>NC_061113.1:179981092-180236540 GCF_002878395.1 Capsicum annuum
AACAAGACATTTGACTAAGGAATTACAACATTGATATAACTCTATAGCATAGAATATAATTATATAACTCATAAACTAGGATAGGATTGCTAGGCCATAGGCAACGCAACTTCTTACTTTCAAGCTTAGCATCACTTCTCAAATGCTCTGTCAACTATACTATTCCCCTTAAATACCATACTCATTTGATTCAAATTATAATTCTTATATTAGCATTGTGAAATCTTTCTACTAAGGTCTAAACTAAATAAGTTCTCTCACCATGATCAAGCCTAACACTAAATCACAAGATACAACATGCCAAACCACAATACTAGTCTAAACCGCAAGGTTCAATATTCAATATCTTCTTAGAGCTCACACCCTAAGCATAACATGCCTTACCCACTTCAATGACGAATTTAAAACTCTTGATATGGATTCACCAGTGCATATTGCATTCATCATCTTACACCCAACATGACATTTAAGCCTATCATTAAAAATCACATATAACTTTAAGGCAAATACCCCTAAAGTCATACTTCACACATTCTCTAAACCTTTATCAACAACAATTTTCTTGTGCTATACTTAAAAACATACACACAATTTCTAACTAACCATGACATGTATCAAAGACTTGGCCTCAATCTTACTTCACACTTTATCCTTAGATAGAAAAACAAAAATAATCTTTCTTAATAAAGGTCATCAACTTTCTCACATATAAACCATTGCTTATCCACTATCATCACCACTATATTAACATAGGAAGAGGTCACCAAAGGGCTAACACATATGAACCAGAAGCATGAAAACTACAATACATAAAATATCAAAGGTATGGATTTATTAAAGAAATCTAAGCTGAGGACATGCATGATATCATGCGAACTTTACTAGTATCATGAGTTTAAAAACTGGTCATACTCTGAAACATGAGTTTATACTTATCATGAGCTATTCAACATAAGACTGGAGTTCATAGATTCATAAAAGATAACTCGAATCATAAAGTGAAGCTGTTACATGCTTGCTAGAAGCTGAGAATGGGCTTAAGCACACATGATAGGTATAAGCATAGGCCTGTGGCATGGATTTGTCAAGCAAGTGATGGATTTGGTGTTGCAATGACTGAAATCCAAGGAATACTCTAGAGTAATAAGGGATCACTATCTTATCATAACTCATTATTGACATGTATCACAATCTAATTCTCAAAACTCGATTTGGTTCTTCACTAACCATCTCCTCCTTAGGTCAAAGCTGGTATTCTAAGTATGATGGTCTACTCTATATCCTCGAGATTAAGCCATAATTTCATCATTCTATTATCTACACATAAATGCTAAACTCACAAGAATAAACTAATTTTGAACTTACCAACTTCATTCTTGAAAAACCCATCTATATGCCATCCTTAACTTTCTAGCTTCAATAATCATCATCAAAGACTTACACTCTCATTTGCAACCACACCTACATCCCTAATCACATAATCATAACCTACCAAGATCACAGCTCTATTCTTATATTTTTTTTCCAAACCATGAGAATAATAATCATAACTCTATAACTTAGCTATCAAGAACATCATAAATTATCTAACTAGCCTTTCTCCACTTAGCAACTCAACATTACTACTAACCACACAATATGCAATAATCCTTGAAAAATAATGCAGCCCTAGCACCTTGGGCACACCTCTACATCATGCTTAATTATGAACACATGATCTTACACTCTTGCATACACTGTTCAGGCCTACTAGATCACCTCCATATAACTAGAATCAACAATCGAACCCTCAACTGTTCAAACTTAATGTCTAGTGCTAAACATAAATTACAACCCAATCTAACACACAATTCTTACTTCCAAACAATAGAACACAATATTAAGAAAAACTAGTACATAATGCCAATCGATCATAATCATATGGCCTATCTTATTCATAATCTGTTAACACATCCTACTTCACATTATTACTATTTACCTATCTTCACACCTAAATTACTTTCATAGCTCTATAAATTTCAACTAAACTTCCTCTTGCAATCTCAGGAAAGCCTAAATTAACAATACTCAACCACCAAGTACTTCCATCAAAACCTATACTTTCCTAGCACAACAAATACCATCAATAACTCTTTTCATACTTCAAGCAAACAACAATCCACCTTAACTAATAATCTCCTTCTCTAACTTCACTAAACTAACAAACAAGGTTATATCACTTCATTACTAATTCAATCATAAGCAAAAATTCAACTATACATATTCAATAAATCGCCCTTACCACCATTCTTGCCACTACACTTCTAAACCCACAAGTTCAACTAACATAAGATTTTCAACTAAATTTTACTACTTCTGTCACTACACAGAAACCCACACTTTCAACTAACACCAGAACAACAAGATAAACAACAAGTTGCTAGTGAATCGAAATAGGCCTCACACGGCTTCACTAGATTTTGGTTTTGTGTTTTGATTAAGAAAATTATATGAATAACAAAGCAACTATTCTAGTGAATCGAAAGAGGCCTCACATGGCTTCACTAGACTTTGATTTTTCACAAACATAATGATAACAAGATTACATAAAACAAGAGATAGAAACTTGACACACTATATTCAACGATCTAAGAATACACCTTACTCTGTCTTAATTAAATAACTCATAATAACGAGGGCATAACTTAAATTTGAAGGACTTATAACACACTAGAAGGCTCCTTTCAAGCCACTTTATAAAACTTCTAAAACTTTTACCAGCAAATATAAGAGCATTATCTGGGGAGAAAATTGGAACTTGCCAAATATGTTACCTCAAGAACAGTACATAGATAGAGAAGTATAGATTATCATTATGGATTATGAGGAGAAATTTGAAAGCATATCTGACTCGGGCTTAGTGCATGATTTCTACAGGCCTGATAAAGCACTTCAGTTTTCAAAACTCAAAAGTACTGATAGAATACTTTTGTAGCTCTCTTACAATTCCATAAATATCTATGGATAATGAAGCTCAACTATTTTGGATACCTTGGAAATGAGACAGAGTTGGCCAGAATAAAGTAAGATAAGAATTTATATAAGTTTCTTGGAAAACCTTTTCATGGCACGGTCCTAGACTTGAAAAAGGGGAAATATTTCCTAAATGCCCTGTAGCCTCTTGAAGAAAAGTACAGACACCTCTGTACCATTCTGCAAGACTCTACTAGACACGGCTTCATAGACACCCTAGGACACTTGAACTCTATGATCTGATACCAAGTTTGTAACACCCCAAAATTGGGTCTTGAGACGTCACACGGTGCTTAGGATTACAAGTGACTCCAAGATAACCCTTCTACTAGCATAACTCATAAGCAACTAAACAAAAAGTATAAATTTATATAAATCTATGGAAAATAACTCTTTTCTGAATAAGATAGATACAAAACTAAATTTACAAGATTACAACTCTGCTTTTACAACCAAAACTAAAATGGAATACATCAACTTCTACTGACTTTCTATGAAGCCTCTACTAGTACTGACTATAGGTAGCTGGGTCATGACTCCTGACTATCCTAACTCAATATGGCTGGATAAATAAAATACAACACTTCCCAAACTGCATAACTAACTCAAGCCCTTGAATCAAAAGAACTCATCACCAGCTGACTGGATGCCGCGAACTGACTGTATATGAAGATGTACACTATACCTTGTACCTACATTGCGAGAAAATGTAGCCCACATACGAATATGAGGGTCAGTACCATGGAAACTTACCGAGCATATAGGAGTGCAATGCAAATATAAAATAATATCTTAATGTCATCACAGTTTATAAAATTATGAATACTGATATAATTCACTCACTTAGCTCAAATTAAAATCATCATAATCATAAGAGAGTAAAATATATCGGGTGAAACATGTGAGTCGTCGTAATAAATCTCAATTCACTTCCATCTCAATTCCAAATCATAAAATCAATCAAATCTTATAACAATTCTCTTCGAAAAATATGTTCATTAAATCTTTAGAAAATAATGACTTTGTCAAACTCAGTCTTTCAAACAAATGTGTTTTCATCTCACATAGAAGAATAAGACTTTTCATATTAGATAGGAGAATACACACACACACACATTGGGAGTCTCTTACAACTGACATAAACCATGTGAGCTACATGGAGTCCAACGTCCAACCCACATTGGGGAGAGCTGTCCTGTCCTTTTCATCGGAGTAGGACCTTAATCTTTTGTTCACTAGTGATCACTATATCAACCAGCCTTAGGCTCAAATTCTATGGGGGAACGTAGTTCTAGGGAAGTACCAATCACAGCTATACCTCCCACTCGGTGCTAAAGACTACTCCCGGACTTAGCTCAGATCATTTCAAAAGAAAATCCATAACAACACAATTCAACAATTCATAACGGGAGCCATCATGCTACTCCTTTTTCATAATAAATCAACATGTGGATTTCTTTTCTCATTCGATTTCAAAAATAAATCTTTCAAGACCAAAAGGTCAAATCATTCAAATATCAAGGTGTGTATAACACATTACTTCACCAAAGATCATAATCTCAAAGAGGGTTTAAATCCCATATATCAACACTTGAGCAAAATATTTTCAAGATTCATACTTTGTATAGCAAATAAGTATAACTCATATGAAAATCTGGAAATTCAACTTAAAACATGATATTAACATCAAAACTCAAGGAATTTATCTTTAAGACATCACAAAAATATCATAGTTTCCTGAACAAGAATATAGGATAATAGTTTCAATCTCAAATTCATAATTAAATAAGTAAAATCATGTATCTTCGTAAAATTATACAAATTTTTGGGCATAAGCACGAAAAGATGTTCTTGTTGAAAACCCCACATACCTTTATGGTAATGGATTCGTTGAAATATTGGACCCTCAATGTTGATTGTGCAACCCTAGTTGTTTTTCTCCTTTAGTGTTCTTGGATAATGAACTTAGATTGATAATAAGGTTATGATGTGTTTAGATTCTATTAAATTCGTAAGGCTAATTTTAGGGGTGTAAGGAGTTCCAAAAGACTTAATTACCCTCAAAGTAACTCAAAACGGAGTGTTTTTACTACCTGAAATACCAAGTATGCACCGCATTTCTTATCGCATACATTTACATATGTGCCGCATTGCTTATCGCACACATTTAAGTATGTGCCATGTTGTTTATCACACATATTTAAGTATGCACCACATTGCTTATTGTACACCTATTCTGGTAGCTATGTGAGATTGGTTAGGCGATGCACTCTACTTCATGAAGCCATAACTCCTTACTCGGGTATCGAATTTTGATGAAATTGGTATTATTGGAAAGCTAATTTGATTCACTATAATTTGGTAGGTCTTGGGATGAAAAATTCCATGTATATTAAGAGATATTTATGTTTTAAGCTGACCCTTATAGAATCGAATGTCAAACTTTGGATGAATCAATTGGTCTTAGCTCAACCTTATTCTAGGTCATTGCTATAAACATTTTCCACCTCTAAACTACTCTATAGACTAGGATAATGATCATTCAACTTGTATTCATGTGAGAATCACTTGGATTAGAGCTCAGACATGCAGGAACGATAGTTAGAATTCTAGCACAAAAATATGGGGTATTACATGCGACTAGGATTCGTTACTTTATGCGGATGAATCCACTTAAATTCTACGGGTCCAAGGTAGATGAGGATCCATAGTTGTACTTGGAGGAGGTGAGGAAGATCACTGATATGATGCATGTTTTAAAATAAAAAAGTATTGAGTTGGCATCCTATAGACTGAAGGACATTGCTTATGGTTGGGTCATTTCATGGCAGAAGGGTAGAGGTGTGAATGTCGCCCCTATGACTTGGCAAGTGTTTTAAGATGCATTCTTGGACCAATTTTTTTCACTTGATATAAGGGAGGCAAAGATAGAGGAGTTCATGAACTTGAGGCAGGGATCCATAACTGTTAAGGAGTACTTCTTGAAGTTCAATCAGTTGGCCAAGTATGCTCCTAATTTGATTTCTGACATCTGGGATAGTATGAGTAAGTTTATGATCGGTGTTTCTAGGATGGTACTGAAAGAGTGTAGGTCTGTGATGTTGTACAACGATATGGATCTGTCCAGGTTAATGATACATTCCCAGCAGATAGCGATAGATAAGCTTAGAGAGAGAAAGAATGAGGGGTATCAAGAGGGTTAGATTTGAGTAGCATGAGTATAGTCGGCCTAGGTTCTATGGAGGGAGCCTTCCTTAGTTTTAGAGACTTTCATATATTCCCATACCTTCATCAACTAGTGCTCCTGTGCCTAGAGGTAGGCTGGAGCAAGGGAGTAGGCCTTTCTTGTCTGGATCGCAGAACAGTGTTGGTAACTGACCCCGTTATCCTCCTTGGGCTAAATGTAGTAGGAATCATCTTAGGAGTGTTTCAGAGATTTGAGGGATTGTTTTAGTTATGGCAAGAAAGGCTACAGACTTAGAGATTGCCCCCATGCTAGACAGGGGAACAGAGATACCCGACCTCAAGCATAGGCTGCTAACGCACCTGCTTTGGTACTCTATCCCGCCCCTTCTCAAGTCATTTCTTCTAGAACTGCTGGCGGTTAGCGCTAGAATAGGTTCTATGCCTTTCCACCCATCGAGAGCATGAGGACTCTCTTAATGTTGTTACTGGTATGCTCTGTGTCTTCTGTCTTGATGTTTATGTGTTATTGGACCCCGAGTCAAATCTCTCTTATGTGACCTCACTTGTGGCTATGAATCTCAAAATGAGTCCAAAAAATATTTTTGAGCCTTTTCTAGTTTCTACACTAGTAGGGGAGTCTGTTGTTGCTAAAAAAAACATATAAAAATTGCCCTGTTACTGTGCTTCATAGAGTCATACTTATGGATTTGATAGAATTAGACATGGTAGATTCTGACCTTATTCTGGGTATGGATTGGCTTTATTCTTATTATGCATCTATAGATTGTCGTACCCGTGTGGTCAAGTTTCAGTTCCATGGTGAGCCAGTGTTTGAGTGGTCCGGGAGTTTGGTGTCTCCTAAGGATCATTTTATCTCCTATATCAAAGACAGAAAGATAATATCCAAAGATTGCATCTATCACCTAGCTAGAGTCAAGGACACTAAGTCCAAGACTCCAACCATCCAGTCGGTAGACATTGTTAATAAGTTCCTCAATGTCTTTTCGGAACATCTCCCAGGGGTACCTCCCGATAGAGAGATAGAGTTTGGAAATGACCTTCTTCGTGAAACTTAACTTATTTCCATTCTGCCATACCATATGGCACCTGCAGAGCTTAAGAAGTTGAAGGAGCAACTTAAAGATCTCTTAGACAAAGGTTTCATTGGACCCAATATTTCTCCTTGAGGCGCACCCATTTTATTCGTGCAAAAGAAAGATCGATATTTGCGTATGTGCATGGACTGCCATCAACTGAGCAAGGTCACAGTAAAAAATAAGTATACTCTTCCAAGAATTTATGACCTGTTTGATCAGTTGCAAGGTGCAAGTTATTTTTCAAGATAGACCTTAGATCCAGCTATCATCAACTTAAAGTAAGGGAATGTGATATTCTAAAAATAGCCTTCCGAACCCGCTATGGTCACTTTGAGTTTCTAGTCATGTCTTTCGGGCTAACTAATTCCTCAGCAGCCTTTATGGACCTTATGAATTAAGTTTTCAAGCAGTACCTTGATACATTTGTCATTGTCTTCATAGATGACATCCTTGTGTATTCCCATAATGAGAATGACCATGCATCTCCTCTTAGAATTATCTTGCAAACTCTTAGAGATCACCAGTTGTTTGCCAAATTCAGTAAGTGTGAATTTTGGCTAAGGTATGTAGCCTTTCTAGGTCATGTTGTTTTAGTCGAGGGTATTAGAGTTGATCCCCAAAAGACAAAAGCCACTAGAAATTGGCCAAGACCTATTTCTCCGTCTAACATTAGGAGTTTCTTGGGTATAGATGCATATTACCATTGTTTTATTGAGGATTTCTCTTCCATTGCATCTCCTATGACCCGATTGACCCAAAAGAAGGTTAAATTCCAGTGGTTCGATTCCTGTGAGAAGAGTTTTTAGGAGTTGAAGACTCGACTCACTTCAGCCCCTCTGTTGACTTTGCCTGATGGTAGCGATGTTTTTGTGGTGTATTGTGATGCCTCTAGACAATTGAAACCGCATGAAAAGAACTACCCGATTCATGATCTTGAGTTAGCTGCTATGGTCTTTGCTTTGAAAATTTGGAGACACTATCTTTATGGTGTCCATGTTGATACGTTTACTAATCATAAGAGCCTGCAGTATGTGTTTACCCAGAAGGAGTTGAATCTTAGGCAAAGAAGGTGGTTGGAGTTATTGAAAGATTATGATATGAGTGTGTTGTATCACCTGGGCAAGGCCAATGTAGTGTTGGATGCCCTTAGTATATTCTCCATAGGCAGTGTTGCGCATATAGAGGAAGGTAAAAGAGAGTTAGCTTGTGATGTACATTGCCTAGCCAAGTTGGGTGTTAGACTTCTTGATTCAGCAAAGGGCAGTACATTGGTGCAGAGTATTTCCGAATCCTCTTTAGTTTCAAAAGTGAAGGAGAAGCAAGATAGAGACCCTAGTTTGGTCAAATTAAAGGAGTCAGTTAAGGACCAAAAGCTAAAAGTTTTCTCCCAAGGAGGAGATAGTGTGTTGAGACTGCATGGTAGGTTGTGTTTCCCATGTGTTAAGAATTAAGGTAGAGGATTATGGCTAAAGTGCATGGTGCACATTATTCCATTTATCCCGACACTACCAAGATGTACCGCGACTTGCGAGACATCTATTGGTGGAACGGTATGAAGAAAGACATAGCCGAGTTTGTAGCGAAGTGTGCAATGTGGCAACAAGTTAAGTTAGAGTACCAAAGGTTGGGTCGTGTGATGAAGAGTTTGGTAAACCTACTTAGAAGTGGGAGATGGTGAATATAAACTTCGTGACTAGGTTACCTCTTTTGCGCTGTTATCATGATTCCATTTGGGTTGTTGTGGATAGATTGAATAAGTCCGCACATTTCTTTCCCGTGCACACATCTTACACGATTGAGGATTATGCTAGATTGTATATCCGGGAGTTGGTCAGGCTGCATAAAGTTCCCTTGTCTATCATTTTGGATAGGGGTACTCAATTTACTTCTCAGTTTTGAAGGGCGTTTCAGCAGGGTCTTGGCACCCAAGTTCTTTTAAGATAAGTGTTTCACCCGAAGACAGATGGTTAGGCTGGGAGGACCATTCAAACCCTAGAGGATATGTTGAGGGTGTGCGCTCTTAATTTCAAAGGTAGTTGGGATGAGCATTTTTCATTGATAGAGTTTGCCTACAATAATAGTTTCCATGCTAGCATTAAGATGGCACTGTTTGAGGCCTTGTATGGTAGGAGGTGTAGATCACCCATAGGTTGGTTTGAAGTGGTTGAATCTGGCACATGCGGGCCTAATACAGTGTTTGAAGCTATAGAGAAAGTTAAACTAATTTGAGAAAGGTTGAAGACCACTCAGAGTCATCAAAAGTCTTGTACAGATGTGAGGAAGAGAGATCTTGGATTTGAGGTAGGTGATTTGGTGTACTTGAAGATTTTACCCATGAAAGGGGTAAAGAGGTTTGGTAAGAAGGGAAAGCTTAGTCCCCTTTATGTTGGACCGCATCGAGTCTTGAGCTGTGTTGGTAGAGTAGCCTACGAGGTTGAGTTTCCCTCTGAGTTGTCAGTTGTTCATCCTATTTTTCATGTCTCCATGCTTAAGAAGCATATTGGTGATTCTGTTGTGGTTGATCCTTCATAGAGTGTTGATATTGAGGATAGCCTTTCCTTCAATGAGATTCCCGTGGAGATCCTAGACTTTCAACTCCGTAGACTGAGGAACAAAGAAGTCCCCTTGGTCAAAGTTTTGTGGCAGAACTAGTCTGTTGAGGGTGCTACTTGGGAGGCAGAAGCAGACATGCAAGCCAAGTACCCGCATCTTCTTTTTGCGGGTTCAGACTAATCCAAAGGTACTATTTTTCCTTGATTCAGCTCTTCTAATCTAAAGTTCAGCTAAGCATCTATCTTTGTATGAATTGTTGCATTTTCTAGTGTATTCATGAGTTTAGAAAGATCTTGAACCGTTTAGAAATTGTTTCAGCTGTGTGTACTCTATTTTTCCTGTATTCCTAGCCTAACTAGTGACATTTGAAGATGAATGTTCCCAAGGGAGAGATTTTGTAAGGCCCCGCAAAGTTTCCTCATAGTTTAAGCCGTAGGGCGTCTCAAGTGAGGCATGATTTTGGCCCTAAAAGATTGAGAAGTGGCTTCCTGAGTAAGTATCGTGTTAACCATATAGAATTTTCCTAATTTTGACTTTTTATCACGTGAGAAATTTGATAAGCTTTCCATCGATTTAAGATTTGCCCAAATCCGATACCCGAGTAAGAAGTTATGGCTAATTTAAGCCTTAGTAGTAAACAACATCATTTAGGTATATGGCGCATCGCGGAGAGGGTTTATTTGGAAATTGTCAAATTCCAGTGGAACTTCGTGATAGTGGCGCATCGCGCTGAAGGTTCAGGACCCAACCAGTGGAACAACACAATGGCTCCACGTCGCCGGGACTCCCAATTTCCCAATTGTCAATTCCAGTGAGCCACTGCGATAAGTGGCGCGTCGCGGTGGCCTATGAAATCGGGTTCCCAATTCAATTTTTCCAGCTTCGTACAGATGTTAAAAAGGGCACTTTGGATATTTTCCAAGCCTATAAAACCATGCAAACACCAAATCAAAGTCATTTGCAAGAATCCTATGAGGTTTTTCTCAAGTTTTCTCTCATCAAAAACCCTAAGTATCCAAAAACTTTTCCAAGAATCTCAAGAATCCACCATGAATTTTATAAATTGAGTCAATATTCAAGGTTCCCAAGTCAAGGGCATCAAGAACCCTCATTCAAGAGTACGAATAGAGTTCCAAAAGTGAGAGTTCATCCAGAGCTTCTAATTCAAGGTATATGGGGTTTCGAACAAGGGTAACCCTTTCACCCTTGTTCCCAAAAGGATTATTTACATCATGAATTTCCTAAAATCTATGAGGTTTTTACATGAATTTGAATTGGGATTTTTCACCCATTATTATTGAATGCATTATCTTGATATTTTCCATGAATTAAGAGTCAAATAGCATGATTTCTACATGTTTTATTGAGAATTTTCAGTTAGGTATAAACCCCATGATTTTACTCCTTGTGAAGCTAATATTTACAATGTTGAGATATTGAAGCATATGACTATATTGAGATTTTGAGACAAATTGCTGAAATTCCTAGATTTCCACATGATTTATGAATCTATATGCTATATATTATGCTTTTGATGAGCTTTAACTTGAGATTGAACTATAAGATAGTAAGCCCTATTTGAGACTTCTGAAATTATGACCTCTTATGTTATAAGCACCCATGATTTGAGTATTTTGAGTTGATTGACAAATGAATTGACCTAATGGTCCAAAAGCTTTGAAATCCACTTCATCATATGAGATTATCGATTTGATTATTGGGTACGCGGTGAACCATGAGATTATTCTAAAAGTAGATTTTTATGAGATAAGCGCAGATAATCTAAAGGGAATAGTACTTAGCACCAAGCGGGTAAGTCACTACGGTTTCTTACCCCAAAAACTATGTGCCACCGTAGGTTAGGCCTGAGGCGAGTTTATGATAATTATAATTGGGTTTGAGGTCGAGTTTTTTTTAGTGATCATTAGACCTAGGTTATACTCCCTGGCAAGAGTATGACACTCCTCCCTAACGTGGGGTTTCCTCCTTAGGAGGACAAAACGTTGGACTCCATTTAGCTTGCATGGTTTATGTCGGTTATGAGAAACTCCCTTGCCCTTTTAAACTTCGAAATTTGATACTTATTTTCCCTTCCTATGAGTTATTTTCCTAAATGGTGGAATTGAAAGTTGTTCCCTAATTAAAGTGCTTCCTTGAGGTAGGTTATTTCCATAAATGAAAGTATCTTCCCTTGATATAGTACTTTTCATAAAGCTTTGAGATAAGTTATTTCCTTGAACTAGAATACTTTTCCATTTGAGATAGATTAAATTTCCTAAAGCTTGAAATGAGATATTTTCCTAAGGTGAATGAAATTCCTTCAAATATGTTTCCAAGTCATATGATTCTTAATTCCAAGTATATGAGTTCTAACAAGTTATGAAATGTTGAGCATTGAAGAGGTTTTACTCTCCATGAGACATATGCATAAGTTAAAAGTATTGTTCAAAGTCCCTTAGCCTTTGGGTATTGAGAATAAGAGAAGATTTCTGATTTTTAAGGTTAAAGAGCGATGACTCACGAGATTTGTGTTGCATTCCTTATTCTACATTATTTATGAACTTTATATTTTATACTTTTTCAAGCCATATGAGTTGTCTCATTTTGCATACATGATTTGATTGAAGAAGATCGGTACTATTTTTATACATATGCATTCACCCCTACATACTCAGTATATTCTAAAGTACTGATTCACATATATATCTATGTGCTACATTGTCTTATAATGTAGGTTCAGGTTCCCAGTCCCAGCCTCATCCATGATTCTTCGAGTACCTTGCCTTCGTTTTCTACAGTGGTGAGTCCTCATGGTTCGAGGACCGATCTTCAGATATTTTCTGTATTTGAGAGACTATGTTTTATCTTCAGTTCATTTCGAGTTAGTTGGAGACCTGTCCCAACGGCTCTCTAGTTTTTGATTCGTAGAGGTTTTTTTATACTATTATCTGACTTGTAATTTATTGATAGTTTGGTTTTATGGTCTTGTTGAGATTTCTCTATATTATGGAAATATGGACCGAGTATCTTTTCCATATTTCCTTTCATGTGATATGATTATGCGAGTGTCTAAGTCTATTTCATCTTGAATTGAGTGTTGTTGGTAATTGCCTCTAAGGGTTAGCTTGGGGCTACTTGTATCCTTAAGCACCGTGTGACATCTCGAGAGGTAATTTCAGGTCGTTACAGACCTCGTGAAGGGTTCAATAATAAATTTTGTTTATAGGCCCCGCGGGCCCATTCTTGACTCAAAATTTG
Organism: Capsicum annuum; assembly: GCF_002878395.1. Classification (NCBI taxonomy): domain Eukaryota; kingdom Viridiplantae; phylum Streptophyta; class Magnoliopsida; order Solanales; family Solanaceae; genus Capsicum; species Capsicum annuum. The sequence goes on from NC_061113.1 coordinate 179,994,199, forward strand.
ACCTGACCATTAACATAGCAATATAGGTCTTGTTTTATTCCTAATGGCATATAGATTATGATTTTAATTGTGTGGCAGCATTTTGAGATTGTGGAGTAAAGATGAATGTTTTGTGGATGACTCAAGGACTTGAGGTTCAGCATCGAGGTAGGCTTCAGGTTATCTACTTCACAAGATGTTATGTTTTATATATGGAATATAAATGAGAATGTTAAGATTTATTATGGGTAAAATACCTTAACTTAGTCTTGATTATTGAAGTTTGGCGATTAGATGAGTGATTTGACCTATAAGGTGAAATACTTATTATACCTCTGGGATCCTATTGCTTTCTGCATAGATTGAGCTAATTCGTAGAATGAATATGATATTATGCTAGATTTGGGATGTGATTTAGGTGTTGAAAACTTGATTAGTATAATTAGCCTTATTTGAACTATTTAGCTATCTTGAAATTGTAAGTTGGGTGGAGTTGACTTAATTGATCATGTTCTAGGTGGAATTCCTATCTTAGGGCTAATTATGGCCTATGTACCATCTAGAAGTCAATTTAGATACCTTATCCTAGTTTGGGGTAGAAATTGCCTAAATATGGATTTTGAGGATTAGACGCGGGTACCTCTGGCCTACCTTAGGCCAAGACTTTTCTAGCCTTTGTGGACTTATTTATGCATGTTAGACATAGTTTAGACTATTGAGCCTTTAGTATAGGTTATTTTGTGACTTGGTTAATGATGATGGTTTTCTCAGATTATAATTTATGGCCTATAAATATGATATACCTCATAGAGATGAGATGGCTTATAGATATATAATTGATATGAGTTTATATATGTATGTGGGGCTAAGATCATGATTATGATGTTGTAGTTATTCTAGGCACATTATTGAGCCCAAGGCCATGAGTATGATATTGGTCGGATTTCGAGAAATGATTTATCCTTGTAAAGGATGTGGTTATAGTTTGTATATGTATTAATGTTTATGTACATTGTTTGAATATTGGTGATGGCATGCATAGATTTAATACATTCATGATCACTAAATACGATAAATGGTATGATCCAAACTAAAATATGATTCTACTACTGATTTTCTATAACGAGATTAAAGCCCACTTTTCACCTTAAAAATAAATTTATTCATTACAGAAATCATACCATCTAAATGAATGACTTATGTGTAATGAAATTGAAAATGATATTTTAAAAATTTGATTAAGATAGATTCCGATCTATGATTTTAATACTACTATTTATTCTAGTCATGAGAGATTTTGAACCCTTTCTACACCTTTATGATGATTTAGTCTTGGAGTTTACTCCAGGCCATGAATTTATGATTTTACACTCTTTTGGCTATGGATCTTGTCATGTACTTACATATATACATGCATATATATCTCTGGTCTTGATGATATGAGTTCTGGGTTAAACCCGATGATTGATGATGGTATTGATGATATGAGTTTTGGGTCAAACCCGATGATTGATAATATTGATGATGTTGAGGATATTTATTATAATATTGATGTTATACATACATCCACCAATTAAAGTTTAGATATTGACTATATTATTGATGTTATATATATACATTTATTGATTATAGTCCGGATATTTATTATAATATTGATGATGATAGAGTGGTTAAGATATTATGGATTCACCTCGCATTTATTTATGCATGTGCATTGCCTATCACTAGTTTGTGCTTATATTTATTAGTCTTATGGGGGATTGCATAGGTATAGGTAATGAGTATGACTTGTGTTGTGTTGTATGTTGATTGGACCTTTCTGAGCTTATGACGGTGGGGATTTATTAAAGGCTCAATTAGGTATTAGTTTTCTGAACTAGTCGGTTACTCGTATTGTGCTTACTATTGTTATTATTATCATTATAACCATTGTTATGGCTAGTATATGGCATCTTGGTTAATAATCAGGTGCCGAGATTTGAGGTATGATTCTAGATCTTTTATCTTACGATTATATTATTATGCATGATTGTCTCATGATTAGACATATGGATTAGAAACCCTGTGTATACTAGCACTAGTTCCTGCTATAATTATGAAGTCTTAAGATGCCAGTCTGATGGTTTAAGTTGTACCTCGAGTTGACCTTGTTTATATATATGTATATCTATCTATATGTAACTATGGAATTATCGTATATCCCTTCCTTCCTTCTTTTATTCAGATTGCATATTCATTCCTTGGTTTTGTATACTATTATATATCCTTCTTTCACTCTTTATTCGTACTTTGTCTAGTGATATATGGTATAGTGTTGAGATTCCTGAGTATGGATGGAATAGGATAGTTCACCCTTAAAACTTCATTACCCTTATTATGTTAGTTTCTTGGATATGGGTTTAGGATAGTTTATCCTTATATTCTCACTAACTTTACTATGTGGTTGCTGGATATTTGGATGTAGTTTCTATTTCTATTTAAATGTTATTTGTAGTTGTATTATATTTGGAGCTCAATCCGCAGTTGCCTACTGAGTACAATGTGTTTGGTACTCCTACTACACTTCTGTCGTCTGCAGATCATAGTACGGGCTATCACCAGTGTTCCGTGCATTGTGCGGAGAAGCCATAGTTCGGAGGCATAAAGTGAGCTCCTGATGTTTGGAGTATTACTTTCCTCCATTTTATGTATTATAGTATTCTCTATGTTGTACTTAGAGAAGGGTTGTATCAGTATATTCCCTTAATACTTCATTTTGTATCTTTATTATGTTAGAAGCTCTTGTGCGAATTCCACCAGGTTTTGGGACTATCTTATGTATATTAGTCATTTACTGCATTTATTTCGTATTATTTCCTTTATTATCTTGGTAGTCCATTACCAGTAGTTTCGAACTATGGGTTGGCTTGCCTACTGGTGGGTTATAGTAGGCGCCATCATGACCTATAAAATTGGGTCGTGAAATAAGTGTGCATTACTGACATGTATTTTTAAGTAATATAAAAGCAGTCCATAGAGAAGATTAAATCAGATTTCGGTATCCACCAAAATATTATAAATATAGTACAGATGAATAACATAACAAAATTCCAAAAATATAAAGAACTAAAACAAATAATATCTGAAAAGCAAAAAGAATTAAAAAGAAGAAAAGAAAGACTACAATATAACATGATCGTTGGAGTATACGAAAAATCAATAAAAGCATAAAAGGGAGAAAGATCATATTTAGAATCACAAATAGATAGTCTACAATACATATATCAACATGATCTATACACTATCAAGTAGATAAAATGAACAAAGAAGAATTAATAATAGATGAAAAAACATATAAAAACCATAAAGGATTAAAAATAACAATAGTATTTTCTAATTTAAGAAGAAGATATAAGAAAATAGGTGAACATTTATATTTAATGTTAGAAAATGGAAGAATTAAAATTAGAAGATAAATTAACAGCTATGGTAAGAATAGCAAAAGAAAATGAAGAAATAGATAGAAAACAAAAATAGATAAAATAAAACAACAAACTACAGAAGAAATACGAAAAATAAAAGAAACTAAAAATAATAGGATTGCTGAATTAGAAAAAGAACTATAAATGCTAAAAGATCTATATGAAAAAAGACAGAAAGAAAAAAAAGAAAAGGAAAAAGAACAAAAATTATTAATTGAGATAAATCAATTTTAAAAAAATAAGGAAATAAACAATTAGAAAATAATGAAATAGAATTAAATACAATAGATGCTGAAGAAACAGATAATTATGATTCAGAAAATAGTGAAACATATACAAAAATCTTAATAAATATAGAAAAATTAGAAATTAATGAAAAAGAAGAAGTAATTAATAAAGAAAACTTAGAAAATACAAAAACGGAAATAAATACTCTTGATAAAAAGGACGATGAAAAAAATAATACCTAGTACATCAGAAATAAAAAAACCTACATATGACTATAAAAATAAGTTTAAAAATTATAACCTAAGGGATGAATATAACAAATGGACACCAAAACAAATAATTAATAAAAATTATAACTTCTTAGACTTAGATTGTGTAATAGATGCAGGTAAAACGATGCAATTATGGATAGAATATATAACAAAATAACTATTAGACAATGGTATAAATGCAATAGATACACCAGAATATATAGAAAGAACACTAATAGGAACAGAAAAATTATGGTTTTTAAATTTAACTGAATATAGTAAAAAGGTATTAAGGAATGATAAAAAAAATAGAAGGAACAACAGTAACTAAACTAACACCTATGGACATATTGAAAAAATATGAAAAAACTATAAGAGATGAATTTAGCAGTAGGGCAACAGAAGAAAAAGAACAAAACAAAGAAAAAGATACAAATAGAACTTAATGTTAAAACTAGCAATATATAATATGTGCTATATAAATGAATATACGTGTGCATTTAAAGAATACTACTATAAGGGAGCATATAATACAGAAGAAAGTAAAGAAGTTAAAAGATTACATTTTAGTAAATTACTTGAACCATTTAGTTTAAAAATAATAAAGAGTTGGGATGAAGCAAACATAGTAGATACTCTAAGAGCAAGAATAAAATTTCTACAACAATGGTATAGAAATTTATGTGAAAAGACACAGAGAAGAAATAAAAATGGAAAAAATATTAATAAAAAATTTAGCATGTTGCAAAGATAAAATAACACCTCAATTTGGATGAGAAAAAAGATATCATAAGAAAAGAAAAAGGCGTAAGATATATAAGAAATACAAAAAATCAAAATATAAGTATAAGAAACCAAGAAAAAGATATTATGTAAAAAATTATAAATATAAAAGACCATATAGGAGAAAGAAATCTATAAAAGAATATACTTGTTATAATTGTGGAAAACTAGAACATTTAGCTAGAGATTGTAAAATGCCTAAAAACCAAAAAAAGAAACAAATATAAGAAATAAAGATAGAAAACATGGAATATATGCAAATAGATGATACAGATTACGAATTAGAAAGTGAAGACAGTATATATAGAATTTCAGAAAATGAAACAGATAATGAAATAGATAGTGAATTAGATGAATCAAAAGACTGAAGAAAATATAAGAATAATAACAAAGGAAGAATATTTAAATGAAGAAGGAACAGATTAGAAAATAATATTTGATAATAATATATTTGACGAGATAACAGGAAAAGAATTATATTTAAGTGTAGAAAAAATATTTAAAATACCAACAATAAAAACCATATTTAGTAGACGAAAAGAAGAATACTACGTAGTAAGCCAAAAAGAACATGTAATAGACTGTAGATATGCAAAAGGTAGAGCTAGTATACCACTAGTAACAAAAAGAATAATTAATAAAGAAATAAACGATATAAAAAGTAAAGGCCCAATAAAATATGTACACCTTGGAGGAACAGAAATATTAGTAAAAACATGTTTTAGAGAAGGAATAGATACACCAATAGAATTATATTTAGCAGATGATAGAATTATAAAACCTATAGAAAAAAGTATAATAACTGCCTTAAGAGGAAATTTAATATACAAAAAATTTAAATTCATAATAAGTGTTTATTCAGTGGAAATAACAGATAAAATCATAGATAAATCCTTAGTATTATATTGGAAAATATCAGGAATAGAACTAACCCAGGAAGTAAAATATTTACAGCAAGATGTAAAAATCTATATGTATTAACAAGAAAACATAAAATAACGGAAAAAAAAAATTAATAAAATATAAATAGAAAGTCCTTTTGAACAATTTGTAAAAACAATTGATAGCAATGATTATAGTTACAAAGACATGAATATAGAAGAAGATTTAGAAATAATTAATGATATAATAAGTACAACAAAAAGAATAGCTTTCAAAAAACCAGAATCATCAGGATCATCAAAAAGAACAAATTATGAAATAACTTCAACAGTTAATTTAACTCAATATTATATAACGGGAACAATAAATAAAAAAGAATATTTAATATTTCTAAATATAGGACAAAAAGAAAATTATATAGCAAAATATCTAGTAAAAAATGAAGAAATAAAATCTAATAGTAATATATGCCCAGATCTACCAAGAAGTTTAGTAACTACTAAATATACAGCAGAAAAATAAATAATAATAGGAGTTTGAAAAATAAAAATAGAATTTGAAATAAAGGAAGATATACAAAAAGCAGACATAATATTAGGAATAAAATGGTTAGAACAAGTAAAATCCTACAATATAGAACATACACAAATAACTATAACCTATAATAGAGAAAAATAATTGATAAAAAGAGCTTTGACATTATATGAAAATATATGTTCTTATGAAAATAATAGTAGAAGGATATTATAATAGATATTATACACCTATGATAGATACAGGAGCAGAAGCCAATTTATGTAGATATAATTGTTTACCAGAAGACAAATGGGATAAGCTTAAAACACCAACAGTAGTCAAAGGATTTAATAATGAAGGAAGCTTAATTACCTATAATGCTAGAATTGTAAAAATACAAGTATGGGATAAGATATTAACAATAGAAGAGATCTATAATTATGAACTAACATCAAAAGATATGCTTTTAGGAATGTCGGTTTTAGATAAACTATGCCCACATATAATAACTAGAACACACTGGTGGTTTATAACCTCATGTAAACAAAAGGTAAGAGAAAAAAGAGTTATTAATAAAATAAAAAAGAAAACTGAATGGATAAAAGGGATTAAAAAAATCACATATAAATTAAAAAATATAAAAAATACTGAAGACATAATAGAACTAGTTATATTTTCAATAAATAAAGAAGAAATAACTATATTTTCAATAGATAAGGTAGAAATGATAAAGAAAAAATTAAGACAACTATACAGTGAAGATCTATTAAAAGGATGGGGAAAATATAAGACTATTATAAAAATTGAGCTAATAGATAAAAATAGTATAATAACCCAAAAACCATTAACATATAACTTTGATGATTTAAAAGAATTTAAAATGCATATAGCTGAATTATTAGAAAAACAATACACACAAAAAAATAATAGTAAACACAATAGTCCAGCATTTACAGTAAATAAACATAATGAATAAAAAAAGAGGAAAAACTAGAATGGTTATTGATTATAGAAACCTAAATGCAAAAACTATGACATATAATTATCCAATACCAAATAAAACATTAAAAATAATACAAAAACAAGGATATAATTATTTTAGTAAGTTCGATTGTAAATCAGGATTTTACGATTTAAAGCTAGAAGAAGAATCTAAAAAATTAACAGCATTTACAGTACCACAAGGATTTTATGAATTGAATGCGTTACCATTTGGACATAAAAATGCACCAGGTAGATATCAACACTTTATGGATAGTTATTTAAACAACTAACTAATTGTATAGTATACATAGATGATATACTATTATATACAAAAACCAAAGAGGAACATTTAAAATTACTAGAACAATTTGCATGTATAATAGAAAATTCAGGAATAAGTTTAAGTGAAAAGAAAGATGAAATTATGGAAAATCAGATAGAGTTTTTAGGAATACAAATAGATAAAAGTGGAGTAAAAATGCAACAACATATAGTACAAAAAATAATAAATTCAAAAGAAGAATTAGATATAAAAAAAGAAATTACAATCATTTTTAGGATTAGTAAACAAAATAAGAGAATATATACAAAAATTAGCAGAAAACCTAAAGCCATTATAGAAAAAACTAAAAAAGGATGTAGAATATAATTACAACGAAGAAGATAAAAAACAAGTTCAAAAAATAAAAATACTATGTAAGGAATTACCAAAATTACAATTCCAGATGAAAATAAAATTTTTACATATATAGTAGAAGCAGACGCAAGTGAATATAGTTACGAAGGAGTACTTAAATATAGATATGGAGAAGAAAAATTAGAATATCATTGTAGATACTACTCAGGAACGTTTAATGAAACAGAAATAAAATGGGAGATAAATGGAAAAGAATTATGCTTATTAACTAAGTGTTTATTAGCATTTGAGTCATATATTGTATATAACAAGTTTATTGTATGAATAGATAATACACAAGTACGTTGGTGGTTAACAAAGAAAATACAAAATTCAGTTACAATGAAAGAAATTCGGAGACTAGTATTAAATATATTAAATTTTACATTTAAAATTGAAGTAATTAGTACTAACAAAAATGTTTTGCATATTATATATCAAGACAAAGCTACACAGACTGATATAATAGAAGATGATGCTTTAGAAAAGATACTTAAAACCCTAACTACACTTTTACTGAAAGTGGACCGTATGAGTAATGAAATAGAAAAGCTAAAAACTAATGATGTTTAACTAAAGTCTGAAGCTATGACTCAGATAGCTCAGCAGTGTGCAGATCTATGTCGATCGGAAGACAATAAAATTCCAGAGCTAAATGGAGACGTTGGGACACTCCATAAAACCCATAATATTTATCAATCTACAATTGCAGGTACAAGCAAAGGAGTTAGTGGACAAAGATATCAGAACATGAACATAAACATGATATTTGAAAAACCATTTATACCAAAAACACAAAAAGTCCCCTTGTCCATACCCCCACAAACAACCACATATCAAGAAAGTTTAAACTTAGAGAGAAAAGCCTATAACCATATAACTCGAGCATACATAAAAAATATCCACAAAATACAGACTTATCTAAACCTTAACCCCGAGCTACAAATATCCAAAAACCAAACACAAACTATAAAACCCAAAAATTACAAGGTTATAACAAGTTAATCGCACTACCGAAAACTAACCCAAGCTTAGTTAAAACTTGTTTCAGTTATGGATTATTAAATACCGTGTATACCCAAGAAGGAGACTAACTAATAGCTATACCAGAATTATATATAGCATTCGCCACCTATAAAAAAATAACCAGAGGAAATCTATGTTTTATAAATTTTTATACCGCACCAGTAGAGATATTATATAACAAAATTAAACCAGTTATACAAGTTGTAAAAATAGGATTAAATAGAGATATGATTATACCGGAAGATATTGTTCAACATCCAGAGATACCTAAAGTTGAGATACCTTATTTTTATGCAAATAAATGAATTATTAGAATATCTTCAATTATTCAATAATTAGCAAATAACTACCTAAATGGGAACCCAATATAGAGTTATTATTCAAGAGATCATCAAATGATTTATTCAAATTCAAGGGAGCTACACAATCAGATATGGAAGAAGCTAGACAATGGATTTTGACACTACTCAATCCAGAAAAACAACGAACTATAAGAGCAATTAAGAACCGATTTGTTTTAGAAGAAGTATTAACAAGATATTGCAAAATAATAGGACACAAATATCCAGATCACCTATGCTCCAAATGCAAAGGAGAAAATAACGTATTCTAGAAGTCCAGCTAGAATAAAAGAAAAAATCAACCAAGAAGATAAGAACGCCAGCTGGGAGATGAACGACAAAAGATATAAAACAGCATCGACCTATGAAGAAATTATAAAAGAAAGAAGACAAAGCATTGAAATATGAAAATGACATATGGAGAAAAAAGATAACTCTGTGGAATATGAAATATGTAAATTATGTAAACATTTAATAGCATTTACTATTTCTAGACTTGCCTTTTTGACTTTTCTTGTATCATTTACTAGTTTTTTGGCACTTGCCATTATTTGCTTTTTACTTTTTTAACAAATATAAAGATAGGACAATTATTACTCTTTTACTTTTTTGACAGATGTAAAGTTAGGAATAGTGTTTTCTATCTTTTAGGATTATAAATATGTAAGCCATACGGCAATCTAAAGGAAAGACATTCATGTGTTGAAAATAAGTCTTCTTTCTTGTACACAAAAATTTTTGAATATTTAATAAAAACAGATATATTTCTAAGGAAAATATATAGATGATCAAAGCACGGATTTATCAAATCTACCAGGACAGGTATTTTCATTTATAATTATGAATAGCTAAATTCATAAATTCCTGACAATCATGATATAATAAAATAAGCTCATGCTAGTTACTTTATAGTAAAATTATTCGAAAAATAGCATGTTAAGAAGTTTATTAGCATAGTGAAAAAGGAGAAAAATTCCCAAGAACTATGACATCCTAAAGGTGAAACCGGTAAGGCAAAGAAGCCGTGATAGGGGAGTAACCAGAGTAGAGGCACTGTTTAGGAAAAAAGTATCCAGATTACCATGCTAATAGTGACCGAAGAGCATGTTATTTAAGAATAATCTAGTATATAGTTATCTAAGATGATCATATTTTGTTATGTATATGGGTGAAAGGAATATTTTGAAATAGCATCATATGAAAAAGAATGACTACCTACTTATCTGATGAAATGATAGATAAATTTAAGATACTTAGTTTGTATGTACTTAAAGATATAGAAATAGTAGATATAAGAAAGATCATATGGGAAAAAATATTTGATAAATATATTATGACTAGAATAAATTACATACCACACCTAGCTATCTACTCCTACATATACCTACATGCCAAACCTACGTATCAACCATGATAAACTAAGAATATTGTAAAATGGATATAAAAAATATACAATTAATGGAAAAACTAATGAAAACAAATTTAGAAAAATATATGAGAACTAAAAATATAAAATACAAAGAATACCTTAATGAAAATATAGAACAATATTATAAAAAGTATTTAATCAAGCCTAAATGACAGATAATCTTAAAATACTTGTTTTATATATACTTAGAGATATAGAAATCATAGACGTAAAGAAAATAATATGGGAAAAGATATGGAATTTTGAGGATGAAGATGAAGAGTTATTTAGTTCTATAGAAAACCTACACTTATATAATGAAAGCTATCGCTCATATTTAGATAGTTGTTATTCAGACGGATATTATACAAATTAAAAATGTTAGAATATATAAGAAAAACTAGAGAAAAACAAAGTTGATATATGAAGAAATTAATTATAGAACCAGCTTAAAAAAGGAAGAAGACAATTAAAAGAAAGATTAATTTTGATAGATAAAACTTTGGAACAACTAGAATTAAAAGATAGTTTAGATTATGATTTAGACATAGAATTATTCACAGAAGAAAAAAACATGATAATTAATGAAATAAATAACCTAGAATTTAATATCAGATATAGTACAATTAGAATAAATTATTACAAAGAAATTTGCAGTATTACAACTACTAAAGGATAAAATGCTAAACTACGAATACTTAGAATATTGGAGACAAGATATGGAGCAAATAAGATTAATATAAACACTTATGAAAAAGAATCTACTTGACTATATAAAAACTAGAAATATGGAACCTATAGTATACCTTAAAAATAATATAGAAGAATTAATAAGGTTAAAACAAATAACTATGGAATGTTATAACATAGCATTTCAATTAACATGATAAAACTAGTAAGTACTAGTTATCTACTAGTTATCCATGCAAATTACCCAAGTTATCCACATTCCCCTACAATTTAGATATGTGTTAATTATGAGAAATATTAGTGATGTTAATTTAACTGTTAATTATAAGCTATTATTAATTATGTTATCTTGTTGTTATTTATTTGTTGAATATAAGAAGACCATTTAAAAATATACAAACTTTTAGAAAAATAAAAAGAATTTTAACTAGTTACTACCCAGACTATAAGAAGTTAAATAAAACAAAAGAAAACACCACATATTAGCTTACTTAATTACCTTAATATCTAGCAATGATGCAAAATTAATAATCCATTTAAAATCTAGAAGAATGAGATACATACCACCTAATTATGATAAAATCAGATTTCGGTATCCACCAAAATATTATTAATATTGTACAGATGAATAACATAATAAAATCCTAAAAACATAAAGAACTAAAACAAATAATATTTGAAAAAATGAAAAGAATTAAAAATAAGAAAAGAAAGACTACAATATAACATGATTGTTGAGTATGCCAAAAATTAATAAAAGCACAAAAGGGAGAAATATCATATTTAGAATCACAAATAGATAGTCTAGAATACATATATCAACATGATCTATACACTATCAAGTAGATAAAATTAACAAAGAAGAATTTATAATAGATGAAAAAACATATGAAAATCATGAAGTATTAAAAATAAGAATAGTATTTTCTAATTTAGGAAAAATATATAAGAAAATAGGTGAACCTTTATATTTAATGTTATAAAAAGAAGAATTAAAATTAGAAGATAAATTAACAGCTATGGTAAGAATAACAAAAGAAAGTGAAGAAATAGATAGGAAAAAAGAAATAGATAAAATAAAACAACACACTACAGAAGAAATATGAAAAATAGAAGAAACTAAAAATAATAGGGTTGCTGAATAAGGAAAAGAACTACAAATACTAAAAGAGTTGTATGAAAAAAGACAGAAAGAAAAAAGAAGAAAAGGATAAAGAACAAAAATTATTAATTGAGATAAATCAATTTAAAGAAATATTATAAAATAATGAAATAGAAATAAATACAATAGATGCTGAAGAAACAGATAATTATGATCGGAAGATAGTGAAACATATACAGAAATCTTAACAAATATAGAAAACTTAGAAATTAATGAAAAATAAGAAGTAATTAATAAAGAAAACTTAGAAAATACAAACACAGAAATAAATACTCTTGATAAAAAGGACGATGAAAAAATAATGCCTAGTACATCAGAAATAAAAAAAACCTACACATTACTATAAAAATAATTTTTAAAAATATAACCTAAGGGATGAATATAACAAATGGACACCAAAATAAATAATTAATAAAAATTATAACTTTTTAGACTTAGACTGTGTAATAGATGTAGATAAAATGATGCAATTATGGATAGGATATATAACAAAAAAATTATTAGACAATGGTATAAATGCAATAGATAAAATAGAATATATAGAAAGAACACTAATAGGAATATCAAAATTATGGCTTTTACATTTAACTGAAGATAGTAAAAGGGTATTAAGGAATGATAAAAAAAATAGAAGGAATAACAGTATCTAAACTAACATATATAGATATATTGAAAAAATATGAAATGACTATAAGAGATGAATTTAGCAGTATGACAACAGAAGAAGAAGAACAAAACAAAGAAAAAGATACAAATAGGAACTTAATGTTAAAACTAGCAATATGTAATATGTGCTATATAGATGAATATACGTGTGCTTTAAAGAATATTACTATAAGGGAGCATATAATACGGAAGAAAGTAAAGAAGTTAAAATATTATATTTTAGTAAATTACCTGAACCATTTAGTTTAAAAATAATAAAGAGTTGGGATGAAGCAAACATAATAGATACTCTAGGAGAAAGAATAAAATTTCTACAACAATGGTATAGAAATTTATGTGAAAAATACAGAGAAGAAATGAAAATGGAAAAACATTAATAAAAAATTTAGCATGTTGCAAAGATAAAATAACACCTCAATTTGGATGTGAAGAAAAATATTATAAGAAATGAAAAAGACATAAGATATATAAGAAATACAAAAAATTAAAATATAAGTATAAGAAATCAAGAAAAAGATATTATGTAAAAAATTATAAATATAAAAGACCATATAGGAGAAAGAAATCTATAAAAGATAATTGTGGAACATTTAGCTAGAGATTGTAAAATGCCTAAAGACCCAAAAAAGAAATAAATATCAGAAAATGCAGAATTTATGCAAATAGATTATATAGATTACGAATTAGAAAGTGAAGATAATATATATGAAATTTCAGAAAATGAAACAAATAATGAAATAGATAGTGAATTAGATGAACCAAATGACTGAAGATGATATAAAAATAATAACAAAGGAAGAATATTTAAATGAAGAAGGAACAGATCAGAAAATAATATTTGATAATAATATATTTGACGAGATAAAAGGAAAAAAAATTAGATTTAAGTGTAAAAAAAATATTTAATATACCAATAATAAAAAACATATTTTGTAGACGAAAAGAAGAATACTACGTAGTAAGCCAAAATGAACATGTAATAGACTGTGGATATGCAAAAAGTAGAGCTAGTATACGACTAGTAACAAAAAGACTAATTAATAAAGAAATAAATGATATAAAAAGTAAAGACCCAATAAAATATGTACACCTTGGAGGAACATAGATATTAATAAAAGCACATTTGAGAGAAGGAATAGATACACCAATAGAATTATATTTAGCAGATGATAGAATATAAAACCTAAAGAAAAAAGTATAATAACCGCCATAAGAGGAAATTTAATATACCAATAATTTAAATTCATAATAAGTGTGAATTATTCATTAGCAATAACAGATAAAAATATAGATAAATCATTAGTATTTTATTGAAAAAAATCAGGAATAGAAATAACCCCAGGAAGTAAAATATTTACAGCAAGATGTAAAAATCTATATGTATTAACAACAAAACATAAAATAACGGGAAAAAAATAAAATTAATAAAATACAAATAGAAAGTCCTTTTGAACAATTTGTAAAAACAATTGATAACAATGATTACAGTTACAAACACATGGATATAGAAGAAGATTTAGAAAAAATAAATGATAGAATAAGTACAACAAAAAGAATAGCTTTCAAAATACCAGAATAATCAGGATCATCAAAAAGAACAAATTATGAAATAACTTCAACAGTTAATTTAACTCAATATTATATAACAGGAACAATAAATGAAAAAGAATATTTAATACTTCTAAATACAGGACAAGAAAAAAACCATATAGCAAAATATCAAGTAAAAAATGAAGAAATAAAATTTAATAGTAATATATGCCCAGATCTACCAAGAAGTTTAATAACTACTAAAGATACAATAGAAAGGAAATAATAATAGAAGTTAGAAAAATAAAAATAGAATTTGAAATAAAGGAAGATATGCAAAAAGTAGACATAATATTAGGAATAAAATTGTTAGAACAAGTAAAACCCTACAATATAGAACATACACAAATAACCATAGCCTATAATAGAGAAAAATTATTAATAAAAAGAGCTTTGACATGATATGAAAATATATGTACTTATGAAAATAATAGTAGAAGGATATTATAATAGATATTATACACCTATGATAGATACAGGAGCAGAAGCCAACTTATATAGATATAATTGTTTACCAGAAGACAAATGGGACAAACTAAAAACACCAATAATAGTAAAAGGATTTAATAATGAAGGAAGCTTAATTACCTATAAAGCTAGAAATATAAAAATACAAGTATGGGATAAGATACTAACAATAGAAGAGATCTATAATTATGAACTAACATCAAAAGATTTGCTTTTAGGAATGCCATTATAAGATAAACTATACCCACATAAAATAACTAGACCACATTGGTGGTTTACAAACCCATGTAAACAAAAGGTAAGAGCAAAAATAGTTATTAATAAAATAAGAAAGAAAACTGATTGGATAAAAGGAAGTGAAAAAATCATAAAAAAATTAAAAAATATAAAAAATATTGAAGACACAATAGAACTAGTTATATTTTCAATATATAAAGAAGAAATAACTATATTTTCAATAGATAAGATAGAAATAATAAAGAAAAAATTAAGACAACTATACAGTGAAGATCCATTAAAAGAATAGGAAAAATATAAAACTACTGTAAAAATTGAGCTAACAGATAAAAATAGTATAATCACCCAAAAACCGTTAACATATAACTTTGATGACTTAACAGAATTTAAAATGCATATAAATGAATTATTAGAAAAACAATACATACAAAAAAACAATAGTAAACATAATAGTCCAGCATTTATAGTAAATAAACATAGTGAACAAAAAAAAGAAAAAAATAGAATGGTTAATGATTATAGAAATCTAAACGCAAAAACTATGACATATAATTATCTAATACCAAATAAGATATTAAAAATAAGACAAATACAAGCTTATAATTACTTTAGCAAATTTGACTGTAAATCAGGATTTTACCAACTAAAGTTAGAAGAAATTCTAAAAAATTAATTGTGTTTACGGTACCACAAGGATTTTATGAATGGAATGTGTTACCATTTGGATATAAAAATGCACCAGGTAGATATCAACACTTTATGGATAGGTATTTTAAACTATTACCTAATTGTATAGTATACATAGATGATTACTATTAAATACAAAAACTAAAGAGGAACATTTAATATTACTAGAACAATTTGCAGGTATAATAGAAAATTTAGGAATAAGTTTAAGTGAAAAGAAAGATGAAATTATGAAAAATCAGATAGAGTTTTTAGGAATACAAATAGATAAAAGTGGAGTAAAAATGCAACAACATATAGTACAAAAAATAATAAATTCAAAAGAAGAATTAGATACAAAAAAGAAATTACAATCATTTTTAGGATTAGTAAACCAAGAAAGAGTATATATACCAAAATTAGCAGAAAACCTAAAGCCATTACAGAAAAATTTAAAAAGGATGTAGAATATAATTACAACAAAGAAGATAAAAAATAAGTTCAGAAAATAAAAATACTTTGTAAGGAATTGCCAAAATTACAATTTTCAGGTGAAAATAAAATTTTTACATATATAGTAGAAGCAGACGCAAGTGAATATAGTTACGGAGGAGTACTTACATATAAATATGAAGAAAAAAAATTAGAACATCATTGTAGATACTACTCAGGTAAGTTTAATGAAACAAAAATAAAATAGAAAATAAATAGAAAAGAATTATGCTCATTATATAAATGTTTATTAGCATTTGAGTCATATATTGTATATAACAAGTTTATTGTACGAATAGATAATACACAGGTACATTGGTGGTTAACAAAGAAAATACAAAATTTAGTTACAACAAAGGAAATTTGGAGACTAGTATTAAACATATTAAATTTTACATTTACAATTGAAGTAATCAAAAGAAACAAGAATGTTATTGCAGATTACATATCAAGACAAAGCTACACAGACTGATATAATAGAAGATGATGCTTTAGAAAAGATACTCAAAACCCTAACTACACTTTTAATGAAAGTGGACAGTATGGGTAATGAAATAGAAAAGCTAAAGATTAATGAAGTTAAACTGAAGTCTGCAGCTATGATTCAGATAACTCAGCAGTGTGCAGAGCTAAGTCGATCGGAAGACAATAAAATTCCAGAGCTAAAAGGAGATGTTGGGATACTCCATAAAAGCCATAATGTTTATCAATCTACAATTGCAAGTACTAGCAAAGGAGTTAGTGGACAAAGATGCCAGAACATGAATATGAACAAGATATTTGAAAAACCATTTATACCAAAACACAAAAAGACCCCTTGTTTATACCCCCAAAACTACCACATATCGAGAAAGTTTAAACTAAGACAGAAAAGCCTATAACCATATAACTCGAGCATACATAGAAAATATCCACAAAAACCCCAGAGCTACAAATATCCAAGAACCAAACACAAAATATATAACCCAAAACTTACAAGGTTACAACAAGTTAATTGCACTACCGAAAACCAACCCAAGCTTAGGTAAAATTATTTCAGTTATGGATTATTCAATACCGTATATACCCAAGAAGGAGATAAACTTATAGCTATACCATAATTATATAGAGCATTCGCCACCTATAAGAAAATAACCAAAGGAAATCTAGACGAATAATATAAAAGAATTAATAATGTTAAAACAAATAACTAAGGAATGCTATAACATAGCATTTCAATTAACATGATAAAACTAGTAAGTACTAGTTATCTACTAGTTATCCACGCAAATTACCCAAGTTCTCCGTACCCCCGTACAATTTAGATATGTGTTAATTATGAGAAATATTTGCGATGTTAATTTAACTGTTAATTATAAGCTATTATTAATTATGTTATCTTGTTGTTATTTATTTATTGACTATGAGAAGACCATTTAAAAATATACAAGCTTTTAGAAAAATAAAAAGAATTTTAACTAGTTACTACCCAGACTATAAGAAGTTGAATAAAACAAAAGAAAACCCCCACAGATTAGCTTACTTAATTACCTTAATATCTAATAATGAGGCAAAATTAATAATCCATTTAAAATCTAGAAGAATGAGATACATACCACCTAATTATTATAAAATCAGATTTCGATATCCACCAAAATATTATTAATATTGTACAGATGAATAACATAACAAAATCCTAAAAATATAAAGAACTAAAACAAATAATATCTGAAAAATAAAAAGAATTAAAAATAAGAAAAGAAAGACTACAATATAACATGATTGTTGAGTATGCCAAAAATCAATAAAAGCACAAAAGGGAGAAATATCATATTTAGAATCACAACTAGATAGTCTAGAATACATATATCAGCATGATCTATACACTATCAAGTAGATAAAATGAACAAAGAAGAATTTATAATAGATGAAAAAATATATGAAAATCATGAAGGATTAAAAATAAAAACAGTATTTTCTAATTTAAGAAAAATATATAAGAAAATAGGTGAACATTTATATTTAATGTTAGAAAAAGAAGAATTAAAATTAGAAGATAAATTAACAGCTATGGTAAGAATAGCAAAAGAAAGTGAAGAAATAGATAACAAAAAAAGAAATAGATAATATAAAACAACAGACTACAGAAGAAATACGAAAAATAGAAGAAACTAAAAATAATAGGGTTGCTGAATTAGAAAAAGAACTACAATTACTAAAAGAGTCGTATGAAAAAAGACAGAAAGAAAAAAGAAGAAAAGGATAAAGAACAAAAATTATTAATTGAGATAAATCAATTTAAAGAAATATTAGAAAATAAAGAAATAGAAATAAATACAATAGATGCATAAGAAACAGATAATTATGATTCGGAAGATAGTGAAACATATACAGAAATCTTAACAAATATAGAAAAATTAGAAATTAATGAAAAACAAGAAGTAATTAATAAAGAAAACTTAGAAAATACAAACACGGAAATAAATACTCTTGATAAAAAGGACGATGAAAAAAATAATACCTAGTACATTAGAAATAAAAAAAACCTACATATTACTATAAAAGTAATTTTAAAAAATATAATCTAAGGGATGAATGTAACAAATGGACACCAAAATAAATAATTAATAAAAATTATAACTTCTTAGATTTAGACTGTGTAATAGATGTAGATAAAATGATGCAATTATGGATAGGATATATAACAAAAAAATTATTAGACAATGGTATAAATGCAATAGATACACCAGAATATATAGAAAGAACACTAATAGGAACAACAAAATTATGGTTTTTAAATTTAACTGAAGATAGTTAAAAGGTATTAAGGAATGATAAAAAAATAGAAGGAACAACAGTAACCAAACTAACACCTATAAATATATTGAAAAAATATGAAATGGCTATAAGAGATGAATTTAGCAGTATGGCAACAGAAGAAGAAGAACAAAATAAAGAAAAAGATACAAATAGGAACTTAATGTTAAAACTAGCTCACATCGTAATTCTTAAGCAATTCAAGCCAGTTTCTCTGCCTAAGATTCAGCTCCTTCTGATTAAACATATACTTCAAGCTCTTATTATCTGAATAGATATCCATATACACCTCATAAAGATAATGGTGCTAAATCTTTAAAGAAAAAAACATAGCCACTAAATCTAGATCATGAGTCGGATAGTTCTTTTAGTGATCCTTAAGTTCTTAGAAGCATATGCCACTACCTTACCATACTACTTCAAAACACAACCCAGTCCCACATGGGATGCATGATAAAACACAATAAAAGCGTTAATACTCTTGGGTAGGTTCAAAACTAGTATGAAAGTCAATCTATCCTTCAATTTCTCAAAGCTACCCTCACAAGCATGAAACCATAAACTTAACCTTCTTTTGAGTCAATTTTGCTAGTGGAGCTGTAATAGAATAGAAATTATCTACAAACCTCATATAATACCTGGTGAAGTAAAAGAAACTCCTAATGTCAGATGGAATCGTGGATCTAGGCCATCTATTCACCATATCAACTTTTTGTGAATCCACTTTGACACCCTCACTAGAAACAACATGACCAAGAAAGGTCACAGTGCTCAACCAAAACTCACACTTAGAAAATTTTACAAACAACTTCTAGACCTTAAGGGTCTACAGCACAATTTAGAGGTAATTGGCAAGAACCTCCTCACTCATATAATACACCAAGAAGTCATCACCAAAAACTATCATAAACTAGTAACAAAATTGCCTGAAAACCTGATTCATAAGATCCATGAACGCATTCGAAGCATTACTCAACCCAAATAACTTAACTAGAAACTCATAGTGACCATACCGAGTTTGAAAAGAAGTCTTGGTAATATTATTCTCCCAAATTTTCAACTGATGATAGCCCAAATAAAAATTTGTCATAGAGAAGTATCTAGCACTCTCGATATGCTAAAAAACATCATCAATCCTCTACCTATTCTTCACTATCACCATATTCAACTGACGATAGTCTATACACATCTTAAGAGATCCATCTTTATTTTACACGAAAAATACAGGATCACTCCACGGAGAGACACTAGGACGAATGAATCATTTATCAAAGAGATTTTTTAGCTACTCTATTAGCTCTTTTAATTCTTCCATAGCCATTCAATAAGGTGGAATAGAAATAGCACGAGTGTCTTATAAAAAATAAATTCCCAAAATCTATTTTCCTATTCAGAGGAATTACAAAAATATAATCCAGAAATACTTCAGGAAACTCACTAACCATAGGGACAGATTTCAAAGGAATTTATGAATTAGAATCCTTTACCCAAACTAAATTATATAGACCCCCTTTTGAAATCAATTTCTAGGCTCCGAGATAAGAAATAAACCTCCCTTTGGGGCATCAAGAAACTCCCATCCTATTTTAGTACCATCTTATTAAGAAAGTGAAAACAAACCTTTTTGGTCCTATAATATATAAACACGTAGCATGAATGAAGTGAATCCATCCCAATATAACATCAAAATCCACCTGCCAAGACCCAAACCAAGGCCTTATTATAATAGGCATACCAAGTCCAACCAGTATCGGGGACCACTCCCGTTACCAAACCAAACCTCCAAACATGTACCCTAAGTAGGATTAATTACAAAAATACAACAAGATAGTGTTTTGTACAATTCCAAACTCTAGAATAGGTCCATAAATGAGGCAGACCCAAGCAAGTCCAACAATCCTATACCCAACCAATTACCATACCAAAACAAAAATAATAACCAAATTCATGTCCATAGCATAACATAATAGGATTGAACTATCCTAAATAAAGTCAAACGTTATTGGCCCCAATAGCAATGCCAATTCTAAGCCTGACACCACTTTTGACACCACCTATACATACGTATAGTAGTTCTATAAAGTTTTTATCCAAAAGTAAAACAATATCCAATTGGGACATGCACCCAACCATAACAAAATCCAATGCCTATGAAATTACCATAGTAAGTAAAAACATACATGATATGAAATAGAGTCTTCTAGAATATGGAAGATCACAACTTTAATCCAACAATTAATACCAAATTCAATCACTAAGTAGGAGGAGTAGAACGGTTGGTTCCAACATCACGTAGGGATACTACTTTCGAAGATGGGTTAGCAGGTGAACGCTAGCATGCACTCAAGATAAGGATAAAATAATGGAAACCATTAAGGCCAAGTGAACCAACCATATGAATTCATAACCATACATTAATATATATATATATATAGCCATGATAGGAAAGGGAATCGAGATTAGCATGCCTTTAAAACCATTACCCAAGGTATGTGTAGCTCAACCATACCAGAACTATCCACGGGCTAATAGGTCCAGTGTAACCCCCTGAACGGGCCTCAATGTGTATAGCCGAATGAACCAAAGATACCATAGGAGTAGGGGATTAATGTGTACCCTTCGCTCTCCATGATACATATGTACAAGTGTACTTAGGGGATTCCTGTGTGCCCCATAAGTATCATATATGATTGCCATGACCAATCCTTATATCATCAAACATGAGTTTCAAGTTTCCATCTATTGGACTCACACTTTAATGGTTAGCTATCACACCCTGTCATTATTGTGTAATTAAAAACATTACCACACAACTAACTGACCATTAAATTTAAAATTAACCAAGGCTATAAGTAGTGGAATCATCATACCGATTATAGCTTGCAAACAATGTTCTTACCGAATCTTTCGAAGATTAAGGGATTCGTATTTACACATTGATTGCATTATTTAGTTAACTTAGAGGGTTACCATGTACTCAACAAGTAGTCCATTTAACCTTATAAACTATTTAAAATATTTATACCAATTAGTGCAATAATGAAAGTGCAACAATTTAACCAAAAACATTCTCGTATGCATTTTATCAAACAAGTTGGGGGCATAGTGCTTCCAAAGGTAAAACTATGTACCAATTAACCAAATGTTCAAACCACCTTAATAATGTGAAAACCATAATTAAAACACATGGGAAAAGCATTACGAACCATTTTAACCAAAACGTCCAACATGTATTTTAAAACCCAAAATGATACAACACTTATGTGATGAAAACAATTCATAAAACATTCTTTTAGTTGGAACTAACATTGAGGGAGGAGTAACATGCCTTAGATTAAGAAGATGACATAGAGAGATCACCCTTGTAAATACCAAATTGACTACATTGAAGGAAACCCTAGCATTCCTTAACCCAAGAGCCTTTAGAGAATTTGAGAGTGTTTAAGAGTGTTTGATTGATTGCAAATAGGTTAATGAATCCCCAAAAATATGTTTTAAGTTGTGGGGTCATAATAGATTAAGAGGGGAAATCTCCAGATTACCTCCAACTTCAACTAATTAAGATTTCCACAGGATAGTACGACCACCCCACCCCAACTGTACCCTTATTTTATACCCTAGGCCTCCCATTAGACCCAACACTGTCCAACATACAACTACCCAAGAAAAACATTACCCAAACATACGATTAGTACCCTAAAATTATACCCTAGGCAGAATAGAATCACCTAGACTAAACTTAGGGCAACATATGATTGACAACATACAACTAGTACCCTAACATACGACTTGTGTATTCAAACTATACCTTGGACAGAAACCATCCAACTCATACTTATCACCATACGACCAAGACTAAAGAAACCATACCACATCATACAATTAGTATCCCATATTGTATGATGTCCAGAAGCCAAAAACCAAGAAATTTTCTATGTATCAAAACCCAGGGTGTTTCAGTCTCCCCCACTACTATCATTCATCCCAAAATGATAGACAAGGTAGTAAAAGAACAAATTACAACCCAACATAACCATTCAAACCTTTAACTAAGTTTGAAAACAATGATGCAATGAAATTAACCTTTCTTTAACCAAGTTTGGAAACAAAGATATGATCAAGAAAACTTACCTTCCGCATGAATATCTGGGACAAAAAACAAATGGAGATAGTTGGACTTCATGTCCTCTTCCGCTTCCCAAGTAGCTTATTCCACCATGTGGTTCCGTCATTAAAGCTTAATTGAAGTTACATCCTTGGTCCACAACTGATGAACCTGCCGATCCAGGATCTCAATTGGGATATCTTTGTAAGATAGAGAATTCGAGATACCTAATTCGTCCAATAGAATAACTGATAAAGGATCACCTATACACTTTCTTAACCTAGAGGCATGGATTACTAGATGAATGAAGATCAAACTAGAAGGTAACTTCAATTCATATGCGACGTTACCAACCCTCCTCAAAACTACATACGAACCAATATATCGAGTACTTGTCTTCCCCTTTTTTCCAAATCACATTACCCCCTTTATGGTGACACATTTAGGAAAACCCTATCCTAACCTCAAACTACATGACCCTACACCATACATCAGCATTGGACTTTTGGAAACTTTAAGTAGCCTTAAGCCTATTCCAAATCACCTTTACCTTCTCCATAGCTTGATAAACAAAATTTTGTCCAACCATATCCGCCTCACTAAGCTCAAACCACCAAATAGGAGATCTACACCACCTACCATACGAGGCCTAAAAATGGGCCATCCCAATTCTAGAATGATAGCTATTATTGTAAGCAAACTCTATAAGAGGTAGATGCTTAACCCCGTTACCACTATAATGAATCACACATGCACAGAGCATATCTTTTAATATCCAAATAGTCCTCTCTGCTTGCCCATCCATCTGTGGGTGAAAGGCTACATTTAATCTAACCTTAGTACCCAAACCCTTATGAAATTATTGCCAAAAGTAAGATAAAAACTGCTTACCAAGATTAGAGATAAACAAATTAGGTACCCCATACAGATTAACAATATTATGTAAATACAACCTCACTTAATCCTCAGCCAAAAGTTAATCCTCACTGTCAAGAGGTGATCCAACTTTGTCATCCTATCCATGATGACCCAAACCAAATCAAATTAGTTTTGAGATCAAGGAAGAGTGGTAATGAGATCCATGTTGAGTACTTCCCATTTCCATTCAGGCAATTAAATTTCCTGATACAATTCCCCAAGCCTCATGTGTACAACTTTCACTTGTTGACACACCATACATTTGACCACAAATTCAGTGAAATCCTTCTTCATACCATTCAACCAATAAATCAACTTGATATCATGATACAATCTCGTTGAACCAGTATGAACAATATAGTGCAATTCGTCCATCTCAGCCAATACCTTTTATCATAAAGCATCGACATCAAGAATGCATAACCAACCATAGTACCATAAGGTACCATCTCCAATGATCTCAAATACCAATACTTTCTACCCAGCAAAATCACCCCTGATTTTTGTCAAGATAGGATCTAACATTTACTTCTTCTTGATCTCTGCACCAAGATACGACCAAACTACTTCCTGTACCAATATACCACCATTCTCACTGCCCAATAGATGAACTCCAAGATTAGCCAAACAATGAATATCCTTCACCAATTCCTATTTTTCCTTATCAATATGAGCTAAACTCCCCATGAACAACCTTCTAAGAGCATCAACAACCATGCTATCTTTACCGGGGTGGTAGTGAAGACTCATATCATAGTTTTTGAGAAGATTAAGTTATCTCCTCTGCCCGAGGATAAGATTTTTTTGAGTGAACATATATTGTAGACTCTTATGATAAAAAGTATGTCCATATGCACTCTATAAAAATAATGCCATAAAATTTTCAAGGCAAATACCATCACTAAAAGCTCTAATTCATGAGAAGATAGTTCCTCTCATGCACCTCCAACCTCCTAGAAGCGTAGGCAATCACCTTTTTACATTGTATCAGAACACATATAAGTCCCACCCGGGACGCATAATAGTAAACCACAAGCCCCTTATTACCTTTAGGAAAATTCAAGAGCTGAGCCAAAGTTAGCTTATCCTTCAGCTTCTCGAAACTACCTTCACAAGCATCCAACCAAGAAAACTTTACCTTCTTCTAAGTCAACATTGTCAATGGGGAAGCTATAGTAAAAAACATTCCACAAACCTCCAATAATACCTAGCCAAAACCAAGAAGCTCAAAATGTCGGTTGGAGTCATAGGTCTAATCCCCTTCTTAACAACTGCAACCTTTGGTATATCCACAATGATCCCCTAACTAGAAATAATATGACCTAAAAAAGTTACAGCGTTCAACCAAAATTCACATTTTGAGAATTTGGCATATAATTGTTACTCTTTTAAGGTCTATAACACCATATATAGGTGAATAGCTTGATCCACCACACGCTTAGAGTACTCCAAAATGTCATCAATGAACACAATGACAAATATATCCAAAAACTGATGGAATATCTTATTCATCAAATCCATGAATGTCGGTGGGGAATAGGTCAAACCAAATAACATAACCAAGAACTCAAAGTGCCCATATCGAGTATAAAATGTCGTTTTAAGGATATCCATCTCCCTAATCTTAAGGTGATGATACCCATACCAAGGATCTACCATTGAAAAGAATTTGACACCTTGCAACTGATCAAACTAATCATCTATTCTAGTAAGAGGATACTTATTCTTACCCATCACCTTATTCAACTACCAATAGCCAATACACATCCAAGGGGAACCATTCTTTTTACACACAAATAACACTTGGACACCCCACAGAGAAAAACTATAATGCTTGAAACCCTTATCCAAAAGATCCTAAAGTTGCTCCTTGAGTTCCTTCAACTCAGTTGGAGATATTCCATAAAGAGGAATAGATATTGGACTAGTGTCCAGAACCAAATCAATCTCAAACTTAATCTCTCTCTTTGAAGGAACACTAGGAAGATCATCCGAAATGACCTCAGGAAACTAATTCACCACCAGAACTGAATAAAAAGGACTTTTTGAGTAAGAGTCTTTAACCCAAACCAAATAATAAAGATACCCTTTAGAGATTAACCTCAAAGTTCTAAGATATGCTATATACTTCCCTTTAAGAGCTAGGGAACCACCCTCACATTCAATAACTGGCCCACCAGGGAACCTAAAAACAACCTTATGTTTTCAGCAATATAAAAATACATAATGTTAGTGTAACTAATCCATCCCCAGAATGACATAAAAATCCACCAATCTAATTCGAACAAATCCGCCAATGTCTCCTTAATACCAACAGCTGCCACACACCCCTATAGACTCTTTTAGCAACCACAGAGTAACCTCCCAAGGTAGAAACAAAAAAGAAGGATCTCAAATAACCTAAAGATAAAAACCAAAATATACAGCCACAAATGAGGTCACATAAGAGATACTGGGCCATGGATCAAGTAAATAATATATGTTATGATAAAAGAGTTGTAACATACCAGTCACGACATCAGGAGATGCCTCAGATTCCTATCGGAATATAAGAGCATATAGCCTATTTCAGCTTATGCTAGTACCAGAAGAAAAAATAGATGTTGAGATAGCATAGCTGGGTGTTGAAGCAGATAGAGAGGTAACCTAAAGCTTGTTTCCACCCAAATCTACCTTTCTAACTAGAAAATTTCTAAGCATATGGCCTTGTTGACCATATTTGAAGCACTTGTCCCTCTCCTCATCATAAAAATCCTGATGCAACCGACCATGGAACCTACAAAGAGGGCATAATAAAGTCGAATGAGCCTCACTAGCCTGAGATTAGGCACCCTGTATGATGTGTGGTGATTTTACCAGTCATTAAAACTCAATATTTATGAACATTGCCTTGATTTATATAAATAAATGAGCCATATTTGTGAGTAAATGCACTAATATCCAGTATTTGTAGGCACAAAATTAAAATGATAGAAAGATGTTGATCGGAACATAAAATAATCAAACAAGAGAAGGAAAAGTGCAGCTGAAGAATGCGACAGAAGACACTTAGGTACCGCGGTCACGGTTTGATGACCAAGATTACAGCAGTCAAGCCAAGGTCAATCAAATACGATCGCATCAGTTAGTAGTAGTCGCGTAACTACGATCGCAACCAAGTTGGAGAGATCACAGCTTAACAAAAGTATTCACCGCAAGGGCCAAACTGTAATATTGATCCCAATTTGACAAAAAATTTCAAACCCTAGCCTTGGAAAAATAACAATCTTTCCAATTTTAGGTTTAGCTTTAGACTTTATAGCCTCCATTTTTGAAGAAGAAAATATTGTATAAATTTGGGGTGAAGAATACATTGGAGACTTTCTAAGTGGAAGATTTGCTTACTTCCATTGTTAATATTGTGGGAGAGCCAAGTTTGAAGTAACATTTTCTTAATTCTTCAACAATTCATTTCAATGAAGATTATGGGTATATCTATGGTTATTTATCTTATGTGTAGCTGAATCTCTCTCTTGTGGTTATTTGTGAATAGGGGTTCAAGTGTTTGTGGGTTGTTATTGTTAGCATCTATTTGGTAGTTCATGTTTATGGGTGTTACCATTACTATGTTATTTTTGTTGGGATTTGATGTGTGAAAACCCCAAATACCCATATGATTTCAATGAGTTAAAGCTCTAAGCTCTAGAAAGTTCAAAGCTATCTTCAAAAGAAGGGTTTTGGGTGAAGTGTAGGAATCCATATCATCTTCAAAAGAGGGATATAGAGACCAAAGCAATGATAGACAATTATATGTGTAGTTTGCTAAACTTTCACTATTTTAGACATAAGGATGAAAGTGAGGTTGACTATGCCATGTGCATTATCCTAGAAATAGGGATGCCTAGATTGAGGTTGTGATTGCTAATTTTTTAACACACCTATTAGGTATTCAAAAGGATCAATGGGTGAAAGTTTTATGTTTATTCGAAAGACTAACATCAAAATCTATAACAACGCCTACCCATATTTGATTTACAAAATTGATGTTGACTACAAACTCCCTCATGTCACTCCCTTAATAATGCATATATTGGAGATCCGTGCATAATTGTTAAAACTCTATTATTCATAGCCTAGAATTTATACTAGAAAAAACTAAAAAGAAACATTAGTGTAGGATCCTATCTCCCCTATTTTATCTTTTATACTATTTGTTTGAATTTGACTTGTCTCTATTATTTTGAATTAATTTGATCACCACTCACATTGTTCGACGTGGATTCTACCCCGACTCTAAAATTGGGTAAATATATTGACAATGACTGCCTTGCACTTATTTTGACATGTAAGATGAGTGTTATCATTATGCCCTAAAGTTATCGCCACCCTACTGATACCTATCTCCTAACGGCTTCAGGTAAGGAGCACTAGTTGTGGAGAAAGGACTAGAACTCCCCCACTTCTTCTTTAGCAACTTACCACCATCCCTACCATTTTTATATTGTCCACCCTACTTAGAGTTGTACCCTTCGATATGAGTGGTACCCACCACTCGTATCCTAAACCTTAACCCTTGAACCCAACATTATCCAGTATATAACTCATACTACCCAAGTCGTATTGACAGGATACGATTTGTACCCTTCACCTGTCCTTGGCAATATAGAAACATAGAAGGTTTGAATATTGACCACCATACGAGTCCTGGGTATGACTCGTACCCTGGCTTATAGTTCTTGGTGAGCCACCGATACTCAGATCCAACTTAAGTTACGAAGTCGACGGTTAAGTAAAGAAACCAAATGATCCGTATCCGACAATACGACTCATATCATCAAGTCGTATCCATTCTAGTGATAAAAATCCATTCCACCAACAAACACTAGTCAGCATACGACTGGACCATACCATCCATACCCTAACATACGGCTCATACCCATGAGTAGTATTAGGTCCAGAAACCAGAATTCCAGGAAATTTTCTAAGGTCCAGAAACTAGAGTCTTTCAATCTCCCTAAGTAGGGCCATTCATCCCCGAATAACAGACAAGGTAGGGGTAACCCCACATACAAGTCACACAAGTCATTTGCATTTTCAAATATATTCCCTATCTTTAAAATAGTTTTAAAATAAAGATGGAAAGATATTAATCTTTTCATTAACAAGCTCAGAAAATAAATATGTGCCAAAGAGACATACCTTTCACATGAACCCCAAGATCATAAAATAGATGCAGATACTTGGACTTCATGTCCTCCTTAGCTTCCTATGTAACTTCTTCCACCTTATGGTTCCACCATAGAACCTTAACCGAAGCCACATCCTTGGTCCGTAACCGATGAACCTGCCAATCTAAGATTTTAACCAAGACTTCTTCATAAGACAGAGAGTATGAGATACAAAACCCCTACAAAGAAACAATCGAAGATGGATCACCAAGACACTTCCTCTACATAGAGACATGAAATATCGGATGAACTAAACTCAAGCTAAAAGGTAACTCCAACTCATAAGAAACATAACCAACCCTCCGTAGAATCTCATAAGGACCAACATACCGGGGACTGAGCTTTCCCTTTTTACAAAACTGCACCACTCCCTTCTTGGGAAATACCTTAAGGAATACCTTATCCCCAACCTCAAACTCCAAGTCTATATGCCTAAAATCCGTATAGGACTCTCGGCGACTTTGGGCAGCCTTAAGCCTCTCCAGAATCAACTTTACCTTCTCCATATCCTGATAAACCAAGTCGGGACCAAACATATTCTCCTCCCTAATCTCAAACCAATCAATAGGAGATCTACATATCCTACCATATAATGCCTCTAAAGGAGCCATGCCAATACTAGAATGATAGCTATTATTCTAACCAAACTCTACCACTGATATATGCTCAACTTAATTGTCACCAATATCAATCACATAAACCCGAAGCAAATCCTCTAATGTCTGAATGTTTCTCTCTTACTGTCCATCCGTCTGTGGGTGAAAAATAGTATTCAGACTCACCTTAGTCCTTAACTATTTCTGAAAAGACCGCCAGAAGTGAGACGTAAGTTATGGTCCATAGTAAAAAATAATTAAAAAAGGTACCCCATGTAGCTTTACAATCTCCTGAAGATATAGCTTCACATAATCCTCTACCGAAAAAGAAGTACTCACTGGCAAGAAGTGTGAAGACTTTGTCATTCTACCCATAACAACCCAAATCGATTCATATTTATTTTGAGACCGAGGAAGATCAGTAACGAAATCCATTTTGATTACCTCCCATTTACGTTTGATAAAAGCAATCTCTTAATACAACCCACTAGGTCTCATGTGTTCCCCTTTAACTTGTTGACACACCAAGCACTTGCCAACAAAATAAGCCACATCCCCCTTCATATCATTCCACCAATACATCTCCTTGAGATCATGATACATCTTTGTGGAATAGGGATTAAAAACATAGCCCGACCCACGCGCCTTAGCAAAAATCCTTTGACCCAAACCGTCGACATCAAGAACACACAACCTTACTCAATACCATAATATACCGTTACCATTGTTTTGAAAAACCATCATCATTTGCCCACTAACCTTACCCTTGATTTTCATCAAGATAGGTTCCAGAACATTTTTCTCCTTGATCTATGCACCAAGAGATGATCGAACCACTTCTTATACTATTATACCTCAATACTTGGAGTCCAAGAGGCGAACTATAAGATTAGCCAAGTGGTGAATATCCTTCATGAATTCCCATTTTTCTCTCTCCACATTAGCCAAACTCTCCATGGACAACCTACTAAGAGTATCGGCAACCAAATTAGCCTTACCTGGGTGATAGTGAAGTCTAACATCTTAGTCCTTGAGTAGCTCCAACGATCTTCTTTACCTGCGATAAAGATCCTTCTCGGTAAACACATACTATAGACTCTTATGATCAGAAAAAATATCCATATATACACCATACAAATAATGCTGCCATATTTTTAAAGAAAATAGAACTGCCAACAGCTCAAAATCATAAGCAGGATAGTTCCTCTCATATACATTAAATTGCCTGGAAGCATAGAAAATTACCTTCCCATGTTGCATCAACAAAAAACCAACACCTACCTGACATGTATCACAATAGACCACGAACCCATCGTTTCCTTTCGGCAAAGTCAGAATTGAAGCCAAAGTTAGCTTATCTTTCAACTTCTTAAAACTCCCCTTACAAGCATCCGACCAAGAAAACTATGCCTTTTATGAGTCAACTTAGTCAAAGTAGCAGCTATCGATGAAAAGCCTTCCATAAACTACCTATAATACCCAGCCAAGCCAAAGAAGCTTCGGATGTATATTGGAGTCATAGGTCTAGGCCACCCTCTAACCATAACCAACTTTTGCTGATCCACCATGATCCCCTTATAGAAATAATATGACCAAGAAAAGTTATAGGATTCAACCAAAACTCATACTTAGAGAACTTGGCACACAACTATTATTTCTTCAAGGTATGCAATGCCGTACAGAGGTGATTAGCATGACCTACCTCACTTTTGGAATAAACCAAAATGTCATCAATAAACATAATGACGAAGAGATCCAATAACTGCTTGAAAACCCAGTTTATCAGGTCCATAAATGTCATCAGGGCATTAGTCAATCCAAATAACATTACCGAGAATTCAATGTGCCCATACTGAGTACGAAAAGTCACCTTAGGGATATCCACCTCCCTAATCTTTAGCTTATGATACTCAAATTGAAGATCCATCTTAGAAATAAACTTGGCTCCTTGCAACTAATCAAACAGATCATCTATCCTTAGAAGAGGATACTTGTTCTTGATCTTTACCTTATTCATCTACTTGTAGTCAATGCACATCTAAAGGGAACCATCCTTCTTACGCACAAACAAAACCGGTACACACCATGGGTGTACACTTAGGTGAATAAACCCCTTATCCAGTAGATCCTTAAGTTATTCCTTGAGTTCTCCCAATACAGCCAGATCCATTCTATTAGGAGGAATAGATATTAGAAGAGTGTACAAAACCAAGTTAATATCAAACTCTATTTCCCCATACGGAGAAACACCAGGAAGATCATCCGGAAAGAACTTAAGAAACTCATTTACTATTGGAACGAAATAAAAAGATTGACCCTTCGAGTTAGAATCTTTAACTTAGACCAAGTGATATAGACAACCTTTAAAGGTTAACCTCTGAGATATAAGATAGGAAATAGACCTCTCCCAAGGAGATAGGGAACCACCATCCCACTCTATGACTGGTTCTATAGGGAAATTAAAGACAATCTTACGGGTACGATAATCTAGGGATGACTGACAAGAGTGTAACCAATTTATCCCTAGAATAACATCAAAATCCACCATATCAAGTTCAAATAAGTCCACCAAAGTCTTCCTGCCACCTATAGATACCACACACCGCCTCTAAACCTTAGCAATAACTAAGTTACCTATCGGGGTAGAAATAGAAAAAGGATAAAAAACAACCTCAAGATCAAAACCAATACATACAACCATAAATGGGTTCACATTAGAAAGTGTGGACCCTGGATCAAGTATAAAATACATGTATTAAGAAAAAAGTTGTAACGTACCAGTAATGATATCAAATGATTCCTTGAATTCCTATCGGGATGCCAAAACATACAACCTGTTTAGGCCAACACTAGAATCAAGAGTAGTAATAGAAGTAGGTATTGTACCACCGGGTGCAGGAGTAGAAGATAAAACCATCGGTACTATATTTTCTCCCATAGATACCTTATTAACCAAACAATCGCTGAGCCAATAGACTTCCTAGACACACCTGAAGTATTTGTCACTTCTTTAACTGTAATAACCCCACTGAGGAAGACCACATAATCAATAAGGAGGGCAAGAAGAAACTGACTGACACCCACTTGCCTGAGATTAGAAACCCTGTGCCTAGAAAATATCACTACCCCAGTTACACCTGTCACCCGATTGCTTTGGGTAAAGAGAACTTACAGTAAAGAAGGTACAACAACTCCCCTACTTCTTTTCTACCATTTTCTGCCATCCCAACAACTCTAAGACTAAGAACCTTCTAGATTAGAAAACTTTCTCCCCTTACCCTATCGATCTCCGAACTTTGCCTGTTTACTCTTCTCATTCTCTACCTGCTGAATATAAATAGTCAACCTAGAAATGTCCATATCTTTAAGTAGTAAGGTAGTCTTACTTTCGAAGATTAAATCCCCATTCAACCCAAAAGCAAACTTTCTAATCCTTGCTCTTATATTCGCCATAAAATCAGGAGCATACCTTGACAACTGAAGGAACTTTGAGTCATATTCCTTGACAGACATTCTCTCTTTCTTAAGATACAAAAACTCCTTTATCTTCGCTTCCCTTAGTTAGTAAAGAAATAATCCATAAAATCTCAAGAAAATGCATTCCTTAAGGAAGAAATCCACATCACCTCTATCCTTATTACACTCTTTATACCATTGGTACGTAAAATCCTTGAGCTGATAAGCTGCAAAATTTACACCTTCCATATTAGTGGCCTACATCACCTTGAACATCTTCTCTATTTAATCCAAGAAACCCCAAAGATCCTCCTGCGCATTCACACCAGTTAAAGTAGAAGGGTTTAGTTTTACACCTTCCATATTAGTGACCTGCATCATCCTGAATATCTTCTCCATTTAATTCAAGAAACCCCAAAGATCTTTCTCCACATTAACACCAGTAAAAATAGGAGGATTAAGTTTCATAAATTGACCAACCCTTGTGGCCTCAACAGACAATCCACTAGATGAATCCCGCTCGTCCTAAGTAGAAACCATTTCAACAATAGTAAGAATAGACTGGCAAAGTTCTACATTAGTAAACTTACCTTGAGGAGGACTAGTAGCAACTGGAGGAACTCCAGAACTATTAGGGATCGGACCTTGAGATCAAAAACAAACTCCAGATATAGGATGTACCCTATCAACATTGTCCCCAGATATAACTGAAGAGTTTCCTTGTGATCCAGATCGTCAAGACATGATCTGAAAAGTGAACAACAAAGTATTAGCAAAGCTTTCCGTGACTTAGCCTCCAACCTTAAAAATAGAATACCAAGAAAGTGACACATTCTTAAATTCCTTACAGCTTCTCTATTATGAGTGTGGCGAGCTATACACCCCTAAAAGAGACTCTACTCGATACGACTTTGTGGACTCCCAATTAACCATGAACTTAAAGCTTCAATACCAACTTGACACAACCTAATCGGGAGCCTTGTCGTAATGGGCATCCCAAGTCCAACCAGGATCGGGGACCACCCCCAATTACCTAACCCAACTACCATTAGCATACTTGTTTTGGCTGAATACCAAGTAGATTGAAAGATAGCATAACGGGACAAAGATTGACTTTGGTGTAGGTCTATTCCTAACCCATCCCTACAAAGTCATCCGCTACACCAAAACGTATCAACCATACTACAACAAACCAATATCAAAATAAGGCCCATAAATCAGGTCATAACCAAATAAGTTCCAAAATATAATATAATTAATCCCAAAATAAAATACGATGGAATAGTGAAAAATTATGTCCAATGATGTCAAGCCTAATTCCAATTGCAATATTAAGGCCGACACCAATAGCCATCTCCCTACCCATCCATAGAAGTTCCATAAAGCCTCTAACCAAAAGAGTAAGAATTTTTTATTGGGACAAAACCCCAACCATAGCGAAAAACAATATTAAGAAAAAAATAATGTCTAAGAGTATCCATAACATGAAATGGAGCCTCTCAAAAAGATGGAAGCTGACCACTTTAATCCAACAGATGTCCTCGAGTCAATCACTAAGTGGTAGGAGTAGAACGATCGATTCCTGCAAAGCATGGGTATACAGCCACCTGAAGAGTGGTTAGTAAGTGATTGCTAGCATGAACTCAGGTTAAGGATAAAATAATACCATTTATAAAACCAAGTAAAACCACATATATGCATACAAACATATATATATATATATATAACCATGTCGGCATAGGGAATCGGGTTTAGCATTCCATTAAAACCTTTACCTAGGTTGTGTAGCTATGCCTTTCTAAACCACCCATGGGCTATATGAGTTTAGCTCCCCCTACTAAAATGGCGTGATGCCGGACGACCAAGGAAGAAAACCTGGGATGACTAGTACATCCCCCAAATTTAAAGCGTGATAATATGCACATGGTCAATAAGACTAACTTTATATCAGCAAATATGAGTTTCCAGTTTTGGTCCCCTGGTACCTTCACCTTCCATGTCTGTGCTACACGCCCCACCATTATTGCCAGTTAAAATCATTACCAAGCAACCAACTAATCCATTCACCATTTTTTAACTGAACCCATTATTAGTGGTATTATTATACCAACAATAACTTGCGAGATTTGTCTGTAGCCAACCATATATAGGTTTAAGGGATTCCATGTACATTTCATAATTTCCAATTAATTAAAACAATGGTCACCAAGTCCTTTAAATTCCATTTACAACAATTTAAATCACTCATACAATTTAGGGTTCCATTACTAAGTTTAACCCATGCATAAGTTCCATTGAAAAACCAATATTATAATGAAAACATCGATAAAGGCATTTTATCAAACACATTAGGGGAATAGTATTTCCAAAACTAAACTCCATTACCAAAGAACTATTCTGATGCAACCAATTATCCAAAACCACCATTAATGCATATAAAAGCACAATTAAAACATGGAAAAACCATAACCAAGCATTTATAACCAAAACCCATAAATCATAGTTAAAAACCCAAAATCATACAACATTCAAATCATAAAGACATTGTATAAATTCATGCCTTTAGTTGGAATTAATAATGAGGGAAGAGAGCATGACTTAATTGACAAAGTAGAGAGAGAGAAACCACCAACAAGATCCCTAAATTAGTCCTCTAGTTGAAACACTAGATTTCTTGCCCAAAACCCTTTGAGAGAATTATAAAGTGTTTAAAAAGATTTTCTAAGTATTAATGAATAGAATAATAGGGTAAGTAGACTCCAAAGAGAGTTAAAAGTCATGGGACCTTAATAGGATAATTAGGGGAATATCCAGAATACCCCCTACCTAAGTTGCATAAAATCCCATCACAAGGGTACAAATGACCCTCACAAGTCATACCCTTCAATACGAGTGGTACCCACCCCTCATATCCTTAACCTTAATCCTTAGACCCAACACGGTGTAGTATATACTCATCCTACCCAAGTCATATTGATAGGATACAATTCCTACCCTTTACTCTTATCCCTGGAAAGATAGAAACACATATAATTTGAACACTACCCATAATACGAGTATTAGGTACGACTCATACCCTGGCTTACTACTCCAGGTGAGCCACTCGTACTCAAATCTAACTTAAGTCACCAAGTCTATGGTTAAGTAATGAAATCAAATAATATATTTTCGATAATTCAACTCATACCACCAACTCATATCCATTCTACTGACCAAAATCCATCTCACCAACCAACATTGTTCAGCATACGACTAGACCATACCATCTGTACCCTAACATAGGGCTCATACCCATGAGTTGAATTGAGTCTCAAAACTAGAGTTCTTTTAAATTTTCTAAGGTCCATAAACTAGAGTGATTCAATGGTGATGGTAAATGTATTTAGGGGTACTTTGGATTCCCTAAATTACTTGGTTATGGTTTTGAAACTTATGTTCCCTCAACCTATTTGTTAAAATTCCAATGAGAATGATTTTGTCACATAGTTTGACTACTCTTAATATCATTGCAATGCAGAAATTGTAATGGAATATGAATTTTTCTGGTTGATTTAAATGTTTTGGAAAGGACTTGGTGGCCATGGTTTTTGTTAAATTGGAAATTTTAGAGTCAACATTGTTTAATAGTTTGGTATGGCATAAAAGGATGAACTTGTAAGCTCTAATTTTTGTATGACGATACCAACAAATAATGCCTAAAAAAGACTCCTTGGTAAATGGTGGGAATGTGTAATTGGTTTTAAATGGGCTTAAAGGTGGTTTTGTTAGCAAATCCGTAGAAGGTGGAGGTCCTGGGGGGACTAATACTGGAAACTCATATTTACTGATGTGATTGTGGGTCATGGTGACTATATGCATGATGTCACAATTGTATTTTGGGAGATGTACTAGTCATCTTAGGTTGTATCAGTTGCATACTGTTAACTGCACATTAAATGGTTATTTATTGCCAATGTAATTCCATCACTTTATTCCCTTGTGTCATATTATTATGATACATATATCCACATAATGGTTTTGGAAGTGTGAATAGGAGGGGATAAGCAATTTAAGCTAAAATAAGATAACTGTCGTAGGTGCTTAAGTTTTCTTGTAGTTAAGCATTATGTGTTTCTATTACATATTAGTTTTTTTAGGACATATAAAAATTCTAAGTTGAGTTTGTTGATGTTCTATGGTTTCATGAAACTATTTATGCTTAAAATAAGGAAATTGTACAAGTACATGGGTATTCTTATTAGATGTGATGTGTTTTTTTGTTAATTTTGTCGGAAAACAAAGTTTGGATCCAAAAATAAGAAAAAGGGATGAAGAGGAGTTGAGAAGGCTACATACAAGCAAATCTATAGATTGTAAGTAGTACCTATAGGCCCATAGGTTTTCCACATCGGTTGATGACTTGAAACTTTGAGAGTTAGTTGCTTACTCTAATTACTACGCCCCTACATACAAGGCATAGGTTCTATATCCTGAGACTTAGGTTTCCCTCATAGGTAGGTGATCTCCTGCTTGAATATTCCTATGATTTCTATGACCCTACTTATGCCCCGTAGGTATAACCTATGGCCCATAGGTTGCCTCGTGGGTTCGTGCTGACACAAGTATCCAACACTGTTTAGGGTAGGTTTTCTGAGGTTTCTAAGAATACCCATTGCATGTTTTATTATTATTTTATGCACTTTATACACTTTTACATAGTTTTATATTTAGAGATAAATTATTAATCTTTGAATTATTGTTCATGCTTTTTTGGGTTTGATATTTATTTGAGATTTTGAGTTTTAATTAGTCTTCTTCTTAAGATCAATCCTATTCTTTCATCTATGGAATCTATGTTTGTTCATAAAATTATAAGCAACTAATCCCTATAACTAGGGTTCCCATAACCCTGATGGATTAACAAAGCAACTAAAGTGAAAAGTTATTCTAAATTAGCAGTCTTGCATTGAAACACCACGAATTTTTGGACCTTACAAATTCTTGATCTTTGTGCTCGTAGCCTTGGTCACGACGCGCGGTGATAATTCATGAGATGTTCTTATGGGTCGTAGGACCCTGGCCATAAACAAAATCAGAAACTTAGAGGAAAGTTTCTACTCTGGGTATGAGTGGCTCACTATGAGCTGAGAGGTTAATTTATGAGTCGTAGGTTTAAATCATAGGATGTCCAATGTTCAATTCATTTATGTTATATATTGCTCACGACTAGACCTTACGATCCATAAGATCTCCTTACAAATCGAATAGTGGATTCGTAAGGTAGGAAGTGTATGGGGGTCCTAGTCACTAGCTTGGTTATGACTCATGGTCATGAATCGTAATATGTGGGTATGAGTCAAGGGATTGACTTGTTGCCAAAGGTATGTTTTTCCTAACTTTAAAGTTCAGGGCCCTCTGGATATTTCCCACTTTAACCACTTGGACCCTACAACCTAAAGCCTTTTTTGAGACTTTATTCTAAGCTTATTCCCAATAAAATACACCAAAATTCGCTCTCAAATTCTTTGTTCAAGTTAAGGCTAGGGTTTCAAAGAAAGTGGTCATCTACGGTTCTAAGGGTGTTTTTTTCTCTAAATTTCTTGGTGTCCTAGGGATGTTACTCTTTTCTCTTTGTTAATTTTTCAGAAGCATGTGATTTAGAGTTTTGTTCATAAGGTTATTGTTTTTTCTTTGAAAACAAAGGTTCATGTGTATGGTGAATGAGCTACGGAATTATGAATTTCCCAAACTTGTGCCTTTGGAAGTGGTTCTAACCC
The DNA here is from genome assembly GCF_002878395.1 of Capsicum annuum. NCBI lineage: Eukaryota > Viridiplantae > Streptophyta > Magnoliopsida > Solanales > Solanaceae > Capsicum > Capsicum annuum. The sequence continues at coordinate 180,033,539 of NC_061113.1, forward strand.
CAACCCCATAATGTGAAATTGGTTTCAGTTATGAAAATTATGGAAATTTGTAAAAATGCACTAGTCTTAAACTATAACATGATGTAAAGAAATATATGAAATAGAATGGTATGAGTTAATGAACAAAGAAATTTAGTGTTCTCTAATGTGCATTAATGAAAAAAGGTCGTTGTTTTCCCCAAGTTAATGGAAGCTTTTTTTACATGGTGAGTTATCTTACAAGTGTAGTTGGTATGGCTATACCAACAATGTATGCCTAAATAAGTATTGTTGTTTATTGAATGAGAATGTGTGATAACTATTTTAATTGGGCTTTAATAAGGGTTATATAGCTGAGTGGTGAAAGTGGAGGTTCGAGGGACCAATACTAGAAACTGCATTTACTGATGCAGGTCCAAAGTTACTAGGGAGGTTTGAATCCTCTTTATTATTATTTCATTATTAGGGAAGTTTGAATCTCCCATAAATCATTATATGATCGGGCGCTTAAGTCACCTTGGTATATGTTGGAGTTTTTGAGTCCCCCATGTGCATGTATATGAGATTATTCTCTAGTTCGTGTGGTTACACGCACTGGGACCCTACTAGTGAGTGAGATTTGGCGACAATATAACCCGTGGGTACTATTATATAATGGTTAAGCTACATAATCCAAGAAAGTTTTGAAAAACATGTTAAGCCTTGTTCCTTATCCCAACTTGTGACTCATATATCTATGTATTTGTTTCGACTATGTGTGTTTTCTTTTAAATGATTTTAAATGTTGAATATATAATTATGTTATCTTTATCCTCGAGTTTTATGATAGCGTTCACCTCACTAACCATGTTCAGATGTTGTATCCCCAAGCAACACAGAAACTAGCCATACTTCTACCTCTTCTACACTTTGACTAGGATTCAAGAGCAGCTCGTGAGCCAAACTGAAATGGTGACCTTCTATACTTTTGAGGGACCCATTTCTTGCTTTTGTTTATTTCATGTTTTGACTATTTCTTTGTACTTAGTTGTGGCTCTAGTCTGAGGCATATCCTGACTAGATATTCTTTGGTTTTGATTAGAGGCTTTGTCAGACTACCTTGGGCATAGACAGTGTCGGTATCGGTGTTGGCATTGGTATTGGTATGGGTATTAGTTAGATATTTCATTGTAAATGGTTGGTTTTGGTTATACACTTATTATAATTATTTTTTATATTATCTTATTATGTTATATATTCTGGATTCATCCTATGTGGGGTATAATATGGGAAATATTTTGGGTATTGGGAGTGGTCTCTAATCCTGGTTGGACTTGAGATACCCAACATACCTAGGCCCAAGTTTGGGTTGTGTTAGATTCGTATCAAATCCAAGGTTTGGTGTCATTAGCTTTTCGAAAAAAGTCGTGTTGAGTAGAGTCCTTTCACACTTATAAGGGAGAGATTACGAGATATTTAGGAATGTTTCCCTGTTTTGTTAATTTGTTTTAAGCTACAAAGTCTAAGGTCTTAATTCTTTCTAGTTTTTCTATGTTCTCTTAGCCGATAATTCCTCCTCAATTATTTGAAGTGTATGGAAACCCCTCTATCCTACTTAAGGACAATACTTATGGGAAACACCATTCTTATGGGTACAAACCTAGTCTATGGGTCCAGTTCCTGATTCCTCTCCTAAAGATTCCTGGTCGCCTCTAGTCCTCCTCGATCTCCTCAATCTGATGTGAAAAATATTGAATTTATTTTTGTCGATTCAATTATTGGCTCAATTGGTAGCTTATCAGTCTGAGCGTGCAGCTTCTATTACTCTATCTTCTGAGGCCACAAGGGTTGGCCAGTGTATAAGTTTGATCCCTTCGGTGTTCACTATGTATTGGTCTAGGAGGATCCTCAGGGTTTTAATCAGGAAGATGGAGAAGATCTTTTTAGTTATGCATGCTACTAATGTCATTTGAAGGATATAGGATACTAATGGTGTGAAGAATAGGAATAGTTTAGGGGAGATAATGTCAAATTTGCACTGTGGCATGATTTCTCTAGTTTATTTTTGGATAAATTTTTTACCTATATGTTGAAGGAGGAAAAAGTGGAAGAGTTTGTTAATTGAAGCAAGGTAGGATGATGTTCAAGGATTATACCTTGAAATTTCACTAGTTGTCCTGATATGCTCCCGAGTTAGTGTCTAGCATGAGGGCTAGAATGAGGAAGTTCGCTTCAGGATTTTCCCGTGTTTGATTCTAGAGAGTAAGGATGCATTGTTAAACAAGGATATGGAAATATCTAGATTGGTTGTGTATTTACAGCAGGTTGAAAAACAGAAAAAGAGTTATGCATAGATAGGGGAAAGACAAAATAAGAAGTTTAGACTTTCTTATTGGGGTGTAGGTCAATAATGGAGTATTGAGATGATGTAAAGTTGTCTAAGATAAGGTGGGGAGTTTTTGTTCCTACTCCACGGCTAGTGCTGCTTATCAAAGGTCATTGGGTGACCATCATTCTTAGCATTATCATGGGTTTAGGGCATAGGGTGCCCAATCTAAGGCCGGTGGGGCTCAATCCGCTACATCATATCCTTCTTGTAAATTTTATAGGCAGGTGCACCATGGGTTTTGTAAATAAGGGAGGAACAAGTGTTTTAAATATAGTTAGATTCGTCATAGAGGTATTTTCCTTCTAAGGTTTCTTTGGAGGGAAATAAGATTCTTGTTGCCACTTTGTTAGCTTTTGCAAAAAATCGTGTTATTTCTACTATTGGCACTGACACTATCAAAAATTGCTTGTACATTCTTGCTACCCAACAAGACTCTGAGGTATCTTCTGATATCGTTACTGGTATGTTATGACTCTTTTCTTGCAATGTGTATTACTTGCTTGATCTAGGGTGTACCCTTTCTTATGCGACCGTACTTATGGATGTGCATTTTAGGTTCAACCCAAGTGTGTCCCTAACCATTTATCTATTTCAACTCTGGTGGGTGACTCTGTGGTTGCTAGAAGAGTTTATAAGGGTTTTGTGGTATTTGTTGGTGGTAGAGAAACTCTGGTAGATCTGCTTTAGTTGGACATAGTTGATTTTGATGTTATAATAGGGATAGATTAGTTGCATTCGTGCTATACCTCCTTAGATTTTTTGACCCATAAGGTCATATTTGAATTCCCTAATGAGCCATTCATTGAGTAGGAAGGGGGTCTCTATTGCCTAAAGGAAGGTTCATATCATATCTTAAAGCTCGAAAGTTAATTTCCAATGGATGTCTCTATCATTTGGTCCCAATTATAGATTCTAACACAGAGGGTCCTTCACTACATCCTTTCTCTTGGTTAGTGAATTTCCCAAGGTTTTTCCTGATGATCTTCCCAGTGTCTCTCCCGATAGGGAGCTTTATTTTGAGATTGACCTTGTTCTGGACACTAGTCTTATCTTTGTCCCTCCTTATAGAATGACTCTAACTGAGTTGAATGATCTTAAGGAGCAGTTGGAAAACCTCGTAAAGAAAGGTTTTATCCGTTCTAGGGTATCTCTGTGGGGTGCCCCTATTTTGTTCATGCGTAAGAAGGCTGGTTCCCTTCTAATGTGCATAGATTACTATCATTTGAAAAAGGTTTTAGTGAAGAATAAGTCTTCTCTTCGTCGGGTTAATGATTTGTTTGACCAGCTTTAGGGTGCTAGACATTTCTCTAATATTGATCTTAGGTCTAGTATTGTCTGCTAAAGATTAGGGAGGTGGATATCCCTAAGACTGCCTTCCGAACCCGTTACGGTCATTATGAATTCTTAGTCATGTTTTTTCGTTTAACTAAGGCCCCAATGACATTCATGGACATAATTAATAGGGTCTTCTGTAATTTTCAGGATTTTTTCATCATCATGTTTATAGAGGATATTCTAGTGTATTCCAAGAGTGGAGTGGATCATGCCGATCACCTCTGTATCATGTTACAAACCTTGAAAGATCAACATTTTTATGTAAAGTTTTCCGAGTGCAAATTCTAGTTGAAAGCTGTTACTTTTCTAGGTTGCAAACCTACGAATCCAACCGATATTCGTAGCTTCTTTTTCTTAGCTAGTTACTATAGGAGAATTCTTGAGTGTTTCTCAACTATAAATTCCCCGTTGATTAAGTTGACCTAGAAAAAGGTGAAGTTTTTGTGGTCCAATGCTTGTGAGGTTAGTTTGGAGAACCTGAAAGATAAGCTTAATTCAACTCCAATTTTGACACTTCCTGAAGGTATTGATGATTTCATTGTCTAGTGTAACGTTTCCCATGTGGTACCTGCTTGTATATTGTTGCAGCATTATAGGGTGGTGACCTATGCTCCAAGGTTGTTGAAGTTTCATAAGAAGAATTACCCGACCCACGACTTGGAGTTATTGGTTGTGGTATTTGCATTAAAGATCTGGCATCACTATTTATTTGGAATCCATTTAGATATTTTTTCCGATCATAAGATCTTTCTATATGTGAACACCTAGAAGGAGTTTAATCTCAAAAAGAGGAGATGGATGGAGTTTTTGAAAGATTACTACATGAATCTTCACTATCACCCAGGAAAAGCTGATGTGGTTGTTGATGCTCTTAGTAGGTTATACACAGTAAGTCTATGAATCGATGAAAGTTGTTGACTATTTGGCTAACCTTTAGATTTGTCTCTTTGACTCTAAGGATAGTGGTGTGTAAGTGCAAGAAGTGGATAAGTCATCACTTGCTGTTGAAATAAAGGAGAACCAGGTACTGGATCCTGCCCTAATGAAGATCAGAAGATATGGGTCAGCAAAAGGTTGTAGCTTTTGAGATCGGAGGCAATGGTTTCTTGAGGTACCAAGGTAGATTATGTGTTCCCGATGTAGATGGATTGAGAGAGAGGATCTTGGCTTAAGCTTATGAGTGTGTTACATCACTCATCCTGCTTTAACGAAGATGTAGCATGATCGTAAGGAAATTTATTGTTTGAACAATGTTGTGTGTCTACGCACACGCAAGTGTACCTGATCGTGAAAGTAATATAATGACTTAGATAGTCAGATATCGTTCCCTTGAGGATAAATAAACTAGAAATTTATTCAATCTTTAGTTCAAGACAATTGAGTATTAAGTGTTTGATTGTATCAAGATTAATATGCTTTGGTAAATAAAATTTAAATTACTAAACAAGAAATAATTTATGATGACTAAAGTAAAGTAAGCAACAGTTTTAATCAATAATGAGGACGATTCCAGGGTTGAGGTATTTTGAACAATCATACAATTCTCTATTCTATTTACAGTCTAATTGGTTATTGGGTTGATGGTTTGCAAGGTTTATGCCACAATCTTAGTCTCCCGACCTCAGATCTTCTATCTATTGAATGTTGTAACTACAACTCCCGCAGAGTTACAACAAATCTTCAAAATTCATGAAGTTGTCTTCCTGCAAGTGAACCAAGCAAGGCGTCTAGGTATATCCCTATCACAGATGCTAATTCAAATCCCTTATTTTATAAAAGAATAAGAACCTTACTCCCTAATTTCTTCGTTCTATCCTATGATTCTCCTCCCGGATTAACATAGAAATATAAATTTATTCTAATGGTAGCCAATCATTAAAATAGTAAGCTTAAGAAATTAGGAACAACCCATATGATAATCCAAAAAGAAACTATGAATAAGAATATTAAATAGTACTCATGTTCTTAGCCTCAACCCCAGAAAGGGGGTGTGTAGCTACTCATGTATGAATTAACCCACCAAAATAAGTAACAAATTATACCCGTAGCTACTCATGTATGAATTAACCCACCAAAATAAGTAACAAATTATACCCAAATCAATCCTTGAAATAAAGAAATTCAAAAGAATGTTTATGAACCCTAAAAGAGAGGAATTTCTGTTTTTCCGCCGCTGCTCTCCTTGACAAAAGTCCCCCACATTATCTTGGATTTTTCCTTTTATAGTTGGGACAAAAATACTTAAAATATTCTCGACTTGTCTACCTGGTGCATTGAGCCATGAAAAATATTGTTATTTTCCATTAAAATATGGGAAGTCACGGAGCTCAAGTATTCCCCAACAATTGTAAAATGCACCCTCAGTGGGACACGCCACTATCGTGGGGAGCCACTGGATTGGGACAATTGTGAAATGATCATCCTCTGTGACGCGCTAAACCTTCAGGTCACCAAATCTAATAAACAAACTTTCTCCACGACGCGGGGCTTTCGCGAACCTTCACTAGAATTTGACTATTGCTATTTTGTTGCTTATTACGATGCAAAGTGTCTTCAAATGAGGATTTCTTCTTCTCAACATCCCTTTTCCTGCTTAATTTTAGTCTCTTGCATTCCTTCACTACTTTCATATCCTCGTTTTATTCAATTATACACAATATTTCATGATTTTGCACCTGAAAGTACTAATCATATCCATTAGGCACAAGACAGAATAGAAGTTGAATTATACTTAAGAATTCATAAAAAATTCTTAAACTAAGTTCAAATATAGGTGCATAATGGTACTTTGAGCATATAAATATGCCCAAGATCGCCACCCCACACATAAAACATTGTTCATCCTCGAACACGTGAACTCAAAAACTTAATTCCTTCCTCTTTTCTTCACAACCTCAAAGTTATGTGGCCATGAGCACTTACACTTTGCAATAACAAATTCTTACATCATCTAGTCAAAACAGTTGAGCTCAAGAAAATATTTAGTACAAATTATTCTCTCTTCAATAACGAATTTCTAACATGTTGGCAAACTCAATTAAGGAAACATAATAAGTAATCTGGATTTCATCCACCTGCATCCTCACTCAAGGAAACTTCCCCATATTTACTCACAATGGTAACTATGCAACAATAGGGGAGTATCAAATCAAATCACTCACTCTCAACAAAAAATTTTATACATGCTAGTGAACGAACCATAAGCTTTCCCTTAGTGTTCTACTCCACTAATAGTCAGATATTTGGGTGAAAGATCAACTAGGTCTTTTTAGGATTGTAATAAAGGTTTAGGGAAAGGTAGGTACTATTTACACGAATAGTGACTATTGCTCCTAAGCGTTTAAATACAAGAACTATCAATTTACTCTATTTTCCAACACCAATTTATCCTTCTATTTCTCCCCATATTTTTATTTGTCAACATCTTTTACAATTAGCTTTATTTTCTCACACTAGGTTGGGAGTATTTCTCATCTCTTCCATATTCTTGTTATGCACCCCTAGTATAGCCATCCTTAACTTAAGATTATAGGACTTCATCAAGGTGCACATTATCCAAATGGATCAGGGCCAAGACAGGTTCATTGTAACATTTCTATTTACTAACTCCCACTTAACCCAGCATCATCAAACATCAATAAAAACTACTTTGGGGAATCACTGATTACCTTTCTTTCTCATTTTTTTCTCTTGATATTCTCTTAGTCTTATATTAAAAATGCTCAGGAGTTTATTTGGATCAAATTACGATTCAGCAATGAAGGGGTAAGGTTTCATAACAGGCTACCAAAGAAATAGGCTTAAGGCTCAAAGGGGCTGACTAAGATTATGCACCAAGGGAAGGCTTTTAAAGTTAAAAAAAGGCTGTCAAAGAAATGCCTACATCACTTCCTGCACCTAATACCCTTTATTTCGCTTCATAAACACACCGATCAAGTTCTAGTCATTTCTGTTCATGTAGAATATATACTAATCCTCACACTCTCATTGTATGTACGGAATCAATCAGGTTCCTAATCATGTTCTTTATTGAATTAAAAATTAAGCTAACACACCAAATTTCATTTATCGAGGTGGAATCCTCAGTACTTAAAATAAAAATGCTAGAATTAGTTTCAATTATTGCAAAGGTGGCCTATTTTACACACTCCTTTAAGATAGTGATTAAGTTCTCCTAAATTTCTTTACTTCATAATACCAATCCCCTTAAGACGGTCATCATCCATCTATCATAGGGGATGGTAACTAACTATGACTGTTTATTCATAATTACCAAAGAGGGCAAAAACAAACGTAACTACTTGAAGTTGAATCTTGCCAATAAGGGCGAAAATAACAATAACATAATACTTTCAATTGAAATGATATGTGATAAATAACAATAACATAATACTTTCAATTGAAATGATATGTGATAAATACCACAGAGGGCAAATTGCAATCCATAAAATAAAAGTTACTAACTATTACAGACCAATGGTCCGAATAGCTAATACTTTAAACCAACATAACAAAACAAAAAAATAAAACAGAAAAATAACATTGTTCAGTCAAATAACAGAAAAATGCAAGAGAATACGAACCCACCACCCTATACTTAAAATAAAGCACTTTCCTAGTGCTTCTAATTAAGCTTATGGTAAGGTGGCAGTATACTTCCTGATCAATCAAAAGGGACTACAGCAGACATGTCCGTCTTCCACAGCCATATCCCCATCATTGCCATCATTGTCAACTTCATCATCACCAGATTGCTCATCTTCATCGGACTCTATTTCAGAATCCCTACACCTGTGTTCTTTATCTGTGGGTACATCATCATCAACATGCTCCACAAAATCTGGGTCAATCTTTAATATTGTGCTAGCATGATGACTAAGTGGATCATCAAGCTCTACAGCGTGGAGCTTTTCTGGTGTAGCAGGACTGCCTCCAGTTCGTAATAGTATTATCATGAGGTTGTACAACCTACCCAGCACCTCATCTTCAATGTTTGTCTCTCCATCATCGTCAAAATTGGGCCAGATGCCCCAGCTGTGCTTCAAGCAGTAGTGATATCTAGAGGATGAGTGATCACCTCAGGTTTATAATCAAGCTCCTCTATATCCACACTACGCCTGCTTAAAAATCTAGTTACCAAACTACCAAAACCAAAACTACGACCCACCTGGGTACATGCTTTCTTCATAGCAGAAAAACTAACACTTCCCATATTAATTTCCACATCAGCACACATAAGGGCTTAAATTAAACATACCCTATCCTGAATTACCTCAGTCATATGCTTTCCTTTTATGAAGCATGAATACACTATTTTTCCCCACATTCGTACTTCCTTATTCATTTGAGAGTAGGGAAAAGAAGAATGCAAACCTATAACTCGATGCCTCTTCCAATGAGCTTAAGATCGCTGGCCATACAATAAATTCTTGATGTGTACATAAGAAGGAGAAACAATAAATTATCACAAGAAATTTGGGTTCATCTTGGGGATACCCAGCAACTCGTTAATATCAGCAGCGGTGAATCAAATTACTTTCCCTCAAACCTTTAATAATGCTCAAGATAGTTGGGGTCCCAATTTGCATAAAATTATCTGACAAGATACAAGTTGCACTCTATTGGCTGATGAAAAATGAAATTCATATTAAGCACCTCGATTTGCCAGACCATAGAAGGACACTCTCTCATCAAGCTGAACCGATCGATATAGACCTTCAAAATATACTTTGCATCAGTATGCTTAGTAGACGACTGCTTTCTAGCCTTCCTTACTACCTTGAAACCAAATTTTTGAACTTATCCCCACTGAAGTGGAGGGGCCCTAGACAATATAGTTAATTTTCCTTCAGACGATCGGCTTCTCTTCCTTACAGGGGCAGAATGCCCTGCCTTTGCCTTGACCTTGATTGACTGTGCTTCAATTATGCCTAAATATTTGAGAGAAGAATGATAGAAAGTGAAATTTTTTTGAAGTTTTTAGGAGAGGGACTGAGAAGGTGGCAGGATTTATAAATAAAAGAGTTTAGGGTTTAAGAGGTTATATTTATAAAGGGATGGGTCAGTTTAGGTTAATGACATTTTTATGCCCAATTTAATCCCTCTCCGTAATGGGGAATGATCGTGGATACCTACTGGATAAGGCCAATTGTCATTTATTTTCACACCGTGATGTGCTACAATTCGCGTCCATACACTGTAAATTGACAATTGTCAATTATCGAAGTTTTGCGTCGCACTAAAAATAACGCACATCCACTAGAATTTGACAATTCCCAAATTACCATTCTTCGCATCGTGGTGAATTTTGTATACCCTTACTAGAATTTGACAATTGTCAAATTACCCAGTTCCGCGTCGCGCTGTTCATCAAACTCAGATTCCTTTTGTAATTTTCACCCTTTTCTTACCTCAGTAAATCCCCACTTACACAAATAATTTTTGCAAACCTGATTGCTTTCCTCAATTGTGGTAATCTCCTCATTTCACTTCGAAATTCCCTGCATTTAAAAATAAAAATAACAAAAATTATAAGTAGAAGTGGGTTGCCTCCCGCTCAGCACCTTAGTTTGGGTCATGGCAAGACTCATTTTTTTGTATTTTTCTTTTGTTTTTTATTTTACAAGGTAAAAATTAAACTGTCTATTATAATACATGTTTGGGTTGCCTCCCACAAAGCGCCTTAGTTTACGTTGGGGCATAACTCAGCTCATTATTACTCCTCAGCGAATATGATAGATTCCTTGTACTTGTCCGGATAATCCACCCAATAATGCTTTACACGCTGTCCATTCACAAGGAACTTCTCCATTTTCTCTTTATTCTATAACTCCACAGCTCTATGGGGTGTCATTCGCACCACCTCAAAAGGTCTAGACTATTTCGATCGTAATTTACTAGAAACAACTTAAGCCGTGAATTAAACAACAACACAAGTTGTTCGGGTTCAATTCCCTGACTAGAATAAGCTTTTCATGCCATCGTTTGGTCTTTTCCTTGTAAACTTTAGCATTTTCATAGGCGTGGAGTGTAAACTTATCCAGCTCATTCAGTTGCAATAACCTTCGTTCTCCTGTGGCTGTCATCAAAATTCAACTTCTTTACAGCCCAATATGCTCGGTGTTCCAACTCTATAGGAAGGTGACAAGCCTTACCATACACTAAGCAATATGGAGATGTCCTAATGGGTATTTTGTACTCTATTCGATATGCCTATAGTGCATCATCCAGCTTTTTCACCCAATCTTTTCTATACCCATTCACGGTCTGCTAAAGTATTTACTTAATCTCCCGATTGGGAACGTCTACTTGTCCACTCATTTGAGGGTGGTTTACAGTGGCTATGTTATGCCGAACACCATATTTAGCAAGAAGATTCTTGAACCAATTGTTAATAAAGTGCATACCTCTATCACTAATTATTGCTCTTGGTGTACTAAATATGGAAAATATGTTCTTCTTCACAAACTTCAGCACCACTCTTGCATCATTAGTCGGACTACCATAGCTTCTACCCATTTAGAGGCATAGCCCATTGAAACAGAAATGTACACATTACCTTTCAAAGGTGGGAAGGGGCCCATGAAATCAATGCCCCAAACATCAAAGACTTCTACTTTAAAATATTATTCAGGGGCATCTCATGATGCCTGGTTATAGTACCCAACCTTTGACATTGATCACAACTCTTTACAAACACTATTGCATCTCTAAATAAGTTGGCTAGAAAAAACATGATTGCAATAATTTTCTCGCTGTTCTCTCACCACCATGATGTCCACCATATGGAGATAAGTGGCAATCTTGTAACACCTTGGCAAATTCAGCCTCTGGGATACACCTACGAATCACTCCATTTGGACACTGCTTAAAAAGGTATGGTTAATTCCAAATGTAAGAACGAGAATCATGGAGTAATTTCTTCCTTTGTTGTGAGGTGATTTTTGGAGGAAACACGCCACAAACTATAAGGTTTACAATGTCAGCATACCATGGAAACTCAACTACTTCTAATAACAATAACTTCTCATTAGGAAAGTCTTCCTTGATACTCTGAAAGTCATTAACCATATGGTCTCTATTTTCCAGTCGTGACAAGGATTAGCAACCTGATTTTCAGCTCTCTTTCTATCACTCACCTAAAGATCAAATTCTTGAAGTAGCAGAATCCACCTAATTAATCTTGGCTTTACATACTTTTTGTTCAAAAGATACTTAATGAAAAGGTCGGTATGAACAATGACCTTCGTACCAATTAAGTCAGATCAAAACTTATCAAATGCATATACAACAACCAATATTTCTTTCTCTGTCACTATGTAGTTGACTTGAGCATCGTTCAGTACCTTTTTAGCATAGTAAATCGATCAAAATACCTTCTATTTTCTTTGACCCAACACTGCTCCCACTGTAATATCACTATCATTGCACATTAGCTCAAAAGGTGACTCCTAATTTGTTGCGATAAAAATAGGTGATGCCATCAACTTCTTCTTGATCTTTTCAAAAGCTTCATGGCAATCATCTCCAAACTCGAACTTAGCTTCTTTCTCTAACAATTTCACATGGGACTTGCGATCTTTGAGAAATCTTGAATGAATTGTCTATAAAACCCAACATGTCCTAAAAAACTTCGCATGCCTTTGACTGTCATTGGATGAGGCAATTTTTCAATTACTTCAACTTTGCTTTGTCAACTTCCAGCCCTTTGCATGAAACTTTATGGCCTGAGACAATTCCTTTCTTAACCATAAAATGGCATTTTTACCAACTCAACACCAATTTTGTTTCTTCGCACCGAGCTAGAATGTTGTCTAGATTTTACAAATATTTTTCAAATGAATTCCCATGCACAGAGAAATCATCCATGGATACCTCCACAAATTCCTCTACCATATCCGAGAGTATAGCCACTATACACCTTTGAAATATGGCAGGTTCATTACATAATACGAAAGGCATGCATCTGAAAGCATACGTACCGTATGGACAAGTGAACGTGGTATTTTATTGATCTTCCGGTGCTATGCTTATCTGATTATAGCTAGAGTACCCATCCAAAAAAAAATAATACTCCTGCCCTACCAATCTATCCAGTATTTGGTCAATGAAAGGAATTGGATAATGATCTTTACGAGTTGCTTCATTCAATATTCGATAATCTAATCATATTCTCCATCCAGTAACAGTATGTGTGGGAACCAACTCATTGTCATTCCTTCCTTCTTTGGTACATAATGCACCGAACTAACCTATTTATTATCATAAATTGGGTAGATAATACCACTGTTTAACCACTTGATTACCTTTTTTCAGACTACCTCCTTCATAATAGGATTTAACCTCCTTTGTTGCTGCCCTCTAGGTCTATACCCCTCTTCCATGTAAATATTATGCATGCTAAATACTGGATTGATTCCTAAAATATCAGACATCTGCCAACCAATCACTTTCCTTCTTCTTTTAAGAGCTGCTACAACTTTCTTTACCAATACATCGGATAATTCTGCGGATAAAATAACAGGTAAGGTATCTTGATCACTAATAAAAACATAGTGTAAGTGAGGAGGAAGAACCTTAAGCTCCAAGTTAGGAGCTTCTTCAACTGAAGGCCTGGGTAGTGGACCAATTAGTTTATTCAAAGGCTTGATCAACACTTTATTTGCCTCAATTATAGCCAAATTCATAATCTAGACCACTTACAATGCTTTTGAATCCCAATGCATATCATAATCCATTAATGCTCGCTCTAATGGATCATCAGAGAAGAGAAACTGCCAATCTGAAAAAAGATCAATAACCGATATTGAGGACAACTCCTCATATATGGATGGCAATTTCAATACCCTGTACATATCAAAAATCTCAACTTTATCATGTGCTTGCATTGTCATTTTTCTAGATGCCACATCAATGAGTGACTGCCCTATTTTAAAAATGGGTCATCCCAAAATAAATGGAACAACTAGATAGGCCTTAAAGTCAAGAATCATAAAATCCACAGGAAATATTAAAGATCCCACTTACACTAGTACATCTTCAATAATACCATCTGGTCTACCAAGTGACTTGTCTGCCAATTGTAACACAATAGTCATGGGTTTGGGACTTCCAAGACCCATCTTTCGATACCATGATGTGGGCATGAGATTTATGCTCGCCCCAGGTCACACAATCCCTGTGCACAAATAGTTTGACCAAGGCTAATCTACAATATGAAACTCCCTGGATGCTTCAATTTCGTGGGTAGTTTATTTTGAATTTTAGAAGTGCACTCCTGAGTAAGGAAACTGTAGCATATTAGGTTAACTGATTCTTATTGGCAATAATATCCTTTAAGTATTTCACATATTTTGGCACACTCTGTAGAATGTCAACAAGAGGGAGGTTTACTTGAACTTTCTTCAAAAGATCTACAAACTTCTTTAAACTTGCTTCTTCTTGATGCTTTCTTTCCCTTTGAGGAAAGGGCAAGGGGAGATTCTTCTTCTCTACACAAATTTCTTTATTAGCCTCTTTTTCTTTTACTTTTATTTCTACCTTCTCTTGCAAACTATTATCAGTGATCTTTGGATTATCCTGCTGCTGAACCATTTCTTTTATTTGCATCCCATTCCTCATTATCACCGCATTCACTTATTTAGGACTAACCTCAGTGTCACTAGGCAATGCTCCTCGTGGCCTATTATTCTACGATCCTGCGATTTGACCTAACTGCAACTCCTGATTTATTGTGAGTAATGTTGAATCTTCAATTCAGCTACAAACTATACCCGTTGAGCCTTTATGTCCACTGCAAATTGTGCATGTTGAGCCATCAACTACTTAAGCATCTCCTCAATATTAATATTCGAGGTAGTTATATGATTATTCTAAACTGGCTGTGGACTTGGTTGCACTGGTCCCTTATACTGATTTGTATTCTGTACCTGATTTCCATACCATGATAAATTAGGGTGGATCCTCCAATTTGGATTATATGTATTGTCAAAATTTTGTTCACCCTGATGATTTGAATTCCCCACATAGTTGACGGATTTCTGATTAACAGAACATGTATCTGGTTTATGCTTATTGCTTCCACAAACTTCACACCATGCATATACCTGTTGAACTATATTTGTTGTGGTTACTGGTTGAGCTGTATCCAACTTTAATTTTTTAAGTTGAGTAGCATATGGTTCTGCATTGATGCAATTTGTGCTTGTAAAGCGGTGAACTAATCAACCTCCAAAACCCTTACAACTTTCTTGGGACCATTTCTCGTTCTGCATGCCAATCAGGATTACCTTGTGCAATTCGATTCAACAAGGTATATAATTCTCCATATGTTTTCTCCAACCTTGTTAGAGATTTTCTCCGTCTTTCTGTCTGAAACTCAATATCTCACTCTTTAATTGAGCTATTTTTTTAGATGGAAAAAATTAAATGGGGAACCTTCGAGCACATTCTTCCCATTTAGTGATGGATTGGGGTGGTTCAGCAAGTAACCATACCTTTGCTTCCCCCAGTAGAGAAAAAGGGAAGAGTGTCAATCTGACATAATTAATACTCACATCTTTAGGAATAAATGTGTCGCGTATCTCTAGGAAGGTTTGTAAGTGGTGCTGCGGATCCTCATGTGAAAGTCCCTGAAATTCTCCCACAAATTTTAATAATTGAACCATATTTTGTTTTAATTCCCATCGACCTCCTTGTTCAAGCTTTAGGATACTTTTAGTCACAAGGTGCGTTATTGGGATTTCTACTTCTCGAATAGGTCTTGCGGCTAGTTGAACAGGAACAACTGCGGCTAGAACATTTCCAATGTTTGGATTAGCACCTATAGGATCAAGTCTTTCTGCCATCGATTGAGCTTTTCATCTCTGATGAAAAATAACTTCTGGTTCTTCAAAGGTCTCTACTAACTCTTCATCTCTCGCCAGTCCAATATTCAGCTAAACCTGAAAAAATTCTGCCACTAAGATCAAGTTGTTTACACTTAAGCTTATGATTAAAAACCAAAAATTAAAGCAATTTACTAATTCTATTTGATCCCCGGCAATGGCGCCAAAAACTTACTGTGTCTCTATGCACACACAAGTGTATGTGATCGTGCAAGTAAAATAATGACTTAGACAGTTAGATACAATTCCCTCGAGGATCAATAAACTAGAAATCTATTCAATCTTTAGTTCAAGACAATTGGGTATTAAGTGTTTGATTGTATCAAGATTAATATGCTTTTGTAAATTAAATTTAAATTACTAAACAAGAAATAATTTATGATGACTAAAGAAAAGTACGCAATGGTTGTAATCAATAATGAGGAGGATTTTAGTGTTGAGGTATTTTGAACAATCATACAATACTATATTCTATTCACAGTCTAATTGGTTATCAGGTTGATGGTTCGCAAAGTTTATGCCACAATCTTAGTCTCCAGACCTCAGAGCTTCTATATATTGAATATGGTAACTACAACTCCCGCAAAGTTACAACAAATCTTCTAGATTCATGAAGTTGTCTTCCTGCAAGTAAACCAAGAAAGGCGTCTAGGTATATCCCTATCCTAGATGCTAATACAAATCCCTTATTTTATAAAAGAATAAGAACCTTACTCCCTAATTTTTTCGTTCTATCCTATGATTCTCCTCTAGGATTCACATAGAAATATAAATTTATTCTAATGGTGGCCAATCATTAAAATAATAAGCTTAAGAAATTAGGAATAACCCATATGATAATCCCAAAAAAAACTATGAATAAGAATATTAAATAGTACTAATGTTCTTAGCCTCAACCCTAGAAAGGGGGTGTTTAGTTACTCATGTATGAATTAACCCTCCAAAATAAGTAACAAATCATACCCAAATCAATCCTTGAAATAAAGAAATTCAAAAGAATTTTTATGAACCCTAGAAGGGAGAAATTTCTTTTTTTCCGCCGCTACTCTCCTTGACAAAAGTCCCCCACATTATCTTAGATTTTTCCTTTTATAGTTGGGAAAAAATATTTAAAATATTCTCGGTTTGTCCACCCGGCGCGTCATGCCATGACTAAGATTACTATTTTTCATTAAAATTTGGGAAATTGCAGAGCTCAAGTATTCCTCAACAATTGTAAAATGAACCCTCACTGCGATACGCCACTATTGCAGTGAGCCATTAGATTGGGAAAATTGATAAATGATCATCCTCCACAACGTGCTAAACCTTCAGGTCACCAAATCTGATAAACTAACTTTCTCTGCGACGCGGGGGTTTTGCGAATCCTCACTGGAATTTAACCATTGCTATTTTGTTGCTCATCGCGAAGCAGAGTGTCTTCAAATGAGGATTTCTTTTTCTCAACTTCCCTTTTCCTTCTTAATTTTAGTACCTTGCATTCCATACTTTTATATCCTTGTTGTATCTAATTATGCATAATTCTTCATGATTTTTCACCTGAAAGTACTAATCATATCCATTAGGCACAAGAAGGAATAGAAGTTGAATTAAATTTAAGAATTCATACAAAAGTTCTTAAACTAAGTTCAAATCTGGGTGCATAATGGTACTTCAGCATATAAATATGCCCAAGATCACCAGCCCACACATAAAACATTGTTCGTCCTCTAACACATGAATTCAAAAACATAATTCCTTTCTTTTTTCATCACAGCCTCAAAGTTATGTGGCCATGAGCACTTACACTTTCCAATAACGAATTCTTACATCATCTTGTCAAAATAGTTGAGCTCAAGAAACATTTTAGTACAAATTCTTCTCTCTTCAATAATGAATTTCTAACATGTTGGCAAACTCAATTAAGGAAACACAATAAGTAATCCGATTTTCATCCGCCTGAATTATCACTCAAGAAAACTTCCCCATATTTACGCACAATGGTAACTATGCAACAATAAGGGAGTATCAAATCAAATTGCTCCCTCTCAACAAGTCATTAAGTTATGAGTCATAGGTTCAAATCATAGGATGTCCAGTGTTCAATTTATTTAGGTTCTGTGTTGCTCATAACTAGAACTTACGATTCATAAGATCTCCTTATGAGTGGGTTGGTAGAGTCGTAAGGTAGGCATTGTATGGGATTCCTTGTCACTGTATTAGTTATGACTCGTGGTCACTATCCGTAAGGTATGTGTACGAGTCAAGGGGTTAACTCATAGCCGATTATAAAAAAAATTTACTTTCTGCAATTTTCAATAACTTAAGCAAACTTGCGACAGATTTCCAACCTATTCCTTGTGGGATCAACCCCAACTTTTTTGGGTTCTATATTTTAAAAGTGACCGCTTTATAATTTTTTGAAATGTAATTTTGGGACATCATTTATTACTCACATTTTTCTTTGCAAAATATAAATGTGTTACCTCGAGTAATCTACATAACTTTCGCCGTTAATCTATTATCATATCTTATCTATATTGTGTTAATTTCCTCATTTGGGCTAGTTCATAAAAATTTAGAATACCCAACCCTTTTGTTTCATGTTTGAATCTCAATTTGTCAGACTATATTTATCATACCATGAATAGATATATTAGTCTATAATTCGTAACTTGACATATACTTATAATTCATTTGATTAATTCTTTACCCAGAACTATCTAAATCAGTATATTTTCCAAAATAAAAAAAAATATTATCCTCAATAATTTTATTTGGTGGCAACTATTCAGTACCAATAATTAAATCCCCCAAATATCAATGCAAACAAAGAATTAGAAAGAAATTATCTTTTTCTTCTACTTCTCTCTTTAGTTATCTATCAATAAACTAATTCTCCCTTCTTTGTGCTTCTTCATAGAAATGGAAGACCCAAACCAACATTTTTTCCTTTTGATGTTCAATAGTGGGTGACTAAAATCACTTAGTTGTAATCAACATATCAACGAGACCTCTCTTACGTGTAATGAGCTAAAAACCATTTTGCAAATTTTCTCTTCATTTTATTTGCCAGGTGGGATTTAGCCCACTTTTTCATTCCATGTCATTTACTTATTATAATTTCTAATACATTATTGTTATTACTAATATGTTTCATTAAAGTGAGATACACACCTCCTCTACTTTATCTGAGATTATTGGTTTGAGATGGTGAGTTGATATTATATACTATGTTGTGAGATTCCCTTTTGATATGAATTATCTCTATCATTGATCTTGAATTTGTAAATATTAAACTTCTTTGATTATTTTGATAAATATGATATCTGCTAGGATAGGTTTGGACTTTTCTAAGTGCAGGCTAACTTTGGAGTAAATTAGATGATTAGTGTGGTGGCCATGGCTATCACAATTAATAAGGTAGATTATCAACAATGCTTTCTGAGTACACATTTTTTGTACTCATCCATACTCTTACTTTTCTTTCTTAGCACCTTATGAAGGTATTGATCCGAGTAGCAGAACGTAGATTTTGTTGTCTTAGTGTAGGCGTTGTTGAGATTGAGGTAGCGACTGATGTCTGTTAGAGCTTATTTTCATCTATCCTTATATTATCTTATGCATTATACACATTTAGGATATTTTTGATTAATTTATTATACACTGTATTAGATACTTTAACAAGTGACAACCAAACATGGGTTATATCGTTAAGATTGTATTTTCTTTAATATTATTAGGGGTTATTGCTAGTCTACTTCTTCTACTTTTGATTTACTTTGATGATTGAGTTTGTGTTCAGTTAGGTTTACCTATACTAGAGAGTGTGAAAGTTTCTATTACAGACTGTACTTTTGGTCATGATAAATTTGCATCAGTGCCTCAATTTTATTGACCTTATTTTACAAGTTGAATTTTATATAGTCATGCAGATCAGTGTGGAGATGTCCATTGATTATCTATGAGAGGGCACATGACTTCAGGCTCAAAAACCTCTTATTCACTCTTTCACGGATAATAAGGACACGTTTTTTTTGTTAGAGACTTAGAGTTGGTGAACTTTGTATATGGTGGGAGCAAAGGTGTAGGCCGAGTTTGGATTGAAAAATCTATACCTGGTAGAGTTCAGGTTAGGATTTTCTCCTTAGATTCAAGATTTTCTTATGATTATAGGTCTATCGAGATATATTGGTTGAGATCGATGTAGACACTACTTATGGTAATGTCAATACCTATGGTTGAGGATTATTTGGTATGGGCATTGGGTCTTGTTTGAGGTGAGGGCTCCTGCTTTCATTCACTATGCTACTTTAGGCCTTTAGACTCCAAATGCATATTCGTCTACTATAGAATCTCCTATTATTAATGAGATATTGACGAGGATCACTCCATACCTACTGACTTTATCTTTTATGTTTGTTGAATGGGAAAGTAGGTTTGTAGAGTTAATGAAAATACATCCTCCTCGATTTAATTGAGATCCTAAGTTTGATTCTTATCCATTTTTCGTTAGTTGTCATGAGAGGTTATGCAGGTTAGGCCTAGTATACTCTAATAGAGTAGATTTTATTTCTTTTTAGTTATTTGGTCTAGCTTTGCAGTGGTGGAGGAATTTTGTTGAAAGTAGACTAAATGGGTCACCTTTTCTATCATTCGATCAATTTGAATAAGAGTTTCTAGAGGAGTTTATGTGCAGACATAAGAGGCTTATGGAAAGAGGCGCCATATATTTAATTGAGGCAACAACATGTATGTTAGAGGTCAGAATTCTCATGATTATTCTCAAAGATGGTTAGGCTATGTTATCTATTTGGGGTTTTTCAAATTTAGTTTAGTGGAATCCTACTGGTTCAGGTTGTTTCATATGTGGTAGTCTCTAGCACTAAAGGAAGGATTTCCCATATCATAGACAAAGAGATGCTTAATCAGATGTCGGGTAGATGAAAGGTCAAAGTATAATATTCTTAAATTAGACTCGATGTAAGAGGTTTTGGTACAATAGTCATAGGTATGGTTTCAGTACATCTTTGATTTGTTTACATAGCATTTGACTATGGTTTTACATTCTCCTATGTTATGACCTATTCTACATTGAGACTTGATGTGTTTTATGAGCTTATTGTCATGGATATTCATATTTCTCCCTTGTAGATGATTTTTAGGTGGTGGATCGGGTGTGTAAATCTGGGTTATGACTTATTTAGAGTAAATCATTGTGTTGGATTTGATTCTATTTCCTAGATGTTGTGGATTTTAATATGAATTTGGTATGGTCTTCTCAATCATTATGTTATGGGATAGTGGTGAATATAGGAATCATGCAACTTGTCGACTTATATAGTAGTATCAGTGAGTGTTAGCAGTAGTTGGTGTGCATAAGTTGGTTTATTTTTTAAGGATCTCATTGGTATATATGTGGTTTGAGTTAGAATTTTGGCGATGAGAATGGACTTATGAGATGAATAGTTTTACTTATTAGTTTTGGCGAATGAATTTGGTAGTGGACTAGACTCGCTATATATCAAAAATGGAATGACTACAAGTAAATGATTGTGGATGGATAAGAAAAGATTTTATACATTTAGGTTGTTATTTGTTACATGCTTAGTGATCAGTTTTGCCTGAACTGAAAGACTTCTAGTACTAAAAAAACTCCTCAGTTAGACTTGAAGGATTAGACTTAAAGGAATTCAACATATAAGGGTTCTTGTTTGTTATTTGAAACTAGTTGTGAATGGAAAGGCACTCTATTTATAGCATTTATTAGTTTTGGAGTTAATGGCTTAATAAAGTATTTTACTCAAGAGTTTGAACTAGACACTACAAGAAAATATAATTATTGCTATGAAATCTAAGCTATGAATTTAATAATCATGGCTATTACTTAGTAATAGCCACAGAAACTCATATTTCATGGATATCTACAAAATCATAAATTTCCTTAGCCACAAAAATTAAATTGACAAATGTAAATCTTATTTTTGTATAATTGCTAACAATCGTGGTGATATTTATCTAAATAGCTACAATTCTACTGCAAGAAAGCCAACAGAAAGATTCGATTCTGACTTTTACAAAATTTTTGTAGCTAACTTTAAGCTTTTGCCACACAATAAAAGTATCTGTAGCAATAGTAACCTTTTAGATATATAAATTATTTGAAACAAACTATTGTAGCTAGATATGATGATTTCGCCTCAAGTTATAAATATTATGACAATAATTAAATGAAATAGACATATATATTTTGCTACGGTAAAATTTTTTAGTTAACTATAAGTTTTGGTCACGCGATAAAAGTAATTGTAGCAATAGTAACCCAATTATCCACAATAAACTATTTGTACTAAAAAATTGTGGAAATAGTTAAATAAAATAGCCACACCTTTTGGCTATAGTAAAATTAATAGCTAATTATTATTTTTTATCGCAAAATCAAAATTTATTGTAGTAATAATAAAATTAAAATAAATTAATTTTAAATAAAATATTGAGACTAAGTAAATATATTTGCTTCAGGTGATAAAATAAAGGTTATAATTGTTAAATGATATAACCATAGGATTTTTTATATAATAAAATTTTGTAGCTGATTTTTTATTTTGTCATGTGTAAGTTGTAGCAATAGTGATATTTTAGCTTTAAAACAGATTACTTAAAATAAAATATTATTTCTAAATACATTTTTAAGCACTAAAAATCATAGAATTGCTTGTCTTGATAATAATTATAAATATTTGTGATTATGAAAAGTTTTAACCACAAATTTATTAGAATTTTGTAGCTTATTATTTTTTACCATGAGCTGAAAATCGTTGTAGCAATGCTAATCTCATTTAGTTAGAGATGTTAATCGTTCAATTCGATTCAATACTGTGTGTCTGCTTGTGAATTTTATAAATACGTTATTATATCCATTTAATTTTGAATAACTAATTATATCTGACTTATATATAACTCCACTAAGTCTCCCTGAAGTTTCATCCTAATTAAGTGCTTCCAGAATTATTAGTTGACTCAAACTTGTTTCATTAAAATAATATCATTATTTATTTAATGTGATTAGAGGTGTTAATTCTTTAGTTTAATCAAATTTTGTAGCGCATAAGTCTTAAATATAATTTAAATAAATACATGATACTATATTTATTTTAGTTAAATAATCATATCAAGTTTTAGCAAAACTTTAATAAGCTTCATTCAAACATTATCTTGATCAAGTATTTTCAAAATTATAATTTGGTATGACATGATACATTGAAATATTACTTTTAAAATTTGGTGTAATTAGAAGTATTCATCGTTTTACTTGATTCAATTTTGTTTGATCTTATTTGTAAATTTCAAATATATTATAAATAAATAGGTATTTATAAACTTATATATAAATAATAATTAAAATTCAAAATAACAAAATTAAAATACCAAAGGGTAATCTTGTCACCGCCCAATTTTGGGAGTCATGATGTCGCCTACTTTTACCCACCAATAGGTAAGCCGAATCATAGCCCAGAACATGAAGTAATGGGCTAATTGGTAGAAGGTATAAGAAAACTGATATTAAGCATTAAGAAAAATTAAAAATAGTATAAACACAGGGACAACTGTAACAACATCAATAAGAGAGAGAGGGAGAGAGAGAAAAAGAATATATCAAGACCTAGTAAGGCCGATACAAAACCTACTAAATTTAAATGTAACAGTAATGAATAGCACAAAATATACAGGTAGTCTCGAAAATAAAGACTCTCCAAAAATAGAAAAAGGAAAGAGGATCAGCTCCAACTCTAAAGGCTCACCCTACATTTGAATGCGAAAAACAAGATGTACAAAATGTTAGTGGCTGTGACTCATACTTGAATATACATCAGAAAAAGATGAACGAATGTGGCATAAGTATCAAAACCGTAGGTACACAGTAGGCATCATTGACCGACTAAGCTAAATCATAATAAAAGTATAATAAAATGCAAGAAAGTAATGTTAAGTGGAGGAATAAGATGATATACAAAATGCTACTCTCAATGTTAGGATAAGAGTTAATCAGGAATAATAAATAAATAAAATAAGTGCAATTCGACTATAACCTAACTGGATTACCATAAGCCCAGAAGGTGTAAAAAATAAGGAAAAACACAACTGAACCCACATAAGCCCAATGGATGTAACCAAGGAAAAGAGTACAAAAAATCAAAACTTCAAATGATTAACAGTGAGACCATACCTGAGATTCCATTCAAACAACAATGCCAGACTTGAACCTGAATTGAAGAGTGATATTATCTGATCTTTGGTGTATTATACACCTACGTGTCATTATCTATATGTATTTAGCCTATTTTTAAGGACTACTTTAAGTTATTAATGAGTTGCTCAATGTATATTTGAGAAATTCACATGTTTATAGTGTTAAAGGTGTTCTCAAAACAAGTTTATAATAAAATTGGTCACATAGAGTTGAG
The DNA here is from genome assembly GCF_002878395.1 of Capsicum annuum. Taxonomy (NCBI): domain Eukaryota; kingdom Viridiplantae; phylum Streptophyta; class Magnoliopsida; order Solanales; family Solanaceae; genus Capsicum; species Capsicum annuum. Next base: position 180,057,550 of record NC_061113.1, read on the forward strand.
ATGAGAAAACTAGTGTTACTAGCTTGAGTTATGTGTTGTTCTAGTGTATCTCGATGCTCTCTATTATGTTGTGTGCACTAAATCGGGTTATTTTATGATACAAGAGGCCATGTAAGATGTTTGGAGAAATTTTTGAGAGAATTACTGGGCCAAATGATGTTGAAAGACATCCATAAAGCGTGAAACTCAAAGGTATACGGAAGGAGTTAACTATCACAAAATCTGGAATTTTTATCACAAGGGCATGCCACACCCTCTAACCTCTAATATAAGGATGTTACAAGACCTAGAAAACAAAATAAACATCATAAAGTATTTTTCATCAGCATCTAGGGCATGCCACATCCCTAAACACGTAGAACCAAAGGCGTGCCACGCCCAACGGTCAAAATTTTCCAATTTCGTCAATAATATAAATAGGACACTTGAGCTTTTTTATTAACATGTTGGATGAATATTGGGGTTCAAAAAACACTCAAAGAGTTAGAAATTAGGGTTATTAATATTTACTTTAAGTTATTTTTAATTTTTACATATGAATTTCAATCTTGTGATTGGTTGTAAAACTATGAGTGGCTAAACAACCTCGTTCTAGGGTTATAGCCAAGAAAATAAATACTTATCTTATATTTGAGTTGTTTTTTTTGTTGATTATTATGTTTTGTTGTTCATGTATTCTAATTCTTAATATTTTATGAATTTGCAAACCTTAGGATAAACCTATATAACCCAAGAAGAAGAAATAATAGATTAGATCGTGGGATATATGGAGTGGTTTCTTATACTTAAGACAAATTAAAGTTTAGATTCTTGTTTAGGATAGGAATATACCTAAATCACCTCATTTGTCTCAAATACTAAAATATATATAAATGCATTTAATTGGGTAGGCACATCCCCGCTCCATGATGTAGTTGTGGAGTTAAGTTAGATAGATGATTAGAGTCTTGATAGACTATAATATTGTTATCAATCCCTTAAAACAAAAAATAAGATAATAAATTTAACCAACGAGGTTGTATAGATAAGTAGGATTGTTCATAGTGCCTTGACCTTATATTTCTCCCCATAATTGTCTCCAAAACTTTATATTATTGTTATTATTTCCTTTAGAATTCTCAAATCTCAAACTTTCTCTGTGGTTACAACTTGCACTTGTTTAATCTTATTAGTAGAGCTAGAATTAGATTATTTCTAGACACAAGTCCCTATGGGATCGACATTCAGATTGAAAGGGCCATTGTATTACTTGTACGACTATGTACACTTGCGTGTGCGCTAGGTTAAAAATAATTTTATGGTGTCGTTGTTGGGGACTTGAAAATGGGCAAATGTCTAATTGTTAGTTTTTTTAATTTTATTATGAGTGATAACAACTTGATATTAGCTTCTAAATTCACTAATACATGTCTAAATCTCAAATAAGATGGCAAGGGAAAAGTATTTGTTTTATCCATATCCTGAACCTATGTGATGCTTACATCAATTAAGGAGAGAAGCAGTACTTCCCGATTGTATACTACAAGTACAAAAAAATAAAGTTGATCGTACCATCATGGAAGAAGAACAAGCAACCCATAAGATAGTACGTGAAGTGGCAATCTAACTCGCGAAAAATGTTACCTCTACTATTCGTAGATCAAAATATAGAGGTAGATTTGAGATCAAACCGAATATGGTACAGTTACTGCACAGTAGTGAGATAGTCACAGACCTCTTACCTGAGGATCCTCAAATTCATCTACAAAATTTTTTGTAAATCCGTTATACATTCATCCCACTATAGTCTTCACTTACTATATGAGGCTCACTCTGTATCCCTTCTCACTTTTAGGGGAATTAAAGAAATGATTAAAGGTAGAACCTTCAAACTCCATCACTACATGGGATGACCTGGGGAAGAAGCTTATTATTCAATTCTTTCTGTCTTGCAAAATAGCAATGTTATGGCATGAGATTTAGAGTTTTAAGCATAACGGAATGAAAACTTATATCATGTATGGGAGAGATTTGAATCTTTTTTAGGATTGCCCACACCACCAACAAACAAACAAGGTATTAGCTCATACTTTTTTTGAAGGGCTGGGCCATAGTACAAAGATTTTTTTAGACTCAACAGTAGATAGAGAAAACATATAATAAGTTATACACCCATCTAAACCAAATTGTACAACGTAATCCATAGTGGCAGGGTAATATGTCTCAAAGTATGGTGATAAATCGGGCAGGTATAATTGTGGTTGATAGTTTCACAACTTCAGCCACTCCATTGGCATCTATTCAAAATAAAATGATAACATAATTCAACAAGTTGAGTATAAACCAACCTCATGCCTAAGTAAAATCAATTTAGTAGGTGCAGCATAGTGTGAGATTTTTAGTATTAGTAGTTTTTCTAAAGTCTCTTGTAGAAAGAATCTAGAGTCAATTAAAATTTTTAGGAAATGAACAAAAGTGTAATCAAAACTATGGTAATGCCTACAATCGTAATTGGCAGAGCCAACCCAACTACTGATGGGGCAATAATAAGGCTTAGACTCAGTATTTTTAGAAACAACAGCACACTCAGGTTAGTAATATCGAAGAGATTTTTAAAAAATCATGGTCAATCAAAAACAAATAGGTACAGAGATTAGAAACTAGAAAATTGCCCAAAAAAATATATAGACAAAATTGGGGGTTTTCCAAGTGATAAAGAGAATAAAAAAAGGTAATAGAAATAACCTTGAAGAGAAGTAAAAATGTGATTCATAGACATCCAAATAAAAATCAAGTGGTACAAGCAGAGTTAGTCCCACAACAGGCAGAGTAGAAGCAAGTGCAAACAAAAAAATCTAAAAAATTAGGGAAATCTGAGTACCCAAAAGCATAGGAAGCTAAGAATGCATGAGAGAGACCAACATTACCATTCCTTTAGAAGTCTAAAGAGGCTACAAATGATGCATGCTTTATGATTTTCTTTGAAGTGTTTAGAAAAATTCACATTAATCTTTGTTTGGTAGATGTTTTGCAGGGAATGCCAAAGTATGCAAAGTACTTAAAATATGTGGTGACCAAAAAGAAAAAGTTGGGTGATATGATACTTTAGCACTTACTGAGGAGAGAAGTTCAATGGTGAAAATATAAATACCAAATAAGTTTAAGGACCTAAAGAGTTTCTCCCTTCCCATACAAATTGGTGAAAATGATATGGTCCATGCTTTGAGTAACTTAGTGGCAAACATAAATTTAATAACCCTATTTTTTTCAACACTTTTGGTTTGGGTTAACTGAGGCCTTGTTTATGGTTCTCTAAATGACAGATAGAACTAAAGTACAACACAAAGGAATCATTAAGGAAGTCCGGATTTAGGTTGGTAAGTTTATTATTCCAGTTGATTTTATTGTGCTTGATTATGATGCAAATGACAGTGCACCAACTGTAGTGGTGCATCCATTCTTGGCAACTGGAGGAGCACTGATTAACGTAAAAGAGGGAACTCCAAAAAAGACACTGAATAATGAAGAGGTGGTCTTCAAGGTATACAAAACACTCAATCAACCCTGGCACTATAAGGATTTATACATAATCATAATGATAAAAGTGGATGAGTGAGGGGTGATAGAATACAAACCTCCATCGCCCTCTTTGAACATTCTCATTGAGTTACCTAAACCACAAATTAATCTTAAAGATAGAAAATAGGAGTAGGATCCTAATGAGGCAATTACAGAATAAGTTGTAGTTCTTTAGGTTAGACATTCAAGAGGCTATCAAACTGTGAGAAGATAGGATATGAGTAGGAGAAAAATATTGAAGGAATTTGGTTGAAGAGTATTAATGTGGGTCATGCCACAATAATAAATCAATCGTTGCTTAGGAGGCGAGCCAAGTTAAGCTAGGTATTTTATTTTCTTATGTCATTTTAGTATCAACTTTGTTTTTTGTTTTTATTTGAGTTGCAGGTTGATGAAAATTTCGAATGCCAAAGATTAAGCTAAGGATCATGGAAAAGATTAGGTATGGGGTCCAGAAGACCTCGTTAATGATTAATATGCTACTATCTAGGTCCAGAGGCCTCAGTAAGTATTTCTATCCTTGCTTTTAGTGTATACTTTGGGGATAAAGTGTGATTTTAAGTGTGAGTTAGGAATCTTTTGATATGTTAGGGTGAAGTGTGGTTATAAGATCACTATTTTTATTGGTTTTTTCTAGTTTTTAACTAGATTTGAAAAAAATTACGAAAAGATTTTCTCTGTGCGTTCAGTTTTATTGGTGTCAATACTATAGGAGCACACTTCACCAACCCCTTGGTTTTTATTTTTGGTTCTTTTCGAGGGTATGCCCTTTGAACCCAATAGCCTTTTTTCATTTTTAGGAGTAAATTTTAAATTCTTTGTATTAGAAATATGTGAGATGTTCATGTTAATTGCTATGTATAATTACATGATGCAATTGGTTTTTAATGTAAAGAGTATGTTGAGCTGAGTTGAATGTCTACTTTTGAGTGTGAAAAGTATGTTGATGTGAGTTGAACTACTTTTGATACGCCTGAGCTTAATTATATGGGTGTTGAGCAGTGTTGGCTTAATTCGAATTTGTGTTATTACTTGGATTAGAGTCTATAGGGAACCTACTTGAGTGAAGCATGTGCATTTGTGATGTGAGGTCCTTTGTTGTATGTCTTATTACATATTAATGTCTAGAACTTGTGTTGTGTGTGTTTAAAGATAAATAATGAATGGTGGGTTTAGGAGATGATATAGGCATTTCGTTGATAGCCATATTTCATACCTCCATTTATCAACCCATGTTGCATGATCTTAGTTTGTTAGTTGAGCCTTTAGCCTATTCTTTGGTAGCCTCATGTGTAGCCTATTCCCCTTTTAGGCCATAATTTTGTCCAAAGCTCCTAAAAACATTAGTTAAAATATTAATATAGTTAATGAGTATATAATTTAAAAAGGAAAAAGGTGAAAGTAAAGACGCCAAATAGTAGCTATTGGTGTGAAAAAGATCATGTAATGTGGTTGGGCGTAGTGTAAGGAAAAGATAAAATGTGATTAAAAAAATGAGGCTTGTGTTGATTGAGAGTAATCACTCCATTCTATATGTGAACTATCTTAAAGAGATGGGCCAAAACAAAAGTGTTATAGGAAGATAGAAGTGATAAAAAAATAGTTATTTAGAGGGAAAGTCGATGTATAGTGTGGTGTATTAAAGCTCTTAGGGAAGATAGTCAGTATTACTGGACAGAATAGTTCCTATCCACCCCTTATCCTATAATACAACCCTTAGAGTCCTATTTTTTTATTTAACCTAAATAGTATGATATTAGTGGAGTACTACACTAAGGTCAAGCCTATCGTTCATCTTATATGACCTGCGAAGCCTTTGAGAGAGTGAGAGAATTCTTATACCCATGTTGGCGATCAATTACATATCTATAAGTGACTATTGGTAATTATCTTTTGGTGAGGGTGCATGTTTGAGGATAATTAGGTGACTTGTCTAATCCCTTTGATTAAGTAATTTGCATGAGTTTTCCAACTTGGTAGAGTAAATTCTTGAGGTTAGGATGTTTTAAAGAAGTGTTCATGAGATTTTAAATGAATATAATATGCTTGATGAGGAGCATTTTATTCATGCAGTCATTGTAGTGCTAGATTGGGTGTCTTACTTGTAGTATTACTGTTGCATCCTTCCTTAGATGGTTCTAAATGCAAAGAGTTGTTAGAGGATGAACAAAGCTTTAAGTGTGCGGTGGAGAGTTTAGGTAGAATCATTATTTATAAGTACTTAGCCTAGTTTTGAGGAATCCATTATGTGATTAATGAGTTATTCTTCGTATAATTTAGTAAATAAGTGTTAAGTGATATTTTTGTAGTGTTCAAAGTGTGTTCAAAACAAGTTTACAATAAAATGGTCTCAAAAAGTTCGGATGAGAAAACTAGTGTTACAAGCTAGTGTATCTCGATATTATCTATTGTGTTGACTGCACTAAATCGTGTTTTTTGATGATATAGGAGGCCATGTAAGATGTTATTTGAAATTTTTGGGAGCATGAAAAGTCCAAATGAGTTTGAAATACATCCACAAAGTGCGGAACTCAAAGGTAAATGGAAAGAGTTAACTATCGCATAATCCGGAATTTTTTATCACAAGGGCGTGAGATGCCCTCAAACCACTAGGATCGTAACATTATCATAATAACACAATAAATGGTCATAAATCCCATAGTCAAACCGCAACCAAAGCATTGCACCATCATCTCAAGCACTACATCTAAACCATAATTTGTTTGACTAAAACTTGAACTAGTAAGCAAGAACAAGGTCACAAGTTAAGATAGTAGTCAAAAAGGTGTCTTAATCATCCAAAGGGTCAAGAATCATTCTAGGGTGATGAAAGCATATCTTTCATGTCTACCAGGGCTAATTTTGATAATTGACATAAATGAGGGTCGATAGAAGTGCTACTAATCCTGAAAATTAAAACTAAGGCAAGTTTCTACCACCAACAAATCTATGTGTCTAAAATTCCACCACTAAAAACTAAATAAAAAAAAACTAGAATTAACATAACAGTCTAACAGCAAGGAGGATGTATGAGTTCAAACTCTACCTAAAACGGCTATCTAAGAGGGTAATAATCCAAAAGATCCTAAACATGAACCCAAGCAATAAAACCTTATCCATCGCTAGATAAATACTACACTAATATCATGATAAAGCTGCATCTAAGAGAGAAGTAATCCAAGCCTACCTGGATGCCACCGAAAGCTCGATAAAGTTCAATAGATCGGAGATTCTCTTTTTTAAATAGCCTTTAAATGATGCCACGCTATCTAAACAACAATTTATTTGATAACATGAGAAATAATAATACACGTATTGCATATAAATGCTCTAGTCCAAAATTGAACTGAAAATCCCATGTGGGGCTCGCTTGTGAAATCACAACTTTGAAACCACCAAGACGTCTCTCTAAGCTCAAGGATCATTTCACATTAAAAATGGATTAAATTCGAGAACAAATAAACCCTAAATCCACACGTAGAGTAAACCATTGATTTGGATTTAGATCCAAAAATCAACTATGAAATTAAAAGGAACTTATGGAGTAAATGTTTGGAAAATGAGTACAACAAGGTCTACATCAGACTCTGACACCAAATGATCAATCTCTTCATCCTCTAAGCTCACTAGAGTTACTTATGAAGTGGGGACTTAGAAAAATAAAAGAGGAATCAAGTTCCACAACATTAAATACTGCCAAGTGTCCCTTCTTCATGGATGTGGGAATCCCATAAAAAACGTAGATCAAGACTTTGCTTAGCCTTCGTGCACGTTGCCGGTCCACTGCAATTGTGAAGTAGATGGTTTGGTCTGATCTGAAAATCTCTTCACAAATGTAAAGTCAAGCTCGTTAATGCAATGGTCGATAGTCTTGGCCTTCACAAATGAGTCCAAGGGCTCATGAATACAAATTACCGTTTTGACCAGCACCAGCTGAAGCTGCATAATAGTTTTGGTCATGTACAAAATTTCTAATTGGACCTTCAAGATATAATTGAATTACTATGAGCATAAGTAAACTATGTTAACCCACTAAATTTATTATTCTGGACTAGACGGACCATCAAATTTCCATTCGAGGTTATTTTGATTAAATATGGGTCCCACACCCAAGGATCCTTTTAACCAAAAATCTATCAAATTTCCAAAACAATTTAGAGGCCTCGAAACCTAAACCAATGATCCCCTACCTTAAAATAAATTTTTTGAATCTAACGAAATAACTAGAATTGGCGTATTAGTCTGTTTCATGTGATTTAAGTCTAATACCACACTCTGAGTAGTGAAAACTCCAAAATAGGTAATTGTTCTCTTGAAATTAAATGAACTGACCGATAATTGAACTATAGGTTCTAGTAAGTAATAAATGACTTGGAGTGCTATAAGAAACTATAAATGCCAAAAAAGTATGAAAATACATAAAATGACCTAGAGGATCATTAAAATATCAACTACTAAAATGACTTTCATCCATAAAAGTAAAGGGTCAAGATTTAACTAAAGGCTATAACTAATGAGGATACTAGGCCCCCATCTAACTCTCTATCTCCTAGGAAGCCTCCTCAACTGGATGGTGCCTCTAATGAAACTTAATCACTAGAATCTCTCTAGAGTCCAACCGCCTAACCTTATGAAAAAATACAGAAACTAGCTCCTCCACGAAAGTTAACCTCTCAACTAACTAAATGTAGTCCCACTAAAGCACATATGAGTCATTAAGAATATAGCAATACAACATGGATATATGGAAAAACTAGGTGAGCAACCAAGAAGTTTGGGGGCAAGTCAAATTTTAAGTATGTCAAATAACCCAATATACCTAGGGAGAAGCTTGGCCCTCTTTCCAAACCTTATCACATCCGCCATGGGTGACACTCAAATAAAATCCTAGTCACTAACACAAAATATCAAAGCCCAAAGTCTGTGATCAGCATAACTCTTCTGCCTACTCAGAGGTGCCCACAACCTATCTTGAATCACTCGTACCCCATCCACACTCATGATAAAAGTTTATACCACGAGGATTAACTTTAGAATTCTCATGCCATCCAATTAGGAATTAAAAATTCCTTCAACATAATGCATCAAATATTGTCATATCAAAACTTGAATGGTAGTTGTTATTATAGGCAAACTCTACTAAGGCTAAGCGATGCACCCACTAACCTCCAAAGTCCATCACATATGTGTGAAGCATATCCTTCAGAACTTGAATAGTTTCCTCTAACTAACTATTAATCTGGGGGTGATATTCATTGCTTAGATCTACTTGAGAACCTAAATACTCTTGAAATATCCTCCAGAAGTTAGAAATAAATACTAATCCTATATATGAAATAATGGACACAAGTACTCCATGATAGTGAACTATCTCACAAATATAGACAAGGGCTAACCTTTTGTGAGTAAAATAAATTTGAATCAAAATAAAATAAGCTGATTTGGTCAATCGATCAACAATGACCTAAATTATGTAATAACCAAAGCAAGAATAAGGCAAACCACTTACTGATAACGCTTAAACTACACCTCTCTTACAAGAATGTAAGTGATCGTTATCAATAAATAACCCAACTAAGTTGGGGTCAAATCCCACAGGGAAATAGTATGAATTTAAGTTATCTGCGGGTTAATCATCTGATAGTTATCAGTTTTATGTGAATGGGGTTTTTTTGTAAAGGTAACAAATAATCACTTCTCAATTCAATGTTTGAAATCAATATGATTAGGAAAACTAGAGTTATGTTCACTATGGGTGTTGGGATTTGACAGACGCTAGTAACGGTTCAAGATTCTTGTGGTAGGTAGGAACAACATGCAATCCTTGTTGAAGTTATATTTAAATATTTCTCAACCTATTTAGACATTTAACAACCTAACTCTCTCAAACTTAGGGAATTTATATCTCATAACAGGATGTTATCATAAGTTAATTAATCATGTTACATCATTAATTATTAAATGGAAGTTTGATGGGTCTAAGTCCCTGTTGATAATTAACTTCTTACTAGGGTTGATTTCTTATCTCAAGCAAATTACCAGTAAGCAAGGCCTATTGTTTGGAACCAATAGTAATAGTATAAAATAATGGAATTAACAAGAAGATTCTACCACCGTTAGAATCTTGAACACTTAGTTCGTTACAAACCCAAACCCATAGATCCCACAACTCTGGTTAAGGGAATTTAGCTAATCATAATAAAATAATCAAGACAACAAGTTGAATTCATAGTTTGATATATAAACTTACAACAAGATGAATAGAAAAAAGTGTTTCTCATATTTTTATTCACAGTAGAAAATCCCAAAACAATTGTAATAATCTCTCCAAAAATAATAGTAAAGTTCAACTCAAAAAACTAGAGAGAAGAAATTCTCAAAATGTCAGTTCCCCCATGATTAGAAAACCCTAACATAAGCTTCAAATACTTCAGCCTAATTATGGAAACAAAATCATAGATCACAGTATTTTCTTGGACAGGCGACGACATATGTGACTGCTTATCAGGAGTCTGATGACTTATCAGGAATGTCATCAGGTCCTCTTAACTTTTGACAATCTCTGCCTTAGGTTGAAGATGAGATGTGCCAGCTTATCAGACATGTCACAAATTATCAGAATTATCATCGCTTCTTCACTTAAAATCACATTCCCTTCCTAAGCCTAACAACGAGCCTAACGGCTTATCACACTTCTGATGGCATATCATAGATTTTGTCATGAATTTCAGCTGAAGCTCATTCACTGTCTAAGACTAACGACAACTCTGATAGCTTATCATAAGGCTGACGACTTATCAGACAAGTCATCAGCTATAATTTCCTCTCTACTTTCTCTAAAATCAACTCTTTTACTTCCATTATTGCTGGTTTTCTTACATCTTAACTTTTACTACAATATCAAATAGAAAACAATCAAAAACAAAAAAAGTTTCTTAAGACGTTGCAATTATTCTTAGTTAAAAGCCTCAAATGTGTTAGCATCTGCTCACACATCAGCACCCTCAACTTAAAATAATTGCTTATCCTCAAGCAACTAAAACACAACCAAGAGGATAAAGAGTACATTCAGCAGTCAACCATCTATATTATCTCAAAATATCTTCACTTTATCCATGGTCAATTAATTTAAAAACAGCAACTGTGCATACTATTGAAGAACAACAATGCGACGCACAGGAATCAAGCTATGGCATCAATTCAGTAATAACAACCATGCATGTACTAATATTACACTATCCAAACATGTTACCAACTAACAATGTAACTAATGTGCCCTCACTACAAATAAATCCCACTACACTTATATCAGACATCATATATGTAACCATGGGGAAAATCAAAAGACAATCACTCTCAGAATGAAGTTCCAATCAATGTATGCCAAATACCATAGCTTGCCCTTATTTTCATTACCAAGATTTTCAAACAAGTCAGCTAGGATCACTATAGGTTTTCTCTTTGGCTTGTAATGTAGGCTAAGGGATGGTATGATGATGATATTTAAAGTGACTAATCCTCCTTGACACTATAATAGCTTCTGGGGTCTCACTTATTAACCTTTTTCTATTCTTCTCTTTTCTTGATCACACATATTCAAGATGGGTGCGGTATTTTCTACAATCGCTTCTTTTTTTACTACTTTTCTTTTCTTATTCTTTTCCATCATACCCAGCTTTTTATTCTTTTCTTTTTATTCATACTCATTTTACATCACGCACCCCTATGATAGCCACCCTCAACTTAGTCCATTTGACCAAGTGAAGTTACACAGTGTCTAAGGAGAACCAGGGCTAAAACAAGTTCACTATGATATAAATGAGATGGTAATAGGTATCATAAAAAGAGAAATAGGCTATTCTAGCTCAAAATAGGGATCACGGGATATTATACGTATAGGGAAAGTAATTTAGGTTAAAAGTGGTTAGTATCAAAATGACCTATGATCCTTTCCTAACCCCTATCCTTCAATCTATGTAAGACTAACCGAGGAAGTTCTAGATTTAACATACAAAGGGAACTAAGTAAGATCTCACACGCACATGGCACTCAAGTTTATCATAAGTTACTACTTATCCAGTTCTTGCAATTGTTTAGCAATGATTATCAAGTCACTAGAACTGATACCATAACAAGATGCACAGTGGTCATAATTAGATGCAAATCACATAGTTAAACAATCAGACCATTTGAGAGGTGTTCACAAAATTACAAAACCATGTTAACTACCTTAGGTACTTGTATTTCTCCTAGTCAACTACAGAATATTACAACAACAACTCACCCTACACCCTCAACTTAAAATCAAAGAAAAACTGAACTAACATTTAGGGTATACCTGGAGTAGATCAAGCATGGGGATCATAGGTTGCCTCCCATATAGCGTCTGATTTAACGTCGCGGCATGACTTAGGTTGCTCGATTACTTCAGACTTCATCAAGACAGATAGTAGTAATACTTTTTATCGAGTTTTTTGGATTGATATAAAGTTTGACTCATTTCCCATTAACCTTAAAGATGCTATCATCTTCATTTTCAAGTTTTACTACTCCAAATGAGTAGACTTGACTAACTTTTAACGGGCCTGACCACTTGGATTTAAGCTTACCTAGGAACAGTTTGAGTCTAGAATTGAACAGAAGCACCAAGTTACTTTTTTGGAAATCTCTTTTCTCGATTCTCCAATCATGATACTTCTTCATCTTTTCTTTGTATAGGTCTGCTTTTTCATATGCCTTGAGACGAAATTCATCAATCTCATTTATTTATCCCATTCTTAGCTCTACTGCCTCCTTTTAATTAAAATTTAACCTTTTGAGTTCCCATAAAGCCTTATGCTCCATCTCTATTGTTAAGTGGCATGCTTTGCCATAGACAAACTGGAATGGTGACATGCTAATGGGTGTCTTAAAAGTGGTCCAATATTCCCACAAGTCATCATCGAGCTTTCAAGACCAGTCTTGCCGACTAGCGTTCAATGTTTTAGCTAGGATGGCTTTAATTTCTTGATTTGACACCTTCACTTGCCCACTAGTTTGTCGGTGATATGGAGTGGCTACTCTATGTTGTTACACCCTATATTTCGATAAGGCAGCTCAAAACACTTTGTTGCAAAAATGAGATCCTCCATCACTTAAAATAGTATGTGGTACTCCAAAGCAAAAGAATATATTCTTCTTGAGAAAAGCAACAACCCTCTTTCCTTCATTATCAGACAAGTTCACAGCTTCGACCACTTTTAAGACATAGTTAACAAAAACTAGAATATACTTCATCCCATACGAGCTTACAAAAGAAAACATGAATTTGATACCCCAAACGTCACATAATTCTACTTTAAGCATCTTAGTCAAAGGCATCTCATGTCTTCAAACAATTCTACTTTAAGCATTTTAGTCACCCCTACCTCTGACATTGGTCGCATTTCAACACAAAATCATGAGCATCTTTGAATAATGTTGGCCAATAGTAGCCACTCTACAATACCTTCCTAGCCGTTCGTCTACCTGCATAGTGACCTCCAACTGGGGAAGCATGACATGCTTCCAATAGACATAATACATCTATTTCTGGCACACATGTCCTTTTAATATTGTTAGCACATCGCCGAAAAAGATATGGCTCATCCCAAAATTAATGTGTCACATCAGGAAGGATTTTTTTTCTTTGATGGAAAGAAAGGTTTTGTGGAATGACCTCACTCACAACATAATTTGCAAAATCAGCATCCAAGGTATTTTCTCCATAGCAGCAACCAATATATCCTCATCAGGAAATGTATCATTTATCTCTATTTTATCACTAGCTGCCTGTTCACTTCCATTCTAGACAGATGATCCACAACTTGGTTTTTGAAACCATTCCTATCTTTTACTTCAAAGTCAAATTCTTGTAGCAGCAACACCTATCTAATTATCCTTGGTTTTGCATCCTTCTTAGCCATTAAATATCTCAAGGTTGTGTGGTCATTGTGGACTACCACCTTTGTCCCAAAAAGGCAAGCCCTGAATTTCTCAAAAGCATACACTATAGCTAGGAGTTCTTGTTCATTGACAGTGTAGTTATTTTGCACTCCATTTAGTGCTTTGGTGGCATAATATATTGGATGAAAAAGTTTGTCTTTTTGTTGTTCCAATACAGCTCCAAGAGCAGCACCACTTGCATCACACATGATCTCAAATGGTTTTGACCAGTCTGGTGCTACAATGATATGGGCGTCGACCATCTTATTTTTAAGGAATTCAAATGCCTTTAATTAATCATCTTCAAAGGAGAACATTTATTTCTCTAAAAGTTTTAAAAGTGGATTTGGAACCTTCGAGAAGTCTCTTATAAACCTCCAGTAAAAGCCATCATGTCCAAGAAAACTACGCACTCCCTTTAGTGAATTGGGAGGTGGTAGTTTCTCGATAACTTCAACCTTGGCTCGATCAACCTCTATCCCTTTTGCTAAAATTTTGTGCCCGAGAACGATGCCCTCCTTAACCATAAAGTGGCATTTCTCCCAATTAAGCACCAAATTGAATTCAACACATCATTGCAAGGCTATACTCAGGTTTTCCAAACACAGCTCAAACAAATCTCCCACCACAAATAAATCATCCATGAACACCTCTATGGTGTCCTCCACTATATCTGAGAAAATAAACATCATGCACCGTTTAAAAGTAGCAGGTGCATTGTATTTCCCAAACGGCATCATCTTAAATTCAAAGGTGCCATATGGGCAAATGAATGTCATCTTCTCTTGATCTTCAGGTGCAATATAGATCTATTTATATCCAGAATAACTATCCAAGAAGCAATACCACTCCCTTACAGCTAATCGATCAAGTATTTAGTCCATAAAGGGCATCGTGAAGTGTTCTTTCATAGTCTATGAGTTTAGTTTATGCTAGTCCATGCAAACCCTCCACCTAGTCACAGGCTTGACTGGAATCAACTTATTCCTTTCATTTGCATCAACAGTCATGCCCCATTCTTTAGACACGCATTGAATTGGGCTCACCCATTTACTGTCAGAAATTGGGTAAACCACTGCTGCATCCAATGACAATAATTTCCTTCTTAACCACCTCTTACATTGGTGGGTTAAGATGGTGCTGATGCTCAATGGTTGGATTATAATCTTTCTCAGGTTGTATTTTATGCATACAGATGCCAGGGGGAATGCTAATAATATTTATGATAGTCTATCCTATTTCTCTTTTGTACCTCTGAAGTACTGAAATAAATGATTCTACCTGTTGCTCACCCAAATCAGCTACAATTATAATGGGTAGCGTGTTTCTGTTGTCCAAACACATGTACCTTAAATGCCCTGGCAGTTTCTTCAATTCCAACACTGGTGGCTCTTCAAGGGATAGCTTAGCTGATGGTATTGGTTGATTAGAGAGATCAAGATCTAGCTTCTTAGGAGTAGAAGATTAGGAACCCATTCCTGACAAAGAACAAATAGTCTCTTCATATTCCTCAATACCTTCATGATCAAAATTCATTAGAACTTCAGCTAAAGGCTTGATAATAAGTTTCTTCCCTATTGACACCTCCTGCTCATCCGCATAATATAGATCAACAATTGAGAACACACTCATTTATTTATGCTGCTTCATTGATTGGCACACATCAAATTTCACCACCTCATCATTCATCTATAATAAGAGCTCATTAGCTCGCAAATCAATCAACATACTTATGGTGGAAAGAAAAGGTCGACCTAAAATTATGGGCACCTCAAAGTCCACCTCGTAATCCAAAATGACAAAATCCATAGGAAATATGAAGCTAGCTACCTTCACCAACACATCATATAAAATACTAATAGGTTATTTTTCTGACGTATCCACTATCACGAGTCGCATGTTGGTGGGTATGGGATTTCCCATACCTAGATTTTTATATACAGATGCGGTATCAGATTAATGCTATCTCCCAGATCACATAAGGCCTTAGTGAATTCCAGAGACCCAATCGTTCAAGGAATAGTGAATGCTCCTGGGTCTGCCTTCTTCAACAGCAAGGACCTCGTAGAAATAGTGCTACAATTATGGAGATTATCCTCTAATTCATAGATCATCGCTCTTTTCTTCATCACAAGGTCCTTCATGAATTTATCTTTCCCTGGCAATTGCTCGAGTGCCTCCATAAAAGGCACATTTATTGTTAACTGCTTTAATATTTTCATGAATTTACTAAATTTTCTGTCATCAACCTTCTTCTGCAATCTTTGAGGAAAAGCAGGTGGTGGTCTTGTGAGCGTTTTCACTGGACATTTTTCTTTGGGTTCATCATCTGGTCACATCTTCAATCAAACTTTTGCCACAGAAGGGCCAGGTAATATTTTACTATTCCTAGTGGTAATTGCTATACATGAGCCATCACTTCAAGGATTTTGAATTATATCACTTGGTAATGTTCTACTCTTTCTCTGGTTTAGAACTACAGAGAGTTGGATCATTTGTTTTTTGAGCTATTTGATCGAAGTGAAGTGTGAATTTACTAATTGACTCATAGAGGAAAAATCAGTCTTCATGGTAATCATCCCTGAGTTGGTAGACTCCACTCCCTTTAATAATTTACCCATCATGTCCTCCAGGGATATCTTTTAACAACTTGTTGTAGCAGCCTCATGATTTCTATGAGGGACATATAACCCGTTCCTATCATAATTGCTCCTCTAATTACCTTGCTGCTGGTTTTTATATCCAACCTTGTCATAATAAGTCTGACCTTGATTTCCTTGTCTATTGCCTTAGAAACCCCCTAATTATTTACATAGTTTGCCTCTTCTTCTGAGTCAGACTCTAATTTGCTCTGTGATCCCACATCCTTTACTTTTTTAGTTTTACCTAATAGTAAATGCTTAGTTAGTAAGTCCATCGGTGTTTTTAGGTGAGCTATGTCTTGATCACGCTTCTCATCTTGTTCCGCAGTTATACCAACAAAAATAGTGAGGCTTGCTACCAAAGAGTCCCTGGTATGCTATGCCCGACCCTATTTGGTCATTCTCTCAAGCATTTTTGAAGCATTTGGGAATGTAAGATCAACAAATGAACTAGCAGCAACATTATCTACAATGATTTTTTCACAGAGTTAAGAGCCCTGTACAAAGTCTTCATCAAGTATATGTTTGTTATGTTGTGGTTCGGACACTACGTCAGCTTCTTTTTGAATCTCTCCCAGGTTTCATGCAAGGCTTCAGTTGGGAGCTATCTAAATTTGCTGATCTCATCCCTCAGTTGTACCCTCCTAGAAGGTTGAAAGAACCATTATAGGAAAGCTCCTTTTAACTGCCTCCAGTTGGTTATAGAATTGGTTGTCAGCTAATTAAGACACAATGTTGCCGCCCCAGACAGTGACAACGGAAACAAACTCAAATGAATAGCATTCTGACCCACTCTTATGTTATCAAAAGATTTACAATTGGTGAAAAGGTTCACCAGATGAAAGTTTAGATCATCCCTAGGAAGGCCACCAAACAACCCCTTCAGATTAAGGAGTTAAATCATAGTATTCGTAATATTAAAGTTTGCCCCAGGTGCTAATGGTGGAGGAATAATTGCACCCGTTGCACCTGCTCCATCATTTCATCATCACATCATTGAGGTCATACTTGACTGGCTAGTGATCTTGCCTTCGTCGGAATGAATAGTTCCTGTTAGCATTACGTTATACTGGTGAAGCTATTTGCTCTACATGCCTTGGGTTACCAAGGTTTAGCAACTCCTAATCTCCCAAGTTGTCATCCTTAGGATTTGGATGTCGTACTTGTTGACCGTTATTTTGCACATTCATATAAGTTTTAACTAAGGCTGCTACCTGTTAGCCTCCTGTTGGCCTGCCATTCCGCCGATTAATTACGGTTTCGAATTAAATGGTAATAATGGTTCTTGGGAACTTTTGGTGCTTGGCATGCACAACTAAAGTGCTGTAACAAACAAAAACAACAAATAAATATAAAACTAGGAAACTTGTCTAACAGTCAATTAGCACACAAAACTTCAATTTACAGCCGTATTCCCCGATAACGGCGCTATTTTTGATAACGCTCAAACTTCACCTCTCTTATGAGAATGTAAGCGATCGTTGTCATTATATAACCCAAATAGATTGGGGTCAAATCCCACAGGGATATGGTGTGAATTTGAGTAATCTGTGGGTTAATCAACTGATAGTTATCAGTTTCCTATGGATGGGGGTTTTTGGTAAGATAATAAATAATTACTTCTTAATTCAGTGTTTGAAATCAATATGATAAGGAAAACTAGAGATATGCTCACTATGGATGTTGGGATTTGACAGACGCTAGTAACGATTCAAGATTCTTGTGGTAGGTAGGAACAACATGCAATCCTTGTTGAAGTTATGTCTAAATGTTTCTCAACCTATTTAGACATTGACCACCTAATTATCTCAAACTTAGGGAATTTATATTTCATAACAGGATGTTATCTCAAGTTAATTAATCTTGTTACATCATTAATTATTAAATAGAAGTTTGATGCTTGCAAGTCCCTGTTGATAATTCATTTCTTACTAGGGTTTATTTCTCATCTCAAACAAATCACCAGTAAGCAAGGCCTATTATTTGCAACTAATAGTAAGAGTATAAAATAACGGAATTAACAAGAAGTTTCTACCACCGTTAGAATCTTGAACATTAGTTATGTTACAAACCCAAAGCCATAGATCCCGCAACTCGGGTTAAGGGAATTTTCCTAATCATAAAAAAATAATCAAGACAACAAGTTGAATTCATAGTTTGATAGATGAACTTACAGCAAGATGAATAGCAACAAAGATTTCTCATATTTTTATTTACAATAGAAAATCTGAAAACAATTGTAATAATCTCACCTACAATAATTGTAAAGTTCAATTCAGAAAACTAGATAGAACATATTCTCAAAACGTCAGTTCCCCCCATGATTAGAAAACCCTAACATATGCTTTAAATACTTCAGCCTAATTATGGAAACAAAATCATAGATCACAGTATTTTCTTTGATAGGCGACGACGTGTGTGACGGCTTATTAGGAGTCTGACTACTTATCAGGAATGTCGTCAGGTCCTCTTCACTTTTGACAATCTCGGCCTTAGGTTGAACATGAGACATGCCAGCTTATCAGACATGTGATGACTTATTAGAATTATTGTCGCTTCTTCACTTAAAATCCCATTCCCTACCTAAGCCTAACCACGATCCTGACGGCTTATCACACTTCTGACAGCCTATCACAGATGTCTTCATAAATTCCAGCTGAAGCTCATTCTCTATCTAAGATTGACGGTAACTTTGATAGCTCATCACAACGCTGATGAATTATTAGATAAGTCATCAACTATACTTCCCTCTCTACTTTCTTAGAAATCAACTCTTTTACTTCCATTATTGTTGTTTCTCTTCCATCTTGACTTTTACTGCAATATCAAATAGAAAACAATCAAAAACGACAATTTTCTAAAGACTTTGCAATAATTCCAAGTTAAAAGCCTCAAATGTGTTAGCATTTGCTCACACATCACTTACAAAGTCCATAGTAATCTGCTCCTGCTTTCACTTAGGAATGGGTAATCGATGAAGTAAGTCACCCTATCTCTGATACTCTACCTTTACCTACTGACATCACAAACACTAAGCTACAAAGTCTGCTACATCTTTCTTTATAATATCCGCCAGGAATACTATGTAAAATCTCTATACCTCTTATTTGTCAGAAAGTGAATAGAATGTTGGGAGCTATGTGCCTCTCATAATATCTGTTCAATCAAGTCTCCAATCGAAAACACAAATCCGAAAAAGAATCATAGGATACCCACAAAATCAAATGTATCCTAACAGGACTTACCACTGAACACTTGATAAAGAATGCCACAAAGTCTACTATCGTCCTTCTGACGATCTCAAATCTACTCCATCAAGGTAGATCTAGCCTCAACACTAGCAACGAATCCTCTTGGTGTATGAAATATTATTTGAATGACCAAGTTTGCGAAGGAATAAATGTTCTAAGCTAATAGCTGCTCAAAAATAAAATAAAGCCCAAGCTACCCATACTCAGCACCTCTGGCTGAAGGAGTCTACTACCGTATTTGCCTTGCCTAGATAGTATACAATAGAGATATCATAACCCTTCAATAACTCAATCCACCTGTATTGTCTTGAATTAAGCTCCCGCTAGGTCATAATATATTGAAGACTATAGCGGTCATTAAAGATCACACAACGTACACCATACATGTAATCCCTCTAAATCTTAAGCAAAAAAACTACTGCTGCCAACTCCAATCATGAGTTGGGTAGTTTCACTCACGGATCTTAATCTTTCATGATTCAAAATAATAACTCGGTCCTACTGCATCAAAACACAATCCAAAAAAACACAAGAAACATCATATTAAACTATAAACCCCTTACCCTTAACTGGAAAAGTCAAAATAGGAGCAAAACTGAGAAATTCTTGATCTTTAAAAAGCTCAACTCAAACTCATTGAACTACTACAAAAGACCTGTTTTGAGTAAATTTGTTCATAAGTGTTGTATTAGTAAAAAATCTCTCAACAAATTGCCTATAGTATCCTGCCAACCTAATGAAACTACAAACCTTGATCAGAGAAATAGGTCTTACCCCATCATGAATAGCCTAAATCTTCCTCAGATCCATGATAATCCCTCCCGAGAACATAGGCAAACAACATATATAGTAATAGTGGAAATATGATCAAGATACCAATAAAGGTCCAAAACGTGGTGTCACAGAGTAAAAACTAACCAGTACAACTCAAGGTAAAAAATACATAAGATATCAAAATAGGAATAGAAATTTGTCTCTAAATAGATGTAAGACATAGTAAAGACAAGAAAAGGTAGATGTTGACTTTGAATACATAGATCAACCACTGCCTCGACAGAGCATCGAATATTACTTGAATCAACTATATGTGTGGCACACTCGTACCTAGATCAGCATCGAAAATGTGCAGTAAGAATGAGTACAGTTCACATATAATCAGTAGGAATTATAGGCTGAATAAGTAAAGTAGAAAATAAAGAATGCTAATACAAACTATGGTCACAACACTTGCAATGATAAAATGTCCCAAAAAGTAGTGAAGATTGTCTCCATTAGAAATTCTACTATAAGCACATAAAATAAATATAGTATAGGAAAGAAGGATAAGAATACACATACATAAAATACAAGAATAGAAAGATAGAAAAAATGGATAGATATCAAGTTAAAGACAGAAAATACAATAACAACATAAGCAAATTAAAATGGAGATAAAGATGATGATGATGTGATGCACGAGATTGTTGCACAATATACATATACACCTATGAAGCTAAATCATCTCTATATAGGACCTATAAGGGATTTCTCAACCCGTATGCAACCAATATCCAATACCAATATCCATATCTTCTCTCTGGTACATACAACGGTAGAGGGTTTTTAAGATGTCATATTTTTTGTCAGAAAAAGCTACTATTTCCTATATTTTCAGAATATTCCATAGTGGTACCAATGTTTAATGAATGAATATCCTATAAGGATGTAATCCACAACCAACCAAAATGAGAATATCCAATTTCTAAGTAATATACAAATCACGTGAACTAAAAATACACTCAAATCAATAATCATCCATGTTAAAATAAAATCAAAAAACAATCAACTGAATCATGAAAGGTTACCTGCACTGGTCTACCATAAAACCCATGAAACCCTCTAGAATCTCTACCTCGACAGATGTGGACCTATGAACTCACCTAAAAAACATAAATTATTGGTGCCTCCCTGAGATGCTCAAAGAATAAATTATGTCATCCTACCATGATCCATAATACTCTAAAATGATGCTCTATATACTACCACCTAAGTCATATAAAGCTAAAGAGAAATCCAACCCTTCACAAACTTTCAAATCTTCTCAGACTCAGTGCCCATAATGGTATAAAAATATCTAGATATGGCATGGAATAGAGACTCACACTTTACAACAATCATGGAGCCTTGTTCCAAGTGATCAAGCTTATATCTCGTTCGATCTCTTAAACTCAATGGTCCAAATCTATCCAAAAAGGCCTCTATAAACTAATCCTAAGTCATACTTGGAGAACCAAGAGGTCAGCAACCAATGAGTGACCTCCACCAATCTCTAGTTGTATCTTTCTACTAGTGAGAAGTATAACCAAACCCATACATATTGAGCAAACAAAGGTTATGTAATTCCTCCCTATATTCCATCAAGGACTAATAGACATCCTCACCCACAGCACCACTGAACCTAAGAGGACTCAAATGAGTAAATCTCACTAATATCTTTTGTTCCTTAGAAGACATAGATGAACTTGGAATAATAAAAGGTATAATAATATTGGTGCTATCACATATTATAGGCATAGATTCATAGGAAAAATTAAAGTCAAATAGTTGATACATATTTCATAAAATTTGAGCACCATAACTTCCAACGACTATATATTCAGTTTTAGTTATTGATACTGCAACTAAAATTTACTTCTTTCTATTCCATGAAATTAGGGCATCACCAAGAATTTTATAAGTTCCACTAGTGTTTTCCTATCACTTTTATCACCTACAAAATCACCGTGTGAATATCAAATTTAATCATAATACGAAAAGCAAGGGTGCTATAGTCCAGTATCCTAAGTTTCAATTAGGTATCAGATGATTTTTTTATAGAAGTCAAATGAAATTCTTTGGGAGCCAACTGGAACCTTGCATACTTATATACGCTAAACATAAAGTCTTGTCGACTCGGTCAAGTAGAGTAGTGATCTAATCATTTCTCTGCATATCTTTTCCAGATGAGTTTGAATCAAGAATTATGGATGCACTCATTAGAGTTCCATAGGCCTTTCCTTTTTCCATGCTAAACCTTTTGATGAGCTCCTTTGTGTATTTGACTTGATTAACAAAAGTACCTTTGAGTGTTTGCTTGATTTGTAATCCCAAAAAAAATGTGAGCTCTCCCATGAGGCAAATTTAAAGTTCTACTTATTGTTGAGAGTAGCCTTAAGTGATAAGTCTGACTTTGTTTATGAAAACTTTACCTTCTTCATTAAGTTTTGTTTCTGTAAATCCATCTAGTTCCTATTAGTGAGCAATTCGTGGGTCTTTCAACAAGAGTACAAACTTAATTTCCTTTGAACTTGTCCAGTTCTTCCTTTATGTCTTCAACCTAGGATGTATATTTGTGGACCTTATCAGTCCTTCTTGCTTTACTTTGAGATACGAGGGCAACAGACATTTGCTTTCTCAATGATGCTCTTGTTAGTATTTTATCATCTAGATTTTTGATAATACATTCATTTGTATAGCCGGCATCATGTTTCCATTCTCTTGGTAGACTTGGTTTGACTACTTGGAGATATTCTTAGATGCTGAAAAATGAAAAGAGTATTTAGAGGACGAACAAGGTTATAAGTATGGGTGGAGATCTTAGGTGTATTTATGCACCTAAGTATTATTGATACATATTTAGCCTAGTTTTGAGGAATACATTGTGTGACTAATGAGTTGTTCATGGTATAATTGAGTAAATAAGTGCTAAGTCATATGTTCTTAGTGTTCAAGGTGTTTTCTAAATAAGTTTATAATGAAAAGGTCAAATAAAGTTTGAATGAGAAAACTAGGGTTACTAGCTTGACCTATATTTTGTTCTAGTGTATTTTGGTGTTTTTTATTGTGTTCTGCGAACTAAATCATTTTTTTTAATGATATATGAGGCCATGTAAGATGATATAAGTAATATTTAGGAGTGTGAAAAGGCCAAACGAGGTTGAAAGATATCCATAAAATGCAGAAATCAAAGGCAAAAAGAAGGAGTTAACTATCGCAAAATCTTGAATTTTTAATCACAGGGGCGTGCCATACCCTCAAACCTCATAGATAAGTGTGTGACATACCCTAGGACACAAAGTAAAAATCCCAAAATAGTGTGAATCCAAATTTAGGGAGTCCCATGTCCCTAAACGTATACAACCAAGGGCGTCCTAAGCCCAAGGGTAAAAATCGGCCATTTTCTTGCATTTTTAAATTGGACACTTGGACTTTATTGTAAACATCTTGGACAAATTTTTCCACTCAAAAAACACTCAATGGGTCTTCAATTAGGGTTGTTAGTATTTACTATAAGTTACTTCTAGATTTTACATTTAAATTTCAATCGTGTGATTCATTGAAAAACTATGAATGGCTAAACAACCTCGTTCTAAGGTTGTGGCAAAGAACGCGAATACCAAGATTATAATTTAGTTGATTTATTATTGATTAACACGTTTGTATGTTCATGTATTCAAATTCATACTACTTCACGAATTTGCAACACTGAGGATAAACCTATATTTCTATTGTAAACCCAAATAAAGGAACGATAGATTAGATCATGGGATATATGGAGAGGTTTCTTAGACTTTAGGTGAATGTAATTTTGGATTCACATTTAAGATAGGAATATACCTAATTCATACTACTTTGATCAAATACGGGGAGATACATTAATATGTTTAACTTAGTTCTAACATTCCTACTCATCAATTTAGTTGTGGGGCAAAGTTAGATAGATGATTAGAAGCTCAGAAGACCTTAGTCATGTTATCAACCCTGTGGATCAACAAGAAAGATATCTAACTTAACCAATTAGATTGTATAGCTAAGTTAGAATGTTCAAATTACCTTAACCCTATATTTATATCCAAGTCTCCAACAGGTTATATTTTCATTATTATCTCTTATACAAATGTCAATATTCAAAATTTCTATGTGTAACAACCTGCACTTGCTTAATCATATTAGTAGAACTAGAATTGTATTATTGCTAGACACAAGTCCTTATGGGGTCAACATTTGGCTAGAAAGGGTCATTGTATTACTTGTACGAACATGTACACTTTTTTGTGCGCTAGGATCGCATCACTATCTTAATAATACCATAAACAGTAAGAAATGCTAGAGTCAAAATGCAACTAGAGCATTGCACCATCATATGAATAACTTCATGTAAACCATAATTTATTTGACTGAAACTAGTTAGTAAGAACAAGGTCACAAGTTAAGCCATTGGTCAAAAAGGTGTCTTAATCCTCCAAAGGGTCAAGAATCATTCTAGGGTGATGAAAGCAGATCTTCCATTTCTACCAGAAGTAGTTTTTATAATTGACGAAAAAGAGGGTTTATGGAGGTACTACCAATCCTAAAAATTAATAATAAGGAAAGTATCTACCACTAACTAATCTATGTGTCTAAAGTTCCACCACAAAACACTAAATAAGTCAAAACTAGGCTTGACATACCAACTTAGCACCAAGGAGGAAGCATGAGTCCAAACTCTACCTAAATTGGCTATCTAAGAGGGTAAGTAATCCTAAAGACCCTAAAAATGAAACTATGCAATAAAACTATATCCATTACTAGCAAAATACTACACTAATCTCATGATAAAGCTGTATCTATGAGAGAAGTAATCCAAGGCTACCTGGATGCCACCAAAAGATAGATAAAGTCCAATAGATCAGAACTTCTCTTGTTTAAATAGCATCTGTATGATGCCATGTTATCAAAACAATAATCTATGTGTAAACACGAGAATAACAAAAAATAACCTTATCACATATAAATGCTCCGATCCAAAATTGAACTTAAAATCCCATGTGGGGCATTCTTATGAAATTACAACTTTGAAACCAGCAAGACCTCCCTTTAAGCTCAAGGATTATTTAACCTCAAAAATGGATAAAATTTGAGAACAAATGAAACCTAAATCTGCACGTAGAGTAAACTAGCCATTTGGATTTAGATCGAATAATCAACAATGAAATAAAAAAGAACTTACGGAGTAAAAATAGAAAAATGAATACAACAATATCTTCATCACACTCTAACACCCATTGATCAATCTACTCTTTCTCTAAGCTCACTAGGGTTACTTATGAAGTGGGGACCTATAAAAATGAAAGAGAAATCGGGTTCTAGAATATTAAATACTTCCAGGGGTCCCTTCTCCATGGATGTGGGAACCCCATCGAGAATGTAGACCAAGACTTGGTTTAGCCTTCATGAACACGGTCGGTCCAGTGCAATTGAAAAGAAGAAGGTTTATTCTGATCTAGAAGAATCTCTTTGCAAATGTAAAGTCATGCTTGTTATGTGATGGATGATGATCTTGGCATGTACAAACACATGCAAGGGCTCATTAATGTAAATTCTATTTTTGATCGGCATCAGCTGAAGCTTCCCAGTTGCTTTATTGAAGTGCTAAATCATTGATTGAACCCTCAAAATTTGATTTGATTCCCATGAACACAAATAAACTATGCTAACCTACCAAATTTTTACATTCTAGGATTCAACAAATCCATCAAAATTTCCATCTGAGGTCATTTTGATTAAATATGGATCCCGCATCCAAGGGTCATTTTAACTAAAAATCCATCAATTTTCCTAAAGGAAGTTTGGAGGCCTCGGGACCCAAACCAAGGATCACCTAGATTAAAATCAATGTTTCAAATCTAATGAAACAATTAGAATTGGAATATGAGTATTTTTTCCTAGGATTTAGGTTTGCTACCCAACTTTGAGTAGTGATAACTCCAAAATAGGTAAATATTATCTAAAAAACAAATGAACTAGCTGATAATCCAAATGTCGGCCCCAGCAAGTTGTAAATGACTTGGGGCAACCATAGGATGGCTATAAATACCAAAAAGTATTAAAATGCATAAAATGACCTAAAGGGTCATTAAAATATCAACTACTAAAAGGACTTTCATCCGTAAAAGTAAAGGGTCAAGAAGTAGATGGAGGCTTAAACTAATGATGACACTGGGGCCCCATCTCACTCTCTATCTCCCTGGTAGCCTCATCAACTAGACGGTGTCTCCACTGAACCTCAACCATTAGAATCTCTCTCCAGTCCAACCGTTTAACATCTATATAGCCAACATAGAAACTTTCTCCTGCATGAAGGTCAACCTCTCATCTAACTGAATCCAGTCCCACCGAAGCACATATGAGTCGTTAAAAATGTATTAATACAACAAGGATACATGGAAAAACTGGGTGAAAAGGTGAGAAGTTTAGGGGCAAGGCCAAGTCATAAACTACTGCTCTAATAATTCTAAGTATCTCAAATGTCCCAATATACGTGGGGATAAGCTTAGCCCTCTTCCCAAACCATATGACATACATCATGGGTTACACTAAAAGAAAAAAACCTAGAAACAAACCCAAAATATCAAAGAACAAAGTATGTGATAAGTATAACTCTTCTACCTACTTGGAGGTGCCCACAACCTATGTTGAATCACTCGCACCCTATCTAAACTTAGGATGCAAGTTCGTTCCATGAGGACCAACCTCATAACTCTCAAACTAGCCAATTAGAAATTTAAAATGCTTTCCATACAATGCTTTAAATTGTGTCATCTCAATACTTAAATGGTAGTTGTTATTAAAGGCAAACTCCACTAAGGCTAGGTGATGCACCCACTGACCTCCAAAGTCCATCACATACGTATGGAGCATATCCTTTAAAACTTGAATAGTTCCCTCAAACAAACTATCAATCTGGGGGTGGAATACGTTGCTCAGGTACACTTGAGAACTCAAATACTCTTGAAATATCCTCCAAAAGGAAAAAGTGAATATTGAGCCTCTATATGAAATAATGGGCATAAGTACTTAATGAAAGTAAAATTTCTTACAAATATAGATAAGGGTTAACCTTTTAAGACTAAAAGAGATCTAAATCGGGATAAAATAAGTTGATTTGGTCAATTAAATTACAATAACCCAAATTATCTCATAACCATGGCATGTACGAGGCAAAACCCCTTAAGAAGTCCATAATAATCTACTCCTACTTCCACTCAGGAATGGGTAATCTATGAAGCAAGTCACCTATTCTTTAATATTCTACCTTTAATTGCTAATAGCACAAACACTAAGTAAAAAAGTCTACTATACTCTTCTTTATACCACTCCACCAGGAATACTTCATAAAATCTCCATATATCTTGTTTGTAATAGAGTGAATAGAATATTGGCCGTTATGAACCTCCCGTAATATCCGTTGAATCAAGTCACCAACCCAAAACACAAATTTGACCAACAATCATAGGATACCCTCAGAATTAAAGATAGCCTAACTAGACTCACCACTTAACACCTAACCATGAATGCCATAAAGTGTACTATGGTTATTCTAATGATCTCAATTCTACTCCATCAAGGTATATCTAGCCTCAACACTAGCACGAATCCTAAGGACTTAATGTCCTAACCCAATGACCGCTTAAAAATAAAATAAAGCACAAGATAACCATACTTACCACCTCTGGCTAAAGTAGTCTACTACCATATTTTTCTTTCCTAAATGGTATACAATAGAGATATTACTTCCCTTAAATACTCAATACACCTAGATTGTCTTGAATTAGTCACCCGCTGGGTCATAATATATTGAATACAGTAGCGGTCATTAATTATCTCACAATGTACACCATACATGTAATCCCTCTAAATCTTAAGCACAAAAACTATTGCTGCCAACTCCAATCATGAGTTGGGTAGTTGCACTCATGGACCTTAATCTTTCTCGATGCATAAGTAATAACTCGATCCTACTGCATCAAAACACAATCCAAATAAACATAAGAAATGTCATAATAAACTATAAAGCCCTTACCCTCAACTGGAAGAGTAAAAAAAGAAGCAAAGATGAGAAAGTCATGAACTTTTAAAAGCTCGACTCAAACATATTGAACTACTATAGAAGACCTCTTTTTGAGTAAATTTGGTCAAAGGTGCTATAATAGTCGAAAATCTCTCAACAAACTTCATGTAGTAGCCTGCCAACCTAATGAAACTAGAAACCTTGATCAGAGATATAGGTCTGACCCAATCATCAGTAGCCTAATTCTTCCTCGGATCCACCATAATCCCTCCCTAGAACAAACACATACAACATATATAGTAATTGTTGAAATATTATCAAGATACCAATAAAGGCCCAAAACCTAGTGTCACGGTACAAAAACTAACTAGTACAAGTTGAGGTCAAAAATAAATAAGATATCCAGATAGGAATAGAAATTTGTCTCTAAATAGATGTAAGACATAGTATAGACAAGAAAAGGTAGAAGTTAACTTTGAATGCATAGATCAACCACTACCTTGACTGAGCGCCAAATATTACTTTAATGAACTATCTGTGTGGCACACTCATACCTAGATCAGCATTGAAAGGGTGTAGTAAGGATGAGTACGGTCCACATATAATCAGTAGGAATTATAGGCCAAATAAGTGAAGTAAAAAATAAAGCATATGAACCGAAACTATGGTCACAACACTCGCAATTAGAAAATGTCCCAAATGGTAGCCCAGATCGTCTCCACTAGGAATTCCACTATAAGCACATAAAATAAATATAGGCAGAACAAAGAAGGATAAGTATACACATATATAAAATACAAGAATAGTATAATAGAAAAAAATGATAGATATCAAGTTAAAGATAGAAAAAATATAGTCACATTATAAGATCAATATATGAATTGAAATGGGGATAAAGATAATAATGTAATGCATGAGATTGTCCGACAACCTCCATAGACATCTATGAAGGTAAATCTTCTCGATATATGACCCGTAAGGGGTTTGTTAACCCGTATACAACAAATATCCAATACTAACATAGGAATCTCCTCTCTGGTATATATATCGGTATAGGGTTTTTAAAATTTCATATTTTTTGTCAGAAAAAGCTACTATTTCTAGTATTTCCAGTATATTCCCTAGTGGTACCAATGTTTAATCAATTAATATCCTATGAGGATGTAATGCACAGCCAACCAAAATAAGAATATCCAATATCTAACTAAAATACCTATCACGTGAGCTAAAAATACACTCAAATCAACAACAATACTTGGTAAAATATAATCAAAAAACAATCAAGTGAATCATGAAAGTTTGCCTGCACTGGTCGACCGTAAGAGCCGTGGAATCCTCTACAATCTCTACCTTGATAGATGTGACCTTTAAACTCACCCAAAAAGCATACATTATTAGGGAATCCCTTAGATACTCAAAGAATAGATTATGTCATCTTAGAAAGATCTATAATAATCTGAAATGATGCTCGATATACTACTACTTGAGCATAGTAAACTAAAGAAAACATCCAACCCCTTCACAAATATTCAAATCTTCTCAGACTCATTGGCCATAATAGCATAAAAATATCTAGACATGGAATAGAATATGGACTCATAGTTCACAACAATCATAGAGCCTTGTTCCAAGTCAACAAGCTTATCTCTCATCTAATATCTTAAATTGAAAGGCCTAAAACTGTCCAAAAATGCCTCTATAAACTAATCCTAAGTCATATCTGGAGAACCAAGACGTCGATATCCAATGAGTGACCTCTACCAATCTCTGATAGCATCTCTCTACTTATGAGAAGAATAACCAACCCCATACATCTCGATCAAACAAAGGTTATGTAATTTATCCCTATATTCCATCATTGACTAATAGACATCCTCACCTACATCACCACTAAACCTAAGAGGACCCAAATGAGTAAATCTCGCAAACATCTTTTATTCCTAAGAAGACATAGATGTACTTGGAATAGTAAGAGACATAATAACACCAGTGTTATCATATATTATGGCCACATATTTGTATGAAAAATTAAAGTCAAGTAGTTGATGCATATTCCATAAAATTTGCGTACCCCAGTTTCCAACAGCTATATATTTTGTTTTAGTTATTGATAGTGCAACTGAAATTTACTTCTTTCTATTCCATGAAATTAGGGTATCATTAAGAATTTTACAAGTTCCACTAGTGTTTTTCCTATCACTTCTATCACATGCAAAATTAGCATCTGAATATCAAATTAAATTAAAATAGAAGATGAAGGGTGCTATAGTCCAGTATCCTGATTTCTAATTAGGTATCAGATGATATTTTTTATATAAGTCAAATGAAATTATTTGGGAGCCGACTGGAAACTTGCATACTTATATACGTTGAACATAATATCTTATTGACTAGCAGTCAAGTAGAGTAGAGATCTAATCATTCCTCTGTATATCTTTTCATCAATATATTTTCTAGATGAGTCTAAATAAAAACTTATGGATGTACTAATCAGAGTTCCATAGGCCTTTCCTTTTTCCATGCCAAACCTTTTGATGAGCTCCTTTGTGTATATGGCTTGATTAATGAAAGTACCTCTGAGTGTTTGTTTAATTTGTAATCCCAAGAAATATGTGAGCACTCCCATGAGGCTCATTTCAAATTCTCCTTGTTGTTGAGAGTAGCTTTGAGTGAAAAGTCAGACTTTATTTCTAACAGCATTACCTTATTCATTAAGTTTATTTTGGTAGACCCATCTAGTTCCTATTAGTAAGCAATTCTTGGGTCTTCCAACTAGTGTCTAGACTTAATTTCCATTGAACTAGTCTAGTTCTTCCCTCATGGATTCGACCCAGGATATGTATTTATGGGCCTCATAGGTCCTTCTTGGTTCAATTTTAGATACAAAGGCAATAGATTCTTGCTTTCTCAATGATGCTCTTGTCAGCATTTTATCATTTGGATTTTTGATGATTAATTCATTTATATAGCTAGAATTGTGTTTATATTCTTGGTACACTCGGCTTGACTACTTGGAGATTTTATTAGATGTTGCAAAATAAAAAGAGTTTTTAGAGGAAGAACAAGGATTTAAGTGTGGGTGGAGATCTTAGGTGTATTTATGCACCTAAGTGTCATTATTGATACATATTTAGCCTAGTTATGAGAAATACGTTGTGTGATTTATGAGTTTTTCATAGTATAATTGTGTAAATAAGTTCTAAGTCATATGTTTTTAGTATTCAAGGTGTTTTCAAAACAAGTTTATAATAAAAAGGTCAAATAAAGTTAAGATGAGAAAACTAGTGTTACTAGCTTGAGCTATAATTTGTTCTAGTGCATTTCGATGTGCTTTATTGTGTTTTGTAAGCTAAATAATTTGTTTGATGATATATGAGGCCATGTAAGATGATAGAACAAATTTTTGGGAGCGTGAAAAGGACAAATAAGGTTTAAAGACATACACAAAGTTCAGAACTCAAAGGCAAACAGAAAGTGTTAACTATTGCAAAATCTAGAATATTTTATCGCAGGGGCATGCCATACCCTCAAACCTCATATATAAGTGTGTGATACACCCTAGGACACAAATTAAACATGAAAAAATAGTTTTCATCCATGTTTAAGATGTTCCACGCTCGTAAACATATTGATGCAAGGGTGTGTAAAGCTCAAGGGTCAAACTCGGCCGTTTTCTTGCATATTATAAACTAGACACTTGGACTTTATTGAAAATAGCTTGGACAAATTTTGATGCTCAAAAACACTCAATGAGGCTTCAATTAGGGTTATTAATCTTTACTTTAAGTTACTTTTAGATTTTCAATATAAATTTCAATCGTGTGATTCATTGAAAAACTATGAGTGGCTAAACAACCTCGTTCTAGTGTTGTGGCAATGAACATGAATACCTAGCTTAAAATTGAGTTGGTTTTTTATTGATTATCATCTTTGGTTGTTGATGTATTTAAATTCTTACTACTGTATGAATTCGCGATACTTAGGATAAACCTATATTTTTATTGTACGTGCAAAAGAAGGAACGATAGATTAGATTATGGGATATATGTTGTGGGTTCTTATATTTTGGATGAATTTAAGTTTGGATTCACATTTAGGATAGAAATATACCTAATTCATACTGCTTTGATCAAATATAGGGAGATATATAAATACTTTTAACTAAGTTCTAACAGTCCTACTCAACGATGTAGTTGTGGGGCAAAGTTAGATAGATGATTAGAAGCTCGCAAGACCCCCTAGTCGTGTTATCAACCCTATGGATCAACAAGTAAGATATATAACCGAACCACTGAGATTGTATAGATAAGTTAGATTGTTCAAATTACCTTGACCCTATATTTATATCCATGTCTCCAACAGTTTATATTTTCACTATTATTTCTTATACAATTGTCAACACTCAAAATTTGTATGTGGTAACAACCTTCACTTCCTTAATCATATTGCTAGAACTAGAATTGTATTATTTCTAGATACAAGTCCCTATGGTATCAACATTTTGCTCGAATGGGTCATTGTATTACTCATATAAACATGTACACTTGCTTGTGCACTAGGATCGCACCACTATAATAATAACACCATAAACGATAATAAATGCGAGATTCAAACCCCAACTAGAGAATTGCACCATCATATTAAGAATAATATGCAAACCATAATATGTTTGACTGAACCTAGTTAGTAAGAACAATGTCACAAGTTAAGCCAGTGGTAAAAAAGGTGTCTTAATCCTCCAAAGGTTCAAGAATCATTCTAGGGAGGTACTGCTAATCCTAAAAATTAATACTAAGGCAAGTATCTATCACCAACTAATCTATGTGTCTAAAGTTCCAACACAAAACACTAAATAAGTCAAAACTAGGCTTGACATAACAATCTAACACCAAGTAGGAAGAATGAGTCCAAACTCTACCTAAAATGGCTATCTAAGAGGGTAAATAATCCAGAAGACCCTAAAAATGAAACCATGCAATAAAACCCTATCCATTACTAGCAAAATACTACACAAATCTCATGATAAAGCTGTATTAATGAGAGAAGTAATCCAAGCCTACCTGTATGCCACCAAGAGATTGATAAAGTCCACTAGATCAGAACTTCTCTTGTTTAAATAGCCTCTGTATGATGCCATATTATCAAAATAATAATCTATGTGTAAACATGGGAATAATAGAAAATAACCTTATCGCATATAAATTCTCTGGTTCAAAATTGAACTTAAAATCCCATATGGGGCGCGCTTGTGAAATCACAACTTTGAAACCATCAAGACGTCTCTCTAAGATCAGTGATCATTTAACCTTAAAAATGAATAATATTCGAGAACAAATGAACCCTAAATCTGCACATAGAGTAAACTAGTGATTTGGATTTAGATCGAATAATCAAAAATGAAATTAAAAGAAACTTATGGAGTAAAACATGGGAAAATGGGTACAACAATATCTAAATCACACTCTAACACCCAATGATCAATCTCCTCTTTCTCTAAGCTCACTAGGCTTACTTATGAAGTGGGGACTTATAAAAATGAAAGAGAAATTAGGTTCCACATAATTAAATATTGCCAGGGATCCCGTCTTCATGGATGTGGGAACCCCATCGAGAATGTAGACCAAGACTTGGTTTAGCTTTAATGAACACGGTCGGTCCACTGCAATTGGAAAGAAGAAGGTTTTTTTCAATCTGGAAGAATCTCTTTGAAAATGTAAAGTCAAGCTTGTTCATGCGATGGATGATGATCTTAGACCTTACAAACACATCCAAGGGCTTTCTGAATGCAAATTCTATTTTTGATTGGCATCAGCTGAAGCTGCACAACTGCTTTGTTCAAGTTCCAAATCTTTGATTAGACCCTCGGGATTGGATTGGATTCCTGTGAACACAAATAAACTATGCTAACCCACTAAATTTTACATTCTAGAACTCAACATAGTCATTAAAATTTCCATCCGAGGTCATTTTGATTAAATATGGATCCCACACCCAAGGGTCATTTTAACCTAAAATCCATCAAATTTCACAAAAAAGTTTGGAGGCCTTGGGACCCGAACCAAGGATCCCCTAGCTTAAAATCAATGTTTCAAATCTAATGAAACAATTAGAATTGGAATATGAGTCTGTTTTCTTATGATTTAGGTTTGATACCCAACTTTGAGTAGTGAAAACTCCAAAATAGGTAGTTATTATCTAAAAACCAAATGAACTGGACAATAATCAAATTGTCGGCTCCAGCAATTCATAAATGACTTGGGGCAGCTATAGGATGGCTATAAATACCAAAAAAGTATTTAAATGCATAAAAAACCTAGAGGGTCTTTAAATATCCACTACTAAAAGGACATTTATCCATAGAAGTAAAGGGTCAAAATGTAGATAAAGGCTCGAACTAATGAGGATATTGGGCCCCCATCTCACTCTGTATCTCCCAGGCAGCCTCCTAAACTGGATGGTGTCTCCACTGAACCTTAACCACTAGAATCTCTCTCCAGTTCAACTTTCTAACATCTCTAGCCAATATAGAAACTTTCTCCTGCATGAAGGTCAACCTCTTATCTAACTGAATCCAGTCCCACCGAAGCACATATGAGTAATATGAATGTAATAATACAACACGAATACATGGAAAAACTGGGTGAACAGAAGTTTTGGAGGTAGGACAACTTATAAACTACCGCTATAATTATTCTAAGTATCTTAAATATCCCAATATACCTGGGGATAAGCTTGGCCCTCTTTCCAAACCTCATCATACATCATAGGATATACTAAAAGGAAAACCTAGTCACTAACCCAAAACATCAAAGCATTAATTTTGCAATAAGTATCACTCTTCTTCCTACTCGGAGGTTCCCATAACCTATGTTGAATCACTCGCATCCCACCCAAACACACGATGCAAGTTCGTTCCATGAGGACTAGCCTTAGAAGTTTCAAACTAGCCAATTAGAATTTTAAAATGCCTTCTATACAATGCTTTAAATGGTGTCATCACAATACTTAAATGTTTTTTGTTATTATAGACAAACTCTACTAAGGCTAGGTAATGCATCTACTGACCTCCAAAGTCCATCACATATGTGTGGAGCATATCCTTCCAAACTTGAATAGTTCCCTCAAACAAACTATCAATCTAGGGGTGGAATACGTTGCTCAGATAAACTAGGGAACCCAAATGCTCTTGAAATATCCTCCAAAATAATAACGTACATATTGAGCCTCTTTTTGAAATAATGGACACAAGTACTTAATGACAGTAAAATTTCTCACAAATATAGATAAGGTCTAACCTTTTGAGACTAAAAAAATCTGAATCAGGATAAAATAAGTTAATTTAGTCAATCAAATTCCAATGAACTAAATTCTCATAACCATGGAATGTAAGAGGCAAACCTGTAATACCCCGTATATTTCTAAGCTAGAAAAATAAACTGTTGTTCCTACACATGAAACTTCCTATCCTATGATTCATATTTGAGTACATTAATTAGTATTAGTATCCTAGTGATAATAGATCTTTTGATATGTTAAGCATGTTCATAAGAGTCACTTAGAGTAAGCCAAGCTAAGAACTTTTGAATCCACCAAGTTTTCATGTGTGATTTCAAATAGTTCATCTTTGAATGAGAATAACTTGGTTTATAGGTAGTATTTTGGAATATTTATACCATCAAAATTGTAGATAATTGAATATTCTTTCCGTCGATACCAAATTCTTCTAAAATGGACACCCGGTGAAGAAGTTATGGCGATTTAAAGTTTCAGCAGCGTCATTTTAGTCAGTGGCACATCGCGCCGTAAGCCAAAATGATGTTCGTCAATTTCCAGTGTCTCTCCATAATTCCAACACATCCCGGTGAGTTTCCAAGTCACAAACTGGTGGAAACGTGATGTCTCCGCATCGTGTCGGGGCCTCAAATCGCATAATTTTTAAAGAAATTAAATGACATATCTAGAGGGGTATTTAGGTCATCTTTCCACCCCTATATAAGTCCCAAATGCGGGATTGAGGCCCCAAATAATCTCTTTACATTAATTTATATCAAAATTCACTCAAGAACAACCAAGAGCAAGTCTAGAGTTCAATTGGGGGTATCAAAGTCCAAGCTTGTTTCACTACTATCTTCACAGATCATTAATCTAAGGTATGCGTAGTGTTCATCCATGGATCCAATCCGTTCATAGAGCTCAAGAACCATGTTTTAAATACAACTTTATGAAATTTTTGTGGTGATATGAGTATGTACATGTTGATGATTGTTGTTTAAGTTTTAAGATGATATCTAAAGGTGTTTTCATAGAATATATATATGGTTGTTAGTTGAAAACTATGATCTTTAGGTGGTGTAATATGGTACAAGTTATGAAACATACCTATGCCTTAAAGAATGCATGCTAGTTGTTTGATAAAATGCTTGGGATGTTAGGAATTTATGTTTACAGGGTTCCATGATATCTAAATGACAAGTTTGTGCTAGTGCCATGACCCGAACTAGGGCCTGGCCATGACGGACATCTCAAACCCTGAGGGCCCTGAATGTCCCTCTCTATTTGGTAAACATGCACACATTCATATAAATAAAGAAGATTTGGAAACATAATACGCTGCGGAAACATGGTCAATTCTGAATTCAGCATAATTATGAAAATTAAAAATCAACTATATCTAATAACATCTAACTCAGTCTGCGAAATCTCTACTACAGGAAAATCTGACAGCTGTCTGAAAACTCGAACAAGGCCCCTAGTAGACCAAAAAGATAATAAATGACATCATCTAAAAGATAGGCCTTCTGGAATAGAGAAGGCTCACCAACTAATCACTGTAACTCTGTCTGACGAATCTACTGCCTTTCTGAACCCCTAGACTGATCCTTAGAACTTGGAGGGAGGAGGACGGTCAATACATATGTACTGGTACGCAAAGAAATCCAAAATAAATATTATATGTAAATAAAATAGTTTGGGAAACAACTTTGTCAAAACATTACACATCAAGTGGCTTTTGAAACACATGGGCGTATTTCTGAAAAATATGTAACCTGCCTATCAATGTAAGTTCTGATCTGAATATTACTTCTGAGTTAGGTGGCCCTCCCCTACAATTCTAATATTCCACAGGCGGTATGGAATCCGCCATTGACTCAGCGGGGAAGCCCCCAACCCAAGTGTGCCGCAAGGGTTAGAGTTCCTAAATCTGATACGCCACAGGGCTCTAGGCCAGCGTAATAAATAAACTCGGATCGGCAAATCATAATTTTAGGGGATGAGTTGTTTAATGCTCACACCTTCTTCGGTGAACCACCTAAACTCTCTTTATGACCAATTTTATCCTATTCTAAATCATGCATGTTTCTAGTTTCAACATCTGAAAAGTATAATTTCGAACATACATTAAATCTATTCTCAATTATCATGGCATAATCTGAATTGGTGTTGTCA
Source organism: Capsicum annuum (assembly GCF_002878395.1). NCBI lineage: Eukaryota > Viridiplantae > Streptophyta > Magnoliopsida > Solanales > Solanaceae > Capsicum > Capsicum annuum. Next base: position 180,095,259 of record NC_061113.1, read on the forward strand.
CACCAACACTTACAAGTCCTATTTATGAGACATAATGCATCATGCATAATTCTTTCATTAAAACATAGTTCATACCACCCAAACATGCAAACAATATAAAAGATTTCATGTTCCGAGTACACAAGTCAAAACTATGTTGAGTTTTTTAAAAAATATGGTGGTCATGTGCTTTTGGCAAAATCATGCACCCTTTCATTATATGAATATTTTCAACATTTATCAATATGCACAAACCTCTCTTTCGAATTAAAAAACATAAATCAATTTGTAGCATTAATCAAGATATTTCATAACATGCTTTCAAGATACATTCAAAACAATCTATATCATAAGAAAATTAGGAAAAATCAAACCAAGAGAGGGATTCATGTGTGTCATGCTATCAATTCATTCATAAATCATAAAACATATGGATATGTATATATAATTTCAAATCAATTTGGGGAAGGTCAAAAGACCAAAACAATACCGTCATGATTTCTAAAATATGAATGTATTCATAAATCTGGAAACCCCTTTCTTAAAATCATGATTTCTATGCCTATGAGATTTTTAGAAATACCCTGAGTACCTCAAAATAGGAAAACAATGGGTGTTTCTTAAAGCTTATGATCTTGAGATTTCAAATCTTCAATCGATTTTAAAAACCCACGATTGAATCTTGAGTTTCTTGAAGTTCTAGTTTAAAGCTCTAGATTGGATTCTTGATGATTTTGATGAAAGTAGGGTTAAGTTACTCAAACATACCCTAAATCCTTTGTTTGGAAGGTTTTAAAGGCTAGGGAAAAGTAAAAATTACCCTTAATGACTTCTAAAAGGAACTGGAAGTTTGAACTTAAAAACCCGATTTTGGGTGCCACCGCGACGCGCCACAATCATGGTAGTGTACTGGAATTCGACGAGTGGGAAATTGAGTGCCTCCGTGATGTGCCACCATTATGAAGCCCCACTAGAATTTGATGACTGTCAATTTTACCCTCTCCGCGATGCTTAAGACAACAAAATGACAATGTTTACAACTGGAACTTTAAATTATTCATAACTTCTTCACCGACGGTCCATTTTGGATGAATCTTATATCGTTAGAAAGCTAATTCAGACATCTACATAACGAAAAGTTTAAATATAGAAAATTCCATATGAAAATTAGTTTAGATCATGCTAAAAGCTAATTCTTAGACTTTCCATGAACGAAGTTTAGCTAACAAGATGTCGGGGTGTTAAAATATCCCCCCTTGGGATAATTCGTGCCCGAATAATGATGCAAAAAACAGACAAGCACGATTCCAAGCATACTAAAGCCTAGAAAGATTAAGGTAAGGGTTGTTCCTTCAATTCCATTATATACTTTGTCAAAGAGGTATGGGTATCTTGCTCTGATGTCATTTTCTGATTCCCAGGTGGCTTCTTCAACTTTCTAATTTCTCCACAATACCTTAAATGAAACTATTTATTTACTCCTTAAATTTTGGACCTGATGATCTAGGATTGCAATAGGTTCCTCTTCATATGATAAGGAGGCTGCCACCTTGATCTCTTCTACGGCAACACCAAAGAATGGTCTCCAATTCATTTCATCAACATGGATATGTGAAATATAGAATGGACATAACCCAAACTGGCAGGAAATTCTAACTCATACGCAACACCACCTATTCTCCTCAAAATATGATATGCTCCTATATAGCGAGGACTCAATTTACCTTTTCTCCCGAATCGCATGACTCCCTTCATAGGAGAAACTTTTAGAAATACCCAATCACCGACCTCAAACTCTAAATCTATTCTCCTAACATTGGCATAAGATTTCTGACGACTCTAAGCCGTCTTAAGTCATTCTTTGATGACTTTCACATCCTGCATTGCCTGATGAATAAGATCGTGCTCAAACATTTGCATCTCACCTACTTCATACCATCGTATAGGAAACCTACATCTTCTCCCATACAGTGCCTCAAATGGTGCCATCTTAATACTAGAATGGAAATTGTTATTATACACGAACTCTATCAATGGCAAGTGCTCTACCCAACTACCTTTAAAATAAATCACACAGGCCCTCAACACGTTCTCAAGGGTCTGAATAGTGCGTTCGGCCTACCCATTGGTCTGAGGGTGAAAAGCATTTCTTAGGTTCACTTGGGTACCTAATCCATTCTGGAAAGATCTCCAAAACTGAGAAGAGAACTATGTACCTCGATCGGATATGATGGACACAGGCACACCATGAAAATGAACTATTTCTACAATGAACAGCTTGCCATAATCCTCTCCCGAATAGTTAGTCCTGATAGGCAGAAAATAGGCTGACTTAGTCTGTCTATCTACAATCACCCAAATAGAATCATACTGGTTTTGGGGACTTTAGGAGCCCTGTAATGAAGTCCATATTAATCATCTCCTACTTCCACAAGGGGAAAGCTATCTGTTAGGAAGAACCACCTGGCCTCATGTGTTCTTCTTTAACTTGTTAATAATTCAAACAATTGGAAACAAAGTTAGCCATACCACGCTTCATATTATTCCACCAATACAAAGATTTCATATCCTGGTATATCTTAGTAGAGCCTGGGTGAACAATATACCTCAAAGTGTGAGCTTCATCAAGGATTCTATTCTGCAAACCATCCACATCTAGTACACATAATCTACCTTGGTATCTCAAAATACCATCACCATCGATCTCAAATGACATTACTTTCTATTGACCTACATCATTATTAATTTGCATCAAGATGGGATCTTCAACCTGCTTCTTTTTAACTTCCGCAAAAAGGGAAGACGTAGCTATCTCATAAACAACCATTCCCCCATCTTCAGAATCTAAGAGTCACACTTCTAGATTTGTAAAATGGTGAATATGTTTCACGATCTCTCTCTTCCCTTCCTCAACATAAGAAAGACTGCCTATAGACAATCTGCTGAGGATATTGGCTACATATTTGCCTTACCCGGATGATAGTGAATGCTCATGTCATTGTCTTTCAAAAGCTCCATCCAATGCCTTTGCCTGAGATTTAGTTCTTTCTATGATAAAACATACTGCAAACTCTTATGGTCAGTAAAAATATCAACATTCACCCAATAATGATAATGCCTGCAAATTTTAAGCACAAACACCATAGCTGTTAATTCCAAATCATTAGTGGGGTAGTTCTGCTCTTGCACCTTTAACTGCCTAGATGCATAAGCCACCACCTTTCCATGCTGCATAAGTACACAGCCAAGTCCCATACGGGATGCATCACAGTACAAAACAAAACCCTATGTACCTTCCAAAAGAGTCAAAATAGGAGTCGTAGTCAACTTGTCTTTCAATTTATCAAAACTATTCTCACAAGAGTCAGACCATGAAAACTTCGCCTTTTTTGAGTCAACTTAGTAAGTAAAGCAGATATAGAAGAGAAAGTCTGTACAAACTTCCGGTAGTACCCTACAGAAACCCAAGAAACTCTGAATGTCGGTTGGAGTCGTGGGTCTGGGCCATTTCTTTACTGCCTCAATCTTTTGGGGATCAACCTTAATCCCTTCACTAGGCATAATATTCCCCAAGAAAGCAATAGCATTCAGCCAAAATTCACACATGGAGAATTTTGCATACAACTTATGATATTTGAGGGCCTGAAGAATAGTGCAGAGATGATTGGCATGGTCCTCCTCAGTTTTAGAGTAAACCAAGATGTGATCAATAAAACTATGACAAATAGGTCTAGGAACTGACAGAAGACCCTATTCATTAGGTCCATGAAAGTTGCAAGGGCGTTGGTCAACCTGAAGGACATGACTAATAATTCATAATGACCATATCTGGTTTGGAAGCCTGTTTTAGGAATGTCTGACAACCTAAATTTCAACTGATAATATCCCGAACGAAGGTCTATTTTAGAAAAATACTTAGCACCCTGAAGTTAATCGAAAAGGTCATTGATTCTAGGAAGAGGATATTTATTTTTCACTTTGACCTTATTCAACTGGCGGTAATCTATGCCCATACGTAGGGAACCATCTTTCTTTTGCACGAAGATTACAAGTGCACCCTAAGAAGAAACACTAGGTCTAATAAAACCCTTATCTAGGAGATCTGCTGGCTGTTCTTTTGAATTATTTAATTCTGTATGAGCCATTCTATATGGTGGAATAAAAATAGGACGGGTATTTGGAAACACATCAATGCCAAAATATATCTCACTATCAGGTGGAATTCCTGGAGATCACCTGGAAAAACTTCTGGGAATTTATTTACTATTGGGACATACTGAAGGGGGCAACTTGCGGCGTTAAAATCTTTAACCCAAATAAGATGGTACATGAAACCCTTGGAAATAAGTTTATGGCTCTAAGATAAGATATGAAGTGCCCTCTAGGTGCTAAGGAATGCCTCTCCCCTCTATTGCTGGCTCATTCAGAAAAGAAAAGGTAACTTTTCGGGTCCTATAGTCTATTATGGCATAACACCAATGGAGCCAGTCTATCCTTAGGATAGCATCAAAAGCAACTATATCAACTTCTATAAGGTCTGCTATAGTATCCCTACTAATAATAGACACAACACAATTTTTGTACACCCTTCTAGCCACAATCGAATATCCCATTGGAGTGGAAATAGAGAAAGGGTCAGCAATCACATCGGGTTCATACCTAAAACCAACAACCACATACGGGGTCACATAAGATAAGGTAGACCCAGGATCAAGCAATACATATACCTCACGGGAAAATATTTGTAACATACCAATGACTACGTCTAGCGAGGCTTCTATCTCCTAGCAATTAGTTAGAGCATACAGCCGATTGCGACTGCTCCCGACAGCTGAATTGGTGCCCTTTTGAGGCGGTGGTAGTGTAGAAGAGTTTTCCTGAGACTTAGCTTCACTAATATTTCTCCTAGCAGAGGGATATTCTCTCTAGAAATGGTCCATCTGACCATATGAAGAACACACCGATGAGCCCAATTGACACCTTCCCAGATGATGCTTACCACAAGTCTAACATCATGGATAAGAATGGTACTGCTGAGCCACACTATCTTTCAACTGAGTATCCTGAGCTTTGGGTCCCTAGCTGGCCTAAAAAATTTGAGATCATCTATCAACTAGAGGTCTGGGGGCTGGGGCACTAGTTGCAGACTGCACCTTGCCCCAAAACTTCTTCTTTTCCCACTTGTCACCTCAATTACCACCCTGTTGCTGACTGGGGTTCTGATTCACTGATCTGGCTCTCTTCGTCTGCCTGTCCTTTCCTATGGAGTCAGTTATCTTCTTCTTCTTCTCCTCAGCCTGCTGCATGTGGACTGTCAACCTAGCAAAGTCCAATTACCTATTTAGAATCTCCCCTTGATATTCAAGCACCAGATTATCTGAAAGGTCGAAAGAAAACATCCTTATTTAGGCCCTCATACTACTCATCATCTCAGGAACAGACCAGCTGATTAAACTTTAAAGTATACTCTTGAACACTCATCTTACCCTGCTTAAGGTTATAAATTCCTCCGCTTTGGGTTCTTTCAACTCTAGAGGAAAGAATCGGTGAAGAAAAGCTTCCACCAACTCGTCCCACAATGTGGGCTCAGAACTGTCACCCTTTGCCTCTTTCTACTATTATATCATTGGTTCACTACATCCTTTAGCTATTATACCACTAGCTCAACATCTTTCACCTTATTTACATGCCTCTCTCTAAAAATCTTCTCCATTTTGTCTATGAACTTATGCGGATCCTCTTCTACCTTAGTGCCAATGAACTTAGGCGGGTTTATTTTCAGGAAAAGACCTACCCTAGTAGCTTCAGATGTAACAGGTGCAGACCCAATATCTTCTCATCGTTGGGCCTAATTAATCACCAACTGTGTCGGCATATGAATAGATTGTCTGAATTCTGCATTTGAAATATCCCTCTGACTAGTCGGGGGACGGTTAACATTAGTCCAAGGAGCCCTAGGTGGACTAGTTGGTATTGGAGGGACTCCTAGAGTAAGGATAGGTTCTAGAGTGTGAGCTCTCTTACATGTCCTCATCCCATGAGTGGGATGGACTTTGTCCTCTTGAGCATTAATATTGGTGCGACAGGGAGGCATAACTGTTTTTTCTGAAAAGTAAGAGATCATTGATTAGGGGACATATTAGATTCTGAAGCATGAACTAAATCACAAAGAAGATAAACATTCCCAAACACCTAGTAGCCTCCTGCTTATAAGTGTGGTGCACTACACACTCATAAACAAGACTATACGCGATGTGATTTCTCAGAAATGCTGGGACCATGAACTATGCTCTGATACCAAGTTTGTCACAACCCAAACTAGGGCCTGGCCGTGATGGACATCCCAAACCCTGAGGGCTTGGAATATCCCTCTCTATCCGGTAAGTATGCACATATTTATATAAATAAATAAGATATGGAAACATAATTTTCTATGGTAACATGGTCAATTTTGAATTCATCATAAGTATGAAAATTAAAAATCAACTACATCTAATAACATCTGACTCAGTCTACGAAATCTCTACTACAGGAAATTTGACACCTATCTGAAAATTGGGACAGGGTCCCCAGTAAACCAAAATGGTAATAAGGGACATAATCTGTAAGATAAGCCTTCAGGAATAGAGAAGGCTTACCAACTAATCATTGTAACTCTGTCTGACAAATCTACTACCTTTCTAGACCCCTAGACTAAACCTCAAAACCTGGAGGGAAGAGGGGTGGGTTAATGCAGATGTACTGGTACGCAATGAAATCCAAAATAAAGGTTAAATATAAATAAAATAGTTTGGGAAACAACTTTGTTAAAATATTATACATCAAGTGGCTTTCAAAACACATTGGTACATTTCTAAAAAATATGTAACCTGTCTATCAATGTAAGTTCTGATCTGTATATTACTTTTGAGTTAGGTGGCACTCCCTTACAATTCTGATCTTTCATTAGTGGTATGGATTCTTCCATTGACTCGGCAGGGAAGCCCCCAATCTAAGTGTGCCACAAGGGTTGGAGTTCCTGAATCTAATACGCCACAGGGCTCTAGGCCAGCGTAATAAATAAACTAGGATCGAAAAATCATGATTTTAGGCGATGAGTTGTTTAATACTCACGCCGTTTTTGGGGAACCACCTAAACTCTCTTTATTCCCAATTTTATCCTGTTCTAAATCATGCATGTTTCTAGTTTCAACATCTGAAAAGTCTGATTTCAAACATGCATTAAATCTATTCTAAATTATCATGGCATAATCTAAATTGGTGTCGTCACACCAAGAATTGCAAGTCCTATTTCTGAGCCATAATGTATCATGCATAATTCTTTCATTAAAAAACAGTTCAGACCACCCAAACATGCAAACAATATAAATGATTTCATATTCCGACAACGCAAGTCAAAACTATGCTCAGATTGTTCAAACATATAGTGGTCATAGTGGTCATGTGATTTTGGAAAAATTGTGCACTCTTTCATTGTATGAATATTTTCAACATTTATCAATATGCATAACCCTCTCTTTCGAATTTAAAACCATAAATCAATTTGTAGCATTAATCAAGATATTTCATATCATACTTTTCAAGATATATTCAAAATAATCTATATCATAAGAAAATTGGGAAAAATCAAACTAGAGAGGGATTCATGTGCGTCATTCTCTCAATTCATTCATAAATCATAAAACAGATGCTTACATCTATATAATTTCTAATCAATTTTGGGAAGGTTAAAAGACCAAAATAATACTATCAAGATTTCTAAAATATGATTGTATTCATAAATCTAAAAACCTATTCTTAAAATCATGATTTCTATGCCCATGATATTTTTAGGAAAACCCCGCGTACCTCAAAATAGGGAAATAATGGGTGTTTCTTGAAGCCTATGATCCGGGGATTTTGAATCATGAATAGATTTTGAAAACCCATGGTTGAATCTTGAGTTTCTTGAAGTTCTTGTTTGAAGCTCTAGAGAGGATTCTTGATAACTTTGATGAAAGTAGGGTTAAGTTGTTCAAACATACCCTAAATCTTTTGTTTGGATGGTTTTAAAGGCTAGAGAAAATTCAAAATTACCTTTAATGACTCCTAATCAGAACTAAAATATGAACTTAAAAAACCAATTTAGGGTGCCACCATGATGCGCCACAATCACAGTGGTCCACAGGAATTCGACGAGTGGGAAATTGAGTGCCTCCTTGATGTGCCACCATCATGGAGCCCCAGTGGAATTTGATGATTGTCAATTTTACCCTTTCTGTGATGCGCTAGACACCAAAATGATGATGTTTACAACTGAAACTTTAAATTATTCATAACTTCTTCACCGACGGTCCGTTTAAGACGAATCTTATATCGTTAGAAAGCTAATTTAGTCATCTACGTAATGAAAGGTTTAAATCTAGGAAATTCCACACAAAAATTAATTTAGATCTTTCTAAAAGCTAATTCTTAGACTTTCCATAAATGGAATTTAGCTAAGAAGACATCGGGGTGTTACAGTCATCTATATACTTAAATATGAATTCCATGCTATTGATGTGTTGCTGTTGTTGTGGTATGAAGCATGTATGATAATGGATATGCATAATATGTACATGAAATATATCCATTCAATCCCTAAAATGTTTAATATGTTGAATAACGACACAAAGTATAAGATTCCCTACCTATGATATTATGAATTATGGAATCCAAACTTGTGATCAAGTTATGTCATGTGTGCCAGTTCCCTTCTATTGAGTCCTACGGGTATTCATACCAAACAAATATAAGTGTGTGCCTAGAGCCATGTCATGTTGTCACGATAATATCAGTCAATCTATAATCTATAGAACTCAGTCAGTCATGTGACTCAAGAAACCTCAGAAATCTCATGATCTCAGTTAACTCTCATATAGTAGTACTATTCCATCAGTCAATGAAAGTCAGTTAATCAGTCCATGTACAGTCATTTGAATCATGTTTAGTCTTTTCATATGGGAGTAGAATTTAGCATCGAGTGAACCCAAGGATGGGAACTCACCTACCAGTTTAGGGTGTGATTCTTAGTAATCATTCTTGTGTTCTAGAACTATATAGCCAGCATAGGTTGAGACATCTTAACCTGTCATATTAGGGTTGATGAGGTGGCTTAACCTTCCAGTTCAAGGTTCCTACCGCTCTCATTTTGAGTACCTTCCAGTTAAGGGTCACTCACAACTGTCCTTACCAGTGGCGCGGTATTGACACCCTCCAGTCGGGGCAGAGATTGGACACCAGCTTAGCCATAATGGCATACATGGGCCATGTCAGTTAAGCAACTACCTCCCACAGTTTCAGAATAAGTCTTAGTAAAATAACTCAAAATTTTTTTTAGATATTAATATACCAGGACTGTTAGATACAGTCAAATTCAGTTATAGCACGGGACTCAAAAAGTTCCATCAGATTTAAGACTGTCAGACCCAGTCGCCCATGTTATTTGAAATACAATTTCATCTATGTCAGTTATCAATAAACCATGTATTAGCGTACAAATTTAGCTATCACGTACTCACGATCTCAGTTACTATGTATGTATATTTGTACTCCTACATTCATATCAGTAAGTCAGTTAGCATTATTCATGCATGTAAACCCTTTACATTAGCCTACCTCTCTCGTATACTCAGTACTCCAGTTTTACAGATGTGTTTGTGCTATGGTTCTTTCTTTTTATATTACACCATAGGTTTAGAGACACGAGTTCCAAACCAGCAATAGCAGCTGTATTCTAGTATACAGAGTTGTAGTGAGTCCTCTTCATTCAAGGATGATATAATAATATTTTATTTCATTTACTATTTTAGCTCAATTTTTCTAGACAGAGTTAGTTGGAGATATATTCCTTCAACTCCTTATTCAGACATTATTTATAGGCTTTCAGATTTAGTTCAGATTTGATTCAGTTTTTAGGTTTTTTGGGTATCTTTCACCCATATGGATGTTACTATTTTATAGATTCTTTATCCAGTTGAACCTTATGGCCTACATGTTCATGTTTTCCTCATTATTACATTATATATTGTAGTACACAGGTACAGATATCAGTCAAAGTTTAGCTTGTGGTCCTTTGGGGTCGTAAGTACCGTGTAGTATCCCGATTCAGAAAATCAGGATTGTTACAAACTAGCTATCAGAGCCTAAGGTTTAATAGAGTCCTAGGAAGTCTAAAAGCCGCATCTAGTAGAGTCTTATGCATGGATGTGTTGTGCGCCACATTTATATACAGGAGGCTATGAGATGTTTTAGCAACAGTTTCCCTTCTTTTAGTATTCATGTTGTACTAGTGAGCATAATCTCAAGTTAAAATCTCAGTCTAATCCATTCTTGTCTTATTTTAGAATATGGCCCCAAAGATAAAAAATCAGCCAGCTCCTTAGCCCGAAGATCCTTTAGGAGAACATGTCTCTCCTGCAAAATTTACAGCCATATTTACCATACTTGCTCAGTCTTTGGCTGCCTAAAATGAACAGACACCAGTTATTTCGACCAATCTGGTGGCCAATTTTGCAACAGCTAGGATTCGGGACTTCACCCAAATGAACCCTTCATCTTTCTTTGGGTCTAAGTCTGATGAAGACCCTCAGGAATTCATTTACCAAGTCCAGAAGGTGATTGATATCATGGGAGTTACTTTTATTCATAGTACTGAGTTAGATGCATACCAATTATAGGATATCGCTCATACTTGGTACAAATAGTGGAAGTCCGAGAGGGCAGATGATGCAGGTCCTATTTAGTGGGAGGAATTTGTCATGACTTTCTTAGACAGATTCTTACCCCAAGAGCTGAGAGAGGCCAAAGTTCTTGAGTTCATCAACATCAGGTAGGGAAATATGATGGTTAGAGAGTATTCTCTTAGATTTACTCAACTAGACAGATATGCCCCTCATGTGGTTGCAGACAATACGGCTAATATGAGCAAGTTCATGTTAGAGGTGAATGATAGCACGGTAAATAACTGTAGATCTGCAATGCTAAATAGAGATATGTCTTTAGCCAGGATCATAACCTATGCTGAGCAAATAGATGAGCAGAAGGTTAGGACTAGGGAGAGACAGAACAAGAGAGCAAGGTCAGGCAGTTTTAGTTTTGCTTAACCCAAATCAGAGGGAGAAAACCATTCACAGTTTCATCCCAAGTCATCAGCTCTAGCTTATTCTTCCGCCAGTGTTCTAGCTCCTTCCTTCACCAGTGACCCAATACCGAAATTCATAGACGGCAAAAAAATTAGAGAACTAGGCTCTAAATCTCAGGGCAGTATTAGTAGTGCCTGAACAAATCCCCTATGTCAGACTTATGGTAAGAACCACAAGGGTATTTACAAAGTCGGTAGTGATGTATGTTTTGGTTGTGGAAAGCCAGGACCTCAAGGTCAGTAGAACCATTCCACAGCACAGTCTGGTTGCCCGAACCAGCAGAGTGCCACTTCCTATGCTACTAGTGAGCAATGCCCAAATAGACTCTATGCTCTTCAGACCCAACAAGATTAGGAAATTTCTTCAGATGTCGTTACTGGTACGTTACAGATTTTCCATGTTCATATTTATACTTTGCTAGACCCAAGTGAATCCTTATCTTTTCTCACTCCATACATAGCAGGCAATTTCTGAATCAGTCCTTAAATTTTAGCAGATCCCTTTTTATTCTCTACCCTAGTAGCTAAAACCATCATAGCTTGGCGGGTATACAGGAACTGCCCGATTATGATATTTTAGAAATCCACATCAGTAGATTTAGTTGAGCTAGATATGACTGACTTTGATGTCATTCTCGGTATGGATTGGCTTCATTCATGTTATGCCACAGTCGACTACATAAATAGGATAGTTTAGCTTTAGTTCCTGAATGAGCCCATCCTAGAGTGAAAGGAAGTACCTCAGCGTTCAGGGGTCAGCTTATTTCCTACCTTTAGGTAAGGAAAATAATTTCTGAGGGGTGTGTGTATCATCTCGTACATGTTAAGGATTCTAGTTTCGAATCTCCGAATCCTAAATCAGTCCCAGTAGTTAATGACTATTTAGATATTTTTCCTAAAGATCTTCTAGGCATTCCTCCCGAAAGGGAAATAAACTTCAGCATAGACCTTCTCTCAGATACTTAGCCTATTTCTATTTTGTCGTACAAAATGGCTCCATTAAAACTCAAGGAACTAAAAGATCAGTTGAAGGATCACTTAGATAAGGGATCCATCAGGCCCTGTGTATTCCCATGGGGTGCACCAATCTTATTCATGCACAAAAAAGATAGTTCTCTCAGGATGTGTGAATATTACCATCAGCTCAACAAAGTTATGGTAAAGAACAGGTATCAACTTCCTAGAATAGATAACTTGTTTGACCAACTTTAGGGTGTCAGTTACTTCTCTAAGATAGACCTCAGATCAGGCTATCATCAGCTCAGAGTTAAAGAATGTGACATCCCGAAGATAGTTTTTCATACGCGGTATAGTCACTTCAAATTTTTGTCATGGCCTTTGGTCTTACCAATGCCCCTGCAACTTTTATGGACTTGATGAGCCGGGTGTTCAAGCAGTACTTGGACATATTTGTCATCGTCTTCATAGATTATATTCTGGTCTATTGTTGCACTGAGCGTCATCATTTAGACCATCTCAGAATTATTCTTCAGACTCTCAAGGATCATCAGTTATTCGCTAAGTTCAGTAAGTGTGAATTTTTGCTAATATTAGTAGCATTACTCAATCGTATTAGTTTCGATAATGGCATTAGAGTAGATCCTCAGAAGACTGAAGCGGTAAAAAATTGGCCTCGCCCCATATCTCCATTAGATATCAGGAGTTTGTTGGGTTTGGCTGCTATTATAGATGGTTTGTTGAGGGATTTTCTTCTATTTCATATCCTATATCAAGATTGACTAAGAATAAGGTTATGTTTTAATGGTCAGATTCACGCGAGAAGAGTTTTCGAGAGTTGAAGACTCGACTCACCTCAGCTCCAGTTCTAGCTCTTCCAGATGGCTCAAATGGTTTCATAGTCTATTATGATGCATTCATAGTGGGTTTAGGTTGTGTCATCATTTGGAATGGTAAGGTCATAACCTACGTCTCCAGATAGCTAAATTCCCATGAGAATAATTATCCTACTCATGATCTTGTTTTAGCAGCCGTAGTATTTTCCTTGAAGATTTGGAGGCATTATCTTTACAGAGTTCATGTAGATGTCTTTACAGATCATAAGAGTCTCCAGTATATCTTTTCTTAGAAAGATCTCAATCTTCATCAGAGAAAGTGGTTAGAGCTTTTGAAAGATTATGATATAAGTGCTCATTATCATCTGGGCAAGGCCAATATTGTGACCGATGCTCTCAGTAGACTCTCCAAGGGTAGTTTTTCTCACGTTGAGGATAGCAAGAAGAAAATAGCTCAGGAAATCCATCAACAGGACATACTAGACGTACACTTAGTCGACTCTTTCAAGGGTGGTGTATGTGTTCCAAAAATTTCAGAGTCATCTCTAGTTTCCGAGGTAAAAGAAAATCAAGACAAGGATCCTAGCCTTGTCAAGCTAAAAAAGTCAGTTCAGAATGAGAAAGTTGAGGTTTTCACCCAAGGGGGAGATGGTGTTCTTCATTGTCAGGGTCGTTTGTACATTCCAAGTATAGATGGCTTGAGGCAGTGAATTCTTACCGAAGTGCATGGTGTGCGATACTTTATTCATCTAGGGGCCACAAAGATGTACCGCAACTTGCAGGAGATCTATTAGTGGTGTAGGATGAAGAGAAATGTTGCAGAGTTTGTGTCTAAGTGCTCTACATGTCAGTAGGTTAATATAGAGCATCAAAAACCTAGTGGTTCTATGCAGGAGTTCACCATTCCTACTTGGAAGTGGGAAAAAGTGAACATGGACTTCGTGATGGGTTTGCCTAGAACTCGTCATCAGCATGATTCAGTTTGGGTCATTGTAGACAAAATGACCAAGTCAGCTCATTTCTTCCTGTTCGTACTTCTTATTAAGCCAAGAATTATGCCAAACTCTATAATGGGGAGTTGATCAGATTACAGGGTATTCCATTATCTATTATTTGAAATAGAGGTACCCAGTTCACCTCTCACTTTTGGAAAGCATTCCAAAAGGGTCTTGGTACCTAATTTCATCTCAGTACAGCATTTCATCCTCAGACAGATGGTCAAGAAGAAAGGACTATTCAGACTCTCGATGATATACTAAGGGCGTGTGCAATTGATTTCAAGGAAAGTTGGGATGACTACTTTTCTTTGATTAAGTTTGCATACAATAATAGATATTATTATAGTATTTATATGGATCCATTCGAAGCTATCTATGGTAGGAGATGCAGATCTCTAATCGGTTGGTTCGAAGTTATAGGTACTGACATAGTATTCGCACCTTAAAGAAAGTTCAGTTGATCCAAGAGAGACTCCGGGCTGCTCAAAGCTGACAGAAATCTTATGCAGATGTTCATAGAAAGGATCTCGAGTTGGAGGTCAATAACTATGTATACCTTAAGATCTCTCCCATGAAGGGAGTAAGAGGTTCGACAAGAAAGGGAAACTCAGTCCCCGATATGTCGGTCCCTTTAGTATTCTCAGTCGCTTCGACAAGGTAGCTTATGAGCTCCAATTACCTTCAGATCTAGCCTTAGTTCTTCTAGTATACCATGTCTCTTTGCTCAAGAAATGCATAGGTGACCCAGTAGTTGTAGTCCCTATTCAGCGCATTGATGTTCAGAACAGTCTCTCTTTTGAAGTGACGCCAATCAAAATTTAGACTATCAGACTCGCAGATTGAGGAACAAAGAAGTACCTCTAGTCAAGGTTATTTGGAAAAATTAGTCTCATGAGGGAGATATTGGGAAGAAGAAGCAGATATGCGTACCAAGTATCCTCACCTCTTCTCCGCCAATTCAGATCAAGCTCAAGGTAACAGTTCTCCTTAAGCATACTCAATTTCAAGTTCATGTTCCTATCATAAACTTGGTATCTATTACCGTTGCATATTCAGTCATGCATTCATGTATTAGTCTATTGTATAATCATGCATCAAATATGCATTGTCATTAGGAGAACTTAGTTATCACAAGTCTCAGCTATGCATTTATGAATCAGTTACTCATGCATCAGATATGCATGTCCAACATGATGTTTTTAGCTTATCAGTCATTTCCGTCAGGATATCATGTTCCAGTAGTGTATGTCTTGTACGTACTCCATTTTATGGTCTCTCCTCCTTTTAGTCAGTCTCATTCGAGGACAAATGTTTCCAAGGGTGAGATATTGTAATACCCCGTATATTTCTAAGCTTGAAATATGAACCGTTGTTCCTACACATAAAACCTCCTATACTATAATTCATATTTGAGTACATGAATAATTATGAGTATCCTAGAGATAATAGATCTTGTAATAATGTTAAGCATGTTCATAAGAGTCACTTAGAGTAATCCAAGCTAACAACTTTTGAATCCACCAAGTTTTCGTGTGTGATTTCACATAGCTCTTATTTGAATGAGCATAACTTGGTTTATAGGTGGTGTTTTGGAATATTTATACCCTTTAAATTGTAGAGAATTGAATAAGCTTTCTGTCGATACCAAATTTGCCTAAAATGGACACCCGGTGAAGAAGCTATGGCGATTTAAAGTTTCAGCAGCGTCATTTCAGTCAGTGGCGCATCGCGCCGTAAGACAAAATGACGTTCGTCAATTTCCAGTGTCTCTCTGTGATTCCAGCGCATCGTGGTGAGTTTCCAAGTCATAAATGGTTGGAAATGCGATGTCTCCGCTTCGCGTCGGGGGCCCAAATCGGGTAATTTTCACAGAAATTAAATGACATATCTAGAGAGGTATTTGGGTTATCTTTCCACCCCTATATAAGTCCTAAACATGGGATTGAGGCTCCAAATCATCTCTTTAAATTACTTTTTATCAAAATTCACTCAAGAACAAGACAAGGGTTCAATTGGGGGTATTAAATTCCAAGCTTATTTCACTACTCTCTTCAGGGATCATTAATCTAAGGTATGCGTAGTGTTCATCTATGGATCCAATCCGTTCATAGAGCTCAAGAACCATGTTTTAAATACTATTTTGTGAACTTTTTGTGGTGATATGAGCTTGCACATTTTGATGATTGTTGTTTAAGTTTTAATATGATATCTAAGGGTGTTTTCATGGAATATATATATGGTTGTTAGTTGAAAATAATGAACTTTAGGTGGTGTAATATGGTGAAATTTATGAAACAAACTTATGCCTTAAAGAATTCATGCTAGGTGTTTGATAAAATGCTTGGGATGTTAGGAATTTATGTTTACATGGTTCCATGATATCCAAATGACAAGTCTGTGTTAGCTATATACTTAAATATGAATTCCATGCTATTGATGTGTTGCTACTATTGTGGTATGAAGCATGTATGATAATGGATATGTATAATATGTACACGAAATATATCCACACAATACCTTCAATGCTTAAGATGTTGAATAACTACACGAATTATAAGATCCCCTAACTATGATATTATGAATGGTAGACTCCAATCTTGTGATCAAGTCATGTCTTGTGTGTCGTTTCCTTCTATCGAGTCCTGGGGGTATTCGTACCCAAAAAATATAGCTGTGTGCCTAGAGCCAGACCATGTTTTCATGATAATCTCAGTCAAGCTATAATCTATAGAACTCAGTCAGTCATGTGACTTAGGAAACCTCAGAAATCTCATGATCTCAGTTAACTCTTAGATAGTAGTACTATTCCGTCAGTCAACGGAAGTTAGTTAATCAGTCCATGTATAGTCAGTTGAATTATGTTAATTATCTTCATATGGGATTAGAAGTTAGTACCGTGTGAAACCAAGGATGGGAACTCACCTCCTATTTTAGGGTGTGATTCTTAGCAATCATCCTTGCATTCCAGAACTATGCAGTAGCATAGGTTGAGACATCTTAAATTGTTAGATTAGGGTTAATAAGGTGGCTTAACCTGTCAGTTCAGGGTACCCACCACTCTCGTTTTGAGTACCTTCCAACTAAGGGTCACTTTCAGCTGTCCTTACTAGTGGCGCGGAATTGACACCTCTCTATTCGGGGCAGAGATTGGACCTTAGCTTAGCTATAATGGCATACATGGGGTATATCGGTTAAAAAACTACCTCCCATAGTTACAGACTCAGTCTCAGTAAAAGAACTCTAACAGGTCTTCAGATATCAGTATACCAGGATTGTTAGATACAGTCAAATTCAGTAATAGCACGGGACTCAGAAAGTTCCATTAGATTCAAGACTATCAGACCCAGTAGCCCATGTTATTTGAAATACAGTTTCAGCCATGTCAGTTATCAGTAAACCATGTATTAGCATACAGATTTAGCTGTCACATACTCACGATCTCAGTTACTATGTATTTATTTTTGTACTCTTATGTTCATATCAGTCAGTCAGTTAGCATTATTAGCGCATGTAAACCCTTTGCATTAGCCTAGCTCACTCGTATACTCAGTACTCTAGTTTTACTAATGCATTTGTGCTATGTTACTTTCTTTTCATGTTACACCATAGCTTCAGAGACACTAGTTCCAGACCAGCAGTAGCAGCTGCATTCCAGTATACAAAGTTGCAGTGAGTCCTTTTCATTCGAGGATGATACGATATTATTTTATTTTATTTTTTATTTCAGCTCAGTTTTGCTAGATGGAGTTAGTTGGAGACATGTTCCTTCAACTCTTTATTCAGACATTATTTAGAGGCTTTCAGATTTAGTTCAGATTTGATTCAGTTTTTAGTTGTTTTGGGTATCTTTCACCCATACGGATGTTACTATTTTATAGATTCTTTATTCAGTTAAACCTTATGTCCTACATGTTCATTTTTTCTGCATTATTACATTATATATTGCAGTCCATAGGTACAGATATCAGTCATGGGTTAGCTTGTGGTCCTTCGGGGTCGTAAGCATCGTGTAGCATCCCGTTTCAGAAAATTGGGGTGTTACAAAACCACTTAAGAAGTCCATAAAAATCTGCTCCCACTTCTACTCAGGAATGGGTAATCAATGAAGTAAGTCACCTGGTCTCAATACTCTACCTTTAACTACTGACAACTCAAACAATGAGCAACAAAGTCTACCAATCCTTCTATGTACCACTCCGACAAGCATACAACATAAAATCTCCATATATCTTATTTGTCACAGAATGAATTGAATATCGTAAGTTATGAGCCTCCCATAATATCCATTGAATCAAGTCTCCAACCCAAAACACAAATTTTACCAACAATCATAGGATACTCTCAAAATCAAAGGTAGCCTAACTAGACTCACTACTTAACACCTAATCATGAGTGCCACAAAGTCGACTATCATCATTCTAATGATCTTAAATTTTCTCCATCAAGGTAGATCTAGCCTCAACACTAGCACAAATCCTCCTGGGGTATGAAATTTTAATTTTAATGACCAAGTTGGCTAAGGAATAAATATCCCAAGCCAATGGCCGCTTAAAAAATAAAATAAAGGCCAAGATAACCATACTCACCACCTCTGTCTAAAGGAGTCTACTACCATATTTGTCTTGCCTAGATGGTATACAATAGAGATATCATTTCCCTTCAATAACCTAATACACCTGCATTGTCTAAAATTAATCTCCCGCTGGGTTATAATATATTGAAGACTATGGCGTTCATTAAAGATCTCACAACATACACCATGCATGTAATCCCTCTAAATATTAAGAACAAAAACAACTACTGCTAAATCCAATAATGAGTTGGGTAGTTGCACTCAAGGACCATAATCTTTCTCGCTGCATAAGTAATAACTTGGTCCTACTGCATCAAAACACAACCCAAACAAACATAAGAAACATCATAATAAACTACAAACCCCTTACCTTCAACTGAAAGAGTCAAAATAGGAGAATATATGAGAAAGTCTTGATCTTAAAAAAGTTCGACTTGCACTTATTGAACTACGATAAAAGACCTCTCTTTGAGTAAATTTTGTCATAGGTGCTGTAATAGTAGAATATCTCTTAACAAACTCCCTGTAGTAGCCTGCCAACCCAATGAAGCTATAAACCTTGATCAGCGATATAGGTCTGACCCAATCATGAATAGCCTTAATCTTTATTTGATCCACCATTATCCCTCCTAAAACAAAGTCAAACAACATATATAGTAAAGGTTGAAATTTAATCAAGATATCAACAAAGACCCAAAACCTGGTGTCATAATGTAAAAACTAACTAGTACAACTCGAGGTAAAAATGCATAAGATATCCAGATAGGAATAGAAATTTGTCTCTGAATAGAAGTAAGACATAGTACAGATAAGAAAAGGTAGAAGTGAACTTTGAATGCATAGATCAACCACTACCTCGACAGAGTGCCAAATATTACTTGAATCAACTATCCATGTGGCACACTTGTACCTGGATCGACATCAAAAAAATGTATTAAGGATGAGTATAATCCACATATAATTAGTAGGAATCATAAGCCAAATGAGTAGTAGAAAATAAAGCATATAAACATAAACTGTGGCCACAATATATGGATTCAGAAAATGTACCAAATGGTAGCCTAGACCATCTCTACTAATAATTCTACTATAAACACATAAAATAAATACTGGAAGGGGAAAGAAGGACAAGTATACATATACATTAAATACTAGAATATGAAGATAGAACAAATGGAAATATATCAAGTCAAAGACAGAAAATGCAATCACAACATAAACATAATATATGAAGTGAAATAGAGATTACGATGATGATGTGATGCATAAGGTTGTTGCACAACCTCTATATACTCCTACGAAGCTAAATCTTCTCAACATAGAACCTATGAGGGTTTTGTCAACCCGTATACAACCAATATTTGTATCTTATCTTTGGTACATACATTGATAGAGAGTTTTTAAGATGTAAAATTTATTGTTAGAGAAAACTAGTATTTCTAGTATATTCCATGGTGGTACCAATGTTTCCTGAATGAATAACATATGAGGATGTAATGCACAACCAACCAAATGAGAAAATCCAATATCTAACTAATATACCAACCACGTGAGCAAATAAGCTACTAAAATCAATAGCCATCTATGATAAATATAATCTAAAAACAATCAATTAAATCATGATAGGCTACCTGCACTGGTCTACCATAATACATGTGGAAGCCTCTAGAATCTCTACCACAAGAGATATGACCTTTGAACTCACCCAAAAAGTACACGTTGTTGTTTCCACCCTAAAATGCACAAAGAATAGACTATATCATCTTACTATGATCCATAATACTCAAAAATAATGCTTTATATACTACAACTTGAGTCATATCAAGATGAAGAGAAATATCCAACCCCTTCACAAACTTTCAAATCTTCTCAAACTCAGTGGAAATACTGTCATAAAATATCTAGACATAGCAGGGAATAGTGCCTTATACTCTGTAAAAATTATGGAGCCTTTCTCCAAGAGATCAAGTTCCTCTCTCATCTGATCTCTCAAAGTAAATGGCTCAAATCTATCAAAAAAGGCCTCTATAAACTAATCCTAAGTCATCTCTAGACAACCAAGAGGTTGGCAACCAATGAGTGACCTCAACCTATCCTTAGCTACATCTCTCTACTAGTAAGTTGTATAAGCAATCCCATGCTTCTCAAGTGAATAAAGGTTATGTAACTTCTCCCCACAATCCATCAAGGACTAATAGGCATCCTCACCCACAACACCACTAAACCTAAGAGGACCCAAATAAGTAAATCTCTCAAACATTTTTTAATCCTAAAAAGACATAGTTGTACTTGGAATAATAAAAGGCATAATAGCACTAGTGTTATCACATATTATGGGAATATATTCAAAGAAAAAAGTAGAGTCAAGTAGTGGATACATAATCCATAAAAATTTAGTACCACAACTTCCAATGGCTATATATTCCATTTCAGTTACTAATGGGGCAGCTGAAGTTTTCTTCTTATGCTATGAAATTAAGGCATCACCAAGAATTCAACAAGTTCCACTACTTCTTTTCCTATCACTTTTATCACTTGTAAAATCAGTATTTGAATATCCAATTAAATTAAAATGAGAAGAGTGAGGGTTCTATAGTCCAGTATCCTTAGTTTCAATGAGGTATCGAATAATTCTTTTGATGATAGTCAATTGAGATTCTTTTAGACCCGACAGGAAATATGCATACTTTTATTTATTGAACATAATGTCTGGTCGACTAGCAGTCAAGTATAGTACTGATCTAATCTTTTTTCTATATGTATTTAGTCAATAACTTTTCCAAATGAGTCTGAATTAAGTCTTGTGGATGTACTCATCGAAGTTCCATAGGCCTTTTTTTTTTCCATGCCAAACCTTTTGATGAGCTCCTTTGTGTATTTGTCTTTATTACTGAAAGAACCTTTGAGTGTTTTCTTAATTTATAATCCCAAGAAAAATGGGATCTCTGCTATTAGGCTCATTTAAAATTCTCATTCTTGTTTAGAGTAGCCTTGAGTGACAAGTCTAACTTTGTTTCTAAAAACTTTACCTTTTTCATTAAGTTTATTTATGTAGACCCATCTATTTCCTATTAGTGAGCAATTCTTTGGTCTTTCAACTAAAGGCTAGACTTAATTTCTTTTGAACTGGTCTAGTTCTTTTTTTATGGTTTTGACCCAGGATATATATTTGTGGGCTTCATCGGTCTTGCTTGGTTTTATTTGAGATACAAGGGAAATAGATGCTTTCTTTAAAAATAATACTCTTATCAGCATTCTATCATCTGGATTTTTTATGATAAATTCATTTGTATAGCTGGATTAGTGTTTCCATTCTCTTGAAACACTCAGTTTGACTACTTTGAGGATTTCATAGATGTTTCTAAATGCAAAGAGTTGTACGAGGACGAACAAGGCTTTAAGTGTGGGGTGGAGATCTTAGGTGTATTTATGCACCTAAGTGTCATTATTGATACATATTTAGTCTAGTTTTGAGAAATACATTCTGTAATTAATGAGTTGTTCATGGTATAATTGTGTAAATAAGTGTTAATTAACATATTGTTAGTGTTGAAGGTATGTTCAAAACAAGTTTAGAATAAAATGGTCAAATAAAGTTTGGATGAGAAAACTAGTGTAACTATCTTGAGCTATATTTTGTTCTAGTGTATTTAGATGTTCTTTATTATGTTGTGTGCACTAAATCATGTTGTTTGATGATATAGGAGGCCATGTAAGATGTTAGCAGCAATGTCTAGGATCATGAAAAGGCCAATCGAGATTGAAAGGCATCCACAAAGTACAAAACTCAAAGTCAAAAAAAGGAGTTAACTATTTAAAATCTGGAATTTCTTATCATAGGGGCATGCCACACCCTTAAACCTCATAGATAAGTGTGTGACACACCCTAGGACACAAAGTAAATGTCCCAAAATAGTGTACATTTATGTTTAAGGAGTTCTATACCCCTAAACATGTAGAACCAAGGGCGTGCCAAGCCCAAGGGTAAAAATTGGTCAATTTCTTGCATATTATAAATAGGACACTTGGGTTGTATTATAAACAACTTGGAAAAATTTTACGCTGGAAAAACACTCAAGGAGACTTAAATTAGGGTTATTAATCTTTACTTTAAGTTACTATTTGGTTTTTAATATAAATTTCAATTTTGTGATTCATTGTAAAATGATGAGTGGCTAAACAACCTCATTCTAGGTTTGTGGACAATAACATAACTACTAAGCTTATAATTGAGTTGGTTGATTGTTGATTATCATGTTTGGTTATTCATGTATTATTATTCGTACTACTGTACAGATGTTCGACCCTTGGGATAAATCTATATTTCTATTGTAAGCCCAAATGAAGGAACGACAGATTAGATCATGGGATATATGGAGTGGGTTCTTATAGTTTAGATGAGTTAGTATTGTGATTCATATTTAGGATAGAAATATACCTAATTCATCCCACATTGATCAAATCTGGGGGATATATAAATATGTTTAACTTAGTTCTCACATTCCTACTCAATGATGTAGTTGTGGGGAAAAGTTAGATAGACGATCAGAGGCTCGGAAGACCATATTAATGTTATCAACCCTATGGATAAACAGCCAAGATATATAACTTACCCAACGATATTGTATAGCTATGTTGGATTGTTCATAGTACCTTGACCCTAGATTTCTCCCCATGTCTCCAATAGTTTATATTGTTAGTATTGTTTCTTTTACAATTCTCAATACTCAAAATTTCTATGTTCTTACAACTTGCACTTGCTTTATCTTATTAGTAGAACTAGAATTGTAATGCTACTAGAGATAAGTCCCTATAGAATTGTCATTTTTCTTGAAAGGGCAATTGTATTACTTGTACGAACAAGTACACTTGCTTGTGCGGTAGGATCACAACTCTATCATAATAACTCCATAAACGGTAATAAATGCTAGAGTCAAATAGCAACTAGATCATTGCACCATCATATTAAGAACTACATTTAAACCAAATTTGTTGAACTGGAACCAAATGAAATGACTGATAGTCAATCTGTCTGCTCTAGCAAGTCATAAATGACTTTGGGCGAGAAGAAGAAGGATCTAAATGACAAAAAGGTATAAAAATGCATAAAATAACCTAGAGGGTCATTAAAATGGCCACTACTAAAAGGACTTTGATCCACAAATATAAAAGGTCAAGACGTACCTGAAGACTTAAATAAATGAGGATACTAGGCCCCTATCTCACTCTCTATCTCCTAGGTAGCCTTCTTAACTGGATGGTGTCTCTACTAAACTTTAACCACTAGAATCTCTCTAGAGTCCAACCGCCTAACATCTCTAGTAAATATAGAAACTGGCTCCTTCATAAAGGTCAATCTCTCATCTAACTGAATCCAATCCCACCAAGGCACATATGAGTCATTAAAAATGTATAATACAACACAGATACATGGAAAAATTAGGTGAACATCTGAGAAGTTTAGAGGTAAGGTCAACTAATAATCTACTGCCCCAACAATTCTAAGAATCTCAAATGGCCTAATATATCTAGGTATAAGCTTGCCCCTCTTCACAAACCTCATCAAATTATTCATTAGCGATATTGAAAGGAAAACTTGTCACCAACCCGAAATATCAAAAGGAAAAAGTCTACGATAAGCATAATCCTTTTTCTACCTCGGATATGCCCATAACCTATTTTAAATCACTCACACTCCACCTAAATTCATGATGCAAGTTCATACCATAAGGAATAAGTTAGATAAGGACTAAATGTCCTAAGCCAATGGCTGCACCAAAAATAAAATAAATTCCAAGCTGCCCATACTCACTACCTCTAGCAAAAGAGTATACTACTATATTTGCCATACCTTGATGGTATACAATAGAGATATCATATACATTTCATAACATAATCCACCTGTATTTTCTTGAATTAAGCTCCTGCTGGGTCATAATATATTGAAGACAATGGTGGTCATTAAATATCTCGCAACATACACTATACATGTAATGCCTCTAAATCTTAAGGACAAAAATTATTGCTACCAACTCCAATCATGAATTGTGTAGTTGCATTGATGTACCTTCAGCTTTATCGATGCATAAGTAATAACTCAGTCCTACAACATCAAAACAAAACTCAAACAAACACAAGAAACATCATAATAAACTATAAACCCCTTACTATTAACTAGAAGAGTCATAATAAAAGAAAAAATAAGAAATTCTTGATATTTTTAAAGCTCAACTCGCACTTATTGAACAACTAAAAAAGAACCTTTTTGAGTCAATTTGGTCATATGTGTTGTAATAATAGTAAATCTCTCAGCAAACTGCCTGAAGTAGCTTGCCAACCCAAAAAAACTACAAACCTTAATAAGAGATATTGGTCTAATCAATTATGAATAGCCTAAATATTTCTTGGATCCATCATAATCCCTGTAACACCCTAGTTCTATACCCCAGATGCTACTCGATGCTTACGACCCTGAAAGACCATAAGCTAACCCAAGACTGATATCTGCTGTGAGCGCTAAAACATAATACTGTAATAAATATGAAAAAATTGGTTGAAACACCTTATTCAAAATTTTTAAATACTGATAAAGTTTATCAACTGAAATAGCAATCTATAAAACTTGACACGGCTTGAAAACTACTCTAAAAAGCCTCTAATCTAAAACGGCCTGAAAGTGAAGTTGATGGGATAATCTCCCAACTAACTCCATCTACTGAATTATTGAGTCTAGTGTAATAATGAAATAAAAGAATATCCTCGATAGATAAGGACTCACTACAAATCTACTACTAGCTGAATCTGGATCTATCTATATGCGATTAGGGACCTAAGCATCCAAACCTATGATATAAGATATCATAGTGCAAAGAAAGAGTATGCATCAGTACGTCGAATGTACTAGTATGCTAGATGGGGTAAGGCTAAATGCAAGGGTTCATATGCATAAAAAATAACTAAATGCATGATATAGAGTAACTAAACATAGGAGAACATGGATAACTGCTACTACTATAAATATTGAGTATGAACTACGATGTATATCAATAAATACTGTGACTAAGTTTATCGAAATATAAGTCCCAAGTTCTGATACTGAGTAACAGATATCTGACAGTCCTGCTACTATAGAACTGAATTGAGTTATATTTTGAAAACTAAAATTGAGACTGTGGGAGGTAATTATCTGAAAGACATACCCCAAAAAAAGATAACTGAGTTGGGATCCAACCTATGACCCTAGTTGGAAGGGTTTCAGTACCATGCCATGGGTAAAGACACTAAAGATTTACCCTCATCTAGAAGGTACTTTAATGAGAATTGTGGAACCCTTATCTGATAGGTTAAAACACCTCATCAACCCTCAACTGGCAAGTGTGATGTCTCAACCTACGCTGGCTATGTATTTCTTAAATGCAAGGATTGTTTCTAAGGATCACACCTTCTTCTGGCAGGTGAGCGCCCATCCTTGGGTTTACTCGGTGCTGAATCCTACTCCCAACTGAAAGACACTAAAGTGAGTATACTAAATTGGACTGAACTAATACTAATTTTACTAAATTTTCTTGAGTTCTATAACTAACTAAGTTCTACTGAGTTCTGTAACTGACTAAGAGTTCTACTGATTGTGACAGGACTGAGACTATTCTGTAATTAACACTGGCTCAAGGTAAACAGCTAAATTGTCAGGTATTAAATACCCCCAAGACTCGATAGCATTTAAAGGCATTTTATCAAACACTTGTAGGTCATAAGCTTGTACAAGATTTGGCACCATATAATGATATGTCAAGATTCCACTATCTACTTCACATAGGCATTTTAGCAAACACTTGGGGAGCATGGAATTTTTCATATGATGAAGGTCAACACATGTAATCATGAATACAACATTCAATTTTAAATTCAAGGGTTAAGTATGCAATTCATATAATTCACTGTATAACTATCTTAGTTTCACGGAAACTTATCATTAAATATGCATTGGATCTCAATTACTATCATAATCATGAATACATTTAATTTCAAGCATGGAAATCATAAATCATAAATCTTGAAGTTTTAAAAATAGATTCTTGGACTCTATGGGTGAAAGGGACCCATATATAAACACCTAATATACCTTGGAAAGTTAATTCTTGAAGGTGCTTAGAAAAATTCTAGAGTTTTGATCTTGATTCTTGAAGTTAGGGTTTGTTTTCTTGAGAGAGAATGCCTTTGATTTGGGGAAAATTGAATATTAATGATGTAACTAGGTTAATTTATGTGTTAAAGGCTTACTTGGGCCATGGAAAAATACTCAAATACCCTTGGGAATGATTTAAAATCGTTACTGAAAAATTCCCGATTTGGGCACCTAGCGCGATGCGCCACTATCGTGCCAAGCCACTAGAAATGACAACTGGTAATATGGTTGGTGGCGCGACATGGTGGAATCGCATTGCAATACTGGATGGGACCTGGAATCTTGGAACAATGCGGTACAATCGTGTTTCTTTACTAGAAATTGACAATTGTGGATAAGGTCCTTGGCGCGACGCGCCAATATGGTTGAGCAACACTGAATTTTGACATTAGGAAATTAGATAGTGGCGCGACACGCCGGTATCGCGGTACCTCACTAAAAACTAACAATTTTTATTTTGACATTCTCCGCGATGTGCTACTGGCATGAATAATGGTGTTTAACGACTGAACTTAAAATAGACATAACTTCTTAATTGGTTATTGGATTTTACCAAATTTTATATTTTTGGTAGACTAATTCAATTTCCTACGTAATGACAGGCTATAAACAGAAAAATACTGAGTATTTTAAAAAAATTATATCGAATAACTCATGAACTAAGAGTTATATTAAGCTTGAGAAATACGGAGTATTACAGTATCTCCCCTTTGGGAATATTAGTCCTCGAATAATACTTATCATGCTGAACTAATAGACTGAGTTTACAAATTGAACATGCGTATATAATCCATGACTACATGACTTAGCTTTCCCTTCTTTTCGAACCTCTTTACACCCTTCATGGGAGAGATTTTCAAGAACACAAAATCACCAATATCAAACTCGAGATCTTTTCTCTACACATCTGCGTACAATTTTTGTCAGCTCTGGACAACCCTAAGTCTTTCTTTGATTAACTGAACCTTCTATAAGGCATCGATACTAGGTCAGGCCCTACTACTATGGCTTCACCTACCTCTAACCAACCAATTGGAGATCTACATCTCCTACCATAGATATCTTTAAACAAAGCCATCTGAATACTAGAATAATAGTTGTTATTATATGCGAACTCGATCAAAGGTAGGTGGTCATCCCAACGACCCTTAAAATCGACAAAACATGCTCTTAGTATATCTTCTAGAGTATGAATAGTCCTTTATTCTTAACCATCTTTCTGAGGGTGGAAGGTTGTACTGAGGTGAACTCAGATACCAAGACCCTTTTGGAATGCTATCCAAAAATGAGAGGTGAACTAGCTAGCTCTATCTAAGAGGATGGATACTAGGACTCTCTGTAACTTGACCAACTCTCTAATATAGAGTTTGGCATAGTTCTTAGCTGAATAGAAAGTATGAACTGGCAAGAAATAAGCTGATTTAGTCATCCTATCAATGATAACCCAAATGGAATCATGCTAATGATGAGTATGAGGCAAACCCATCACAAAATCCATGTTCACTTCTTTCTATTTCCATATGGAAATACTAAACTCTTGCATGGAACCACTAGGCTTCTGGTTCTCAATCTTAACTTCTTGACACGTAGAGCAATTAGCTATAAACTATGTAATATCCCTCTTTATCCCACTCCACCAATAAATCTCCTATAAATTGTGGTACATCTTAGTGGCCCATGGATGAATAGAGTATCGCGAACCATACATTTCTAAAAAAATTTGTTGCCTCAGGTCATCTACACCCGACATACCTAAACGACCCTAGAACCGTAACACACTATCTCCTCCTTAGAAGAAAACCTCTATTTTCTAATCTTTGACTGACCCTTTCAACTTAAAACTGTGATGTCTATCCTACTTTTCCTTCACTTTGGAAACTAGAGATAATTCTAAACTATTCTGCACCTACACACTACCCTCTATTGAATTGACTAAGCGGACAGCTAGTTGGGCAAGCTGATGAACTTCCTGAGATAACTTCTTCTTATAATCTTCAACATGAGAAACACTACACATAGATAGTCTACTAAGAGCATCAGCCACTATATTGGATTTTTCCAAATAATACAAAACACTCATGTCATAATCTTTCAATAACTCTAACTACCTTCTCCGATGCAAATTTAAATCTTTTTGATAAAAGACCTATTGCAAGCTCTTATGATCTAATAACATATCCACATACACCCCATACAAATAGTGCCTCTAAATCTTTAAGGTAAACACTACACCTGCTAACTCAAGATTACAAGTAAGATAATTCTTTTCATGGGGCTTAAGTTGTCTTGAGGTGTAGGCTATGACCTTACCTCTCTGCATGAGTACACAACCCAGACCTACTCTTGATGCATTATAGTACACAACAAAACCATCTCAACCATCAGGTAGAGTCAAAACTGCTCTAAGATGAGTTGAGTCTTCAACTCCTGAAAACTCTTCTCACAGAATTTGATCATTAAAACTGGACTTTCTTATGAGTCAATATGGATATGGGGGATGCAATAGATGAGAACCCTTCAACAAACCGATAGTAATAGCCAGCTAAACCCAAGAAACTCCTGATATCTAATGAAGAGATGGGTCTAGGCCAGTTTCTTGTCACTTTGGTCTTTTGAGGATCAACTCTAATGCCATCACCAGAAATGATATAACCAAGAAGCGCTACTGACTTAAGCCAAAATTTACACTTACTGAATTTGGTGAATAATTGATGAGTTCTGAGAGACTAAAGTACAATTCTGAGGTGATCTACGTGATCATTCTCGCTATGGGAATAGACAAGAATGTCATTGATGAAGACTATAACAAACATGTTCAAGTACTGCTTGAACACGCAATTCATTAAGTCCATGAAAGCTACTGGGGCATTAGTAAGACCAAAGGACATGCCTAGAAACTCAAAGTGACCATACCGGGTTCTGAAAGCTATTTTTGGAATGTTACATTCTCTGACTCTGAGCTGATGATAGCTTGGATAGAGGTCTATCTTAAAAAAGTAACTATCACCCTAAAGTTGGTCGAATAATTTGTTGATTCTAGGAAGTGGGTACTTATTCTTGACTGTTACTTTGTTTAACTGATGGTATTTTATAAACATTCTGAGAGAACCAGCTTTCTTACGCACGAATAAGACTTGTTCATGCTATGGGGAAATATTGGGTCTGATTAATCCCTTATCTATGATATCCTTCAACTATTCTTTTAACTCTCTAAGCTCTGCTTGTGCCATTTTGCATGGAAGAATAGATATAGGTTGAGTATCTAGAAAAAGGTCTATTTTGAATTCTATTTCCCTAATGGGAGGAACTCCAAGAAGATCTTTGAGAAACACATGTGAGAATTCATTAACTACTGGAATAGACTCAAGAGTTGGAGTTATTAAGTTAGAGTTTTTGACTCGCACAAGATGGTAGATACATCCTTTGGATATCATTTTTCTCACTTTAAGGTATGAAATCAACTGGCCCTTCAGAGCTGTAGTACTAACCCTCTATTTAAGGACTAGTTCATTTGGAAACTGAAAATGAACTATTCTGTTTCTACAATCAACTAAGTCATAACATGAGTGGAGCTAATCTATGCTGAGACTAATATTAAAATCTGCCATCTCTATCTCTACAAGGTCTATAAAAGTAACTTTTTGAGATGTCATAATCGGACAGTTCCTGTATACCCATTGGGCTACGATAGATTTACCCACTAGGCTAGAAACTGAGAAAGACTCTGCTATAATTTTTGGACTAACTTCGAAGTTAACAGCTATATAAGGAGTTATGATAGATAAAGAAGCCCCTAGATCTAACAAGGCATAAACATGTAAATATAAGATCTTTAATGTACCAGTGACCCTTGTCTAGACTAAAGTGCATAAAGCCTATTTGGGTGTTGCCCACTGGTGGCACAAGAAGTGGCACCCTACTGATTTGGCTGATCAAATTAAGCTGGGGGGTTATTATACTGACCCTAAAAACCTAACTGAGGAAAATCTCTGACTCTGTGGCCTGGCTTGCCACACCCAAAACAAACATCACTGCAAGCTCTATAGATACCCTGATGGTTCTTGCCACATTATTGATAGAGAGGATTTGTTCAAGCACTGCTGACACTACCTTAATATTTATAGCCTGGTGCCCTATCTTTATTACCATTTCTATACTTAGGAACTAGAGCACTAACTAAGGACGAGTCTAGAATTAGAGATTTTAAGCGAAAATGGGAATGATTACTGCCCTCTGACTTAGTATGATTAAAATTAAAGCTACCTATTCTAGCTCTCTTATACTGTCTCTCTCTTTTTGATCTTGTCCTCTTCTATCTATTGAGCATGGACCATAAGACTAGATATGTCCAACTTCTTAATCAACATTATTATTCTTCACTCTTTAACCACATTATCTGACACCCCAAATATGACTTGCTCATTCTGGATGTATTGTCTGCTACTACATAGGGAGCATACCTAGATAACTAAGTAAACTCAATGGAATACTCTTTCACGCTCATATTAACTTACCTGAGGTTGATGAACTCTAACACCTTGAATTCTCTCAGCTGTAAGGGAAAGAATCTCTCTAGGAAAGCAGTAGCAAACTCTTCCCACTCTATGGGCTCTACATTTATACCACTGTCTACCTTCAACTGCTTAAACCACATTTAAGCTACATCTTGTAGATGATAGGTAGCTAGCTCAGCACTCTCACTGGAAGTAACTCCCATGATGTCTATGAATGTCTGAACCTGATCAAGGAACTTTGTGGATCCTCTTCTGACTTAGATCATATGAATAGGGGAGGATTTATTTGGGTGAAGTCCCAAATCATAAAAGCAGTAGTATTGGCTACTGGATTGTCCTAAATAGCAGCTAGCCATTCATTCTGAGTTGCAATGGAATTTGCTAGAGTAGTGAATGCAGCTTCGAATTCTGCATGGGAGACATGCTTATCTAGTAGATCTGCCTAAACTGGCTGAGGTGTTGACTAATTTCTGATTCTCCTTTCATTAGTATTTTTGGGAGGCATGTTCTATAAAGGAAAGTAAGAAATTTATTACACTGAGAGTTTAACATGCTCTCATGCTCACTCAAACAACATGAATTCCCTTTATTTAAGCTTCTGCACTAAGTATAATTCAGGGTACTAGTCGTACCCTAAGATACAACTTATTGACCCCCTCTCATATCCTATGTAGTGTGGTGGGGGTTACACACTATCCAAGATATGAATTAGTTTCCCCATGGTCATATGTTAAGGTACGAATCATACTAAGCCAAGTCGTATGAGGGTTGGCCCTTGGCCTAGTTGATGCTGTTGTGGGTACAATTTGTGGGTATGGTTTTGGGTATCATTCATACCCTTGGGTATGATTCAAGGGTGTGTGGTCATACCTTGGTCAGTGTAGGGGTCCTTGTGAAGGCCTAAGGTAAGAGTTTGGGTACCACTCAAACCCTAGGTTACGATTGAGTAAGTGAGTGTTACCCACATGGAAAGTCACTTTTCATCTTTTAAGCCAAGGGCTTTATGGACATTTCCCACCCCAAAACCCTTAAGGCTCCTCACTATATTATGTCTTATGGACTTCTAAACATTCATTTTGGAAGATCGAAACATTCCAAAAACACAGTTTACACTTCTCAAAAACATTCATTTTGTTTAAGGCATGTGACTCTTTCCCTTGTTAATAACTATAAAACCATGTATTTTAAATGTGGATTAATAATTGTAAATGATGATTTTGAAATCAAATGATAAGGGTTTTGTTGCCTAATGATGAGTAATGTTCGCTCTTGCTTAGACTTATATTTTTACATGATATTGGTGGTAATTTCCACCAGTGGGAGCTAGTTGTTTCTAGTTTATCAAAAGGGATCTTGAGAATCCATAATAATGATGATTGCTACTTTTATTTTGGCCTTAGTAAAGGCATGCCCACAAGGTATTTGTGAAAATATCTAAGAGAAATCTCTAGTCACAAATTGACGATGTTTTGAACTATGGTAATGGCCCAATAAGTATGAGTGGTTGGTAAAAGGTATTATAAGGGCATTTTTAGCAATGTAATTAGTTAATGTATGGCCTTGTTGGTTTTTTGGCTAGAAGGGGTCAAAGTCCTTAAACTTGAATTTGATGTGTGCTTTAACTAAGCATGGTACAAGATTGCTAATGACCAATGAAATAGCGTGTGGTTCAAGTACCTTTCCTAATGAAATGGCTTGTGCTTCGAATCCCTTGCCTAATTAAATGTCTTGTGGTTCAAGTCCCTTTCCCAATCAAATGTCTTGTGGTTCTAGTCCCTTGCCCAATGAAATGGCTTGTGGTTTAAGTCCCTTGCCCAATGAAATGGCTTGTGGTCCAAGTCCCTTGCCCAATGAAATGGCTTCTGATTCAAGTACTTTGCCCAAAGAAATGGCTTGTAGTTCAAGTCCCTTGCCTAATGAAATGGCTTTTGGTTCAAGTCCCTTGCCCAATGAAATGTCTTGTTGTTCAAGTCCTTTTTCTGATGAAATAGCTTGTGGTTCAAGTCCCTTGACTAAGAAGAAATGTATGAAGCTATAAGTGTGAAAGGTTGGAGTTCTCCATTTCATGAATCATGATTGAATGCATCAAGAATGTTTGTTAAGTCTTTTTCCCTTTGGCATATTTTGAATATGTTATATATATATATATATGTGTATGTATATCAACATGCATGCCTATAAATATAATTGTGGTTAAATATGATGATTTGACTAGATTTTCAACGATGACTCTATTTTATCCTTATCCTCAAGTTACATGCTAGCGTTCAAACCGCTAACCATCTCCAGATGCTATGTCCCCTATGACATAGGGGCCGTAGCTTCTTCTTCTCTTCTTGCACAGCGACAGGTATTTGGGCGGTTCATGTGTTGACATTGAAGTTGTGATATTTTATTCTTAAAAAGGCATACATTTCATAGTCTCTTTATCTATGTCATAGACTTGGTATTTGGCTATTGTCGAGGGCTTGTCCCGATATATATAGACATCATATTTATGTAGAGGCTTGTAAATGAATGTGGACTTAGGTATGTTGGTTAGTATTTTGATGTAAATGAAATATTTAGACAGAATTTATGAAATATTTTTGTTTCCATTATCTTGATTTATCGTCGGAGTTCCTATGACACTTGTGGATTGATGTGATAGTTAGGTTGGGTTGACAAGGCAATCTCTGGGTCATGTTGGGCTTGAGATGCCCATATGACAAGGCCTTATTTTAGGTCGTGTTAGCCTTAAATTGTGCCTATGAAGGATATTGGCATTTCATATTCTTTATCTTATGAGGAGGTCCCGGTTGAGATCTTGGATCGACAGGTTCGTCGGTTGCAGACCATGGATGTAGATTCGGTTAAGGTTCTATAGAGGAACCAGAAGGTTGAAGTGGATACTCGTGAAGCCGAAGAGGACATAAATTCCAAGTATCTATTCCTATTTTCTACTTCAGAAATTCATGCGAAAGGTATGTGTTCTTTTTCATACTTTTGTTTTTAAACTTTGTTTAAGGAAAGATTAAGTTCCTTGCATCTTTGTTTTCTAATTTAGTTAAAGGTTAGAGTTGAGGTGGTAGGGTGTAAATCGTGAGATTCATTCTTGTTCTATCATTCGAGGATGAATAATCTGAGTGAGGAAGAATTGAAATACCCTGGGTTTTGATCCTTATAAAAACCCGTGATTTTGAGTTTTTGGACATCATACTACTTGTGGTTACTTGTCTTATGATATGGTACGGTCTAGGGTTCTCAATTTGTATAATAATCAATATGGTTTGGTTACATTCTTTCCAAGGTATGAAAAGATATCATAAGATTAGTATGGAGATGGTACGAGTTTAATGTGCCACCATATGTTGCTCAATGTGTCTAGCCTAGGGGATTCTGCCTAAGGTAAGGTACGAGTTATGGGTACTTGTCATATGATTTGATATGAGTGGGTCCTTGGGAGTCGTATGGTGGATAGTATGTGATTTCCACCATTCTAACTAGGGTACAAGTGGTGGGTACCACTTGTATATTGTTTATACGAGTCAGGGGCGGCGGGGGGAGGGAGGGTCGTACCCGCCTATGCATATTTTTTAGCTTTTAAGCTGAGGGTATTTTGGATATTTATCCTCTTTCCCAACTAAAACCCATATTTTATAACTTTATTAGGGCATCATTAGCTATTAAAAACACATCAAATAGACTCTCAAACACCCCCATCCTAAAGGATAAAAACACTTAGGGTTTTCATCATGCATATCAATTAGGTCTTTCAAGGGTGATTTATCTCCATATTTTTTTGTATGTAATACATGTTAATCCTCTATCATTGTTAGTTCAACTAAATTCATGTTCTTAGTCAATGGTTTTCATGATTCAATTGTGGGTATTGTTTGGTTTTGAATTATATGTTGGGGGTTTTGGTTGTAAACAATTGGATATTATTTTCCCATATTTTTACTTATGGTTTTCATACTATAATGGTGGTTTGAACATGTGGTTGCTTGGTAATGGTCAATTGGTACTTTGTTTTGGAAACTATATGCCCTCAACATATTTGTTAAAATACCTATGAGAATGCTTTTACTACACAATTGGACTTTAGTGAAAACTTTGCATGGTATAATATGGAAATGTACCCTAAATTGGTTAAATGGTTTTAATGGCTAAGTGGTAAGGCTGTGGTGGCCATGTCCTTAATTTAAAACCATGTGGGGTACACGAGAATCCCTCAAGTAAGTCTAATAATGGAACCTATGGGGTACATGGTAATTCCTTATATAATTGGCTAAGGACATTGCTTGCAAGCTATAGTCGGTATGATGATACCACTTTTGATAGGCTTGGTTACTAATATATGGAATTGTGGTATAATTGTGTGCTAATGGTTTTAATTAGACAATAATGGTGGGCTAAGATAGCTAGCCATGAATGTGTGAGTCTAATGGACTGACACTCGAAACTCATGTATGCCAGCATGATGATTGGTCATAGAAACCATATACTTGTGGGGTACATGGAAATCCTCTAAGTTATATATATGTATCATAGAGGGTGAAGGGTATATGGGAATCCCCTGCCCCTATAATATCTCCGATTTCTGTAGGTACACATACTAGGGCCCGTTCAGGGGATAACACTAGACACATATAGTCAGTAGATGATTCTAGGAAGGTTAAGATACACATACCCAGGTTAATAGTTTTAAATACATGTTAAACCTGGTTCACTTTCCCGACATGGATTATATATGTAAATGCATGGTTATGCCTTCATATGGTATTACTTAGTTTCAACTATTGGCATTATTTTATCCTTATCCTTAGTGTATGCTAGCCTTCACCCGCTAACCCATCTTCGAGCATTGTATCCTCACACAATGCAAGAACCGACCATACTACTTTATGGTGATTGGATTTGGGGACAACTTGAGTCAGATTGAAGTGGTGAGCTTCTATACTCCAAAAGGCTTCATTTCATGTTATGGACTTCTCTACATATGTTTGTTATTTCTTAGACTTTGGTTTTGGCTATAGTTAGGGGCTTTGCCCGACTGAGTATTATTTTTCTTTCAGATAAAGGCTTTATGGGACTACTTTGGGTGGGTTTGTGCGGTGAAAACAATGGTGTTAGCCTTGACATTGGTATTGGTATTGGTGATTTATAATTTTTCCATTTTGTCATATTATATATATGTGTAATTCATCCAACATTGGGTGTAGGGTGGTTATTATTGGGTATTGGGGTGGTCTCCGATCCCGGTTGGGCTTGATCCACCCGATACAACTAGGGCCTAGTTTGGGTCATGTCAACTTTGTGTAGAGTTAGATGGTTCTAGTTCATCCGTTGGTCATCTTAAAGTGGTGACCTCCTTCTTTTGCAAGGCCTCTTACTTCTTGGTTTCATTATGTCATCTTAGACTATTATATTTGGATTCCTTTCGGCTATAGTTGGGGGCATGTCCCAACGTAGGTTGATATTCAATTTTGTTAGAGGCTTTTGTAGACAAGGTATGGGTGGTTACTGTTTATTGACTCTTAGTTCATATTGATTTGTCTATCTATATTTCATATTATGTTTTGTTTACTTCTGTTATTATATTTATTGTGCTTAGTTGACTAGGTAAAGAAGGGTGGTGGCCTCTGTCCCTCGATGGGCTTGATATACCCATCGTGACTAGATTTGGCGTCGAGTCATTACAAAATTGGTATTAATTCATAGTTTCAGGGTCGTTGGGTGTCCACAAAGTCGTGTTGAGTAGAGTACCTTTTATGGGTGTGTAGCAAGCCATACTTATAAGGGGGAGGCTATAAGGAATTTAGGAATATTTCACTTTTTTGTGTTCTATTTTGGGCTACATAGTCTGCTTTCTTGAAATTCCTCTAATCTCAGACTTACTCGCATTTTAGATCACGCCTCTTTGAAAATATGATGCTCATATGAACTCCTCTAGAACCTCTGTCTAGCCTGAGGATGATATGAATGTAACTAAACCTTCTTACAGAGTGTAGACCCGGCATAAGGTCCCCGCTCCTAATTACACTACCCCACGTGCAGTTCCAACTGTCCTCACTAGTTCTCCTTAGGCTTGTAGAGCTGGTGATGCTTATGATAAGCCACCTTAGGGAGTCATTTCTAATGCGGAGTTTTGTCAGTCTATTCATTTGCTTATCCAGTTGGTGATATCCTTAGTCTCCTAAGGCACAGGGTGGCCAGTCTCCGGTTAGTGGAGCTCAGTCAGACCCACCATATCCTCTTTGTAGATTTTGTGGATAGCATTATTGTTGTTATTATAATGAGGGAAGGAACTTGTGCTTTAATTGTGGTCAACCTAGACATAGGCAAAGAAACTATCCCATATATGAGGTAGCCATTGGGGCTAATAAAGTTTTGGTCTCCACTTTTTCAACTCCAGCGCCAAAAGGTGCAACTTCTGGTACCAACACAGACTGAAATTATCTCTATGCTCTTGCCACCTGTCAGGAATCTGAGGCATCTTTTGATGTTGTCACTGGTACAATAAAGCTTTTCTCTCATAATGTGTATTGTCTTCTTGATTTGGGGTCCAACCTTCCCTATGTGACCCCATATGTGGATGTGCATTTTGGTTTTGGTCTCAAAAGTATTTTCTACCCTTTTCTGTGTCTACTTTAATGGGTGACTCTATTGTGGCTATAAAGTTCTATAGGGGTTGTGTGGTGTCTATCTTTCATAGAGAGATATTGGTGGATTAGGTAGAGCTCGATATGGTAGATTTAAATGTAATCTTGGGGATGGATTGGCTTCATTGGTGCTATACCTCTCTTGATTGTAGGACCCGAAAGGTCGGATTCCAATTTCCTAATGAATTGGTAATTGAATGGAAGAGAAATTTCTTAGTGCCTAAATAGAGGTTTATCACTTATCTTAGGGCCTAAAAGTTGATCTCTAAGGGGTGTCTATATCACTTGGTTTGGGTTAAGGATTCTAGTTCTAAGGTCCCCTCTTTACAATTTGTCCTTGTTATCAAGGAGTTCCCTGAATGTTTCCCGAGGATCTTTCTAGTATTCCTTTTAATAGAAAAATAGATTTTAGGATTGATCTTCTATTGGATACATGTCCTCTCTTTATTCCTCCTTATTGAATGGCTTCGACTAAATTAAAATAGCTAAAGAAATAGTTAAAAGATCTCCTTGATATGGGCTTTATTCATCCTAGTGTTTCTCCATGAGGTGCTCTCATTCTTTTCGTGCATAAGAAAGATGGGTCTCTTCGGATGTGTATAGATTATTGGCAGTTGAATAAGGTTTCAATGATGAATAAGTACCTTCTTCCTAGGATTGATGATCTCTTCGAACAGCGTCAGGCTGTTAGATTCTTCTATAAGATTGATCTTTATTCAGGTTATGATAAGTTTAAGATTAGGGAGATTGATATTCCTAAGACTTCTTTAAAAATCTGATATGGCCATTACGAATTCCTAGTTATGTCATTTGGGTTGGCTAAAGCTCTGGCTGCCTTTATGGATCTTTTGAACCAGGTATTTAGACAGTTTTTGGATCTATTTTTGTTTGTATTTATTGATGATATCTTGGTGTATTCTAAGAGTGAAAAGGATCATGTCAGGTACCTATGAATTGTGTTGCAAACTCTTAAGGATCAAAGGTTGTATGCTAAATTTTCGAAGTATGAGTTTTGGCTGAATGTTGTGACTATCCTTGGACATGTTTTTAATGAGGGGATAAAGGTGGAGGTGGTTAAGAAATGGCCTAGACGTACGACTCCAATCAACATTCGAAACTTCTTATGCTTGGATGGGTATTATAGAAGGTTTGTGGAGAGTTTCTCTTCTATTGATGCTCCGTTAACAAGGTTGACTTAGAAAAAGGTGAAGTTCATATGGTTCGATGCTTGTGAGGGTATCTTTGAGAAGTTGAAGGACAAGTTGACCTGTTCTCCAATTTTAACCCTGCCCAAGGGTATGAGGATTTTATTGTATATTGTGATGTGTTTCATTTGGGACTGAGGTGTGTGTTGATGTAACATGGTAAGTATAACACCCTTGAAATTTTTGTCATTTTATTTTTGACCCTCCCATGTCTAAAACACTAATTTTTTACTTAAATTGTGGATAGGTATGTTAATAGGGTGTCTCGAGAGAGTTTCACAATTTTCGAAAGAGGTTCGAGACTATTTTAGAATTTCGAGGCAATAAGCCTCTTCATTTTTGGCGTTCCATGGGCATTAGTCTATGTAATTTCTATGTGGCAAGAAGATAGTATGTCTCTACGATAACACCATGTCACAGAGGCTACCCTCTGCGATATTGGCATGGTACAGAGGATAGTCTCCGCAATATTAGTGTGCCACACCAAGATGTATATTTCGTGCAATTTTTAATTTATCCACTTGTGATGAGGGTCTTTTGAGTCTTTTCACCCATGTATGACCCTTATACATAAAATAACTTAATCCTCTTAAGTTATCAAAGATCAAACCCTCAATTTCACTCTCAAACTCAAAACCCAAGAAAAGCTTAAGAATTTCACTATGCATTCATCTTTTTGGGTGTCAAGCTCCGAATTGCTTTCAAATTCTTGTGTATCTAAGGCATGTTACTCTTCCCCAAAACTTGTTTTGTTAAAAACATGTATGTAGAGTTGTTATCCATGTGATTGAATTATTGATTTTGAATGTGGGTTGAGGCTTTTTGACCATTATTGATTAAATTGTTTTCCCATAAATTTTTTGTATCATTCATGGTTTAAATTGAAAATTTTGAACTAATTGGGGTGCATGGGTATGGTTAATTGGGATGGGGGTTGTGGATTCTGATAAATAGATGATTTGATATTTTAATTGGTATAGCCTTAACCTAACCTTGTCAAACTTGCTTTGAACATGAGAATGTACACATTGAACTACTTATGGAACTATTGTTTGATTTAAAAGGCTAATGAAACGTGAATTGATTTTTAATTGAACTTATGGGGTTGTGGATTCTCCCAAACGATGATAATTGAAATGACATGATTATATTAGCTTACAATCATAACTGGTATGACAATACCAATGGTATGCCTTGATGGATGATTATGGTTAAATAAATAGGAAAGTGTAAATGTTTTAATTGGTCTTAAAGGAAGTTATGTAGGTAAGCCGTAAAGGTGGAGGTCCCAAGGGACTGATACTGGACACCATGTTTACTGATATGGTGATTGGTCTTTATGACCGTGTGCATAGTTTACACATTACATACATGTATATATTTTTGAATAGTTGTAGCCTTGATGGCTTTAGACCTTCCATATATTTCTCTGGTTCATATGGCTAACACACACTAGGGCCTAACAAGCAGGTCAAAGATAGACCCAACTAGCAGGGGTGAGCTAGACCCATATATCTCATGGGTACCTTATGACGGTTTGAGTTACATAGTCCAGACTAATGTTTTACTTTCATGCTAAGCCTTGTTCCCTATCCCAAAATATTATGTTTATGTATATAATTATGTGTATTGGTTTTGAATAACTTTGAACTGATTTCCTTGAGTTATATGCTAGCGCTCACTCTGCTCACTATCTCCGAATGATATATCCCCACACGTTGTAGAGAATGGAGACACTTTTGCTTTTTCCTGTGCAGTGATAGGTGTTTTTAGGATTTTTCGTAGGTTAGCATAAAATAGTGAACCTTCTTTTTTCGGAAGGCCTATTGCTTCTTAGTTTTATTTAGGTCATCGACTGTTCCTTCAGTTTTTTTTGGATATTATCGGGGGCCTGTCCTTACATAGATTGATGTTGGTTTCTTAGAGGATTTGTGGATTACTGTGGATTGGGATATTTGTTGAATTCTTAGAACCGTGTCTTAGTTTAGCTTATCTTAATCTATATGGATTGCTTTCATTGTCATATATGTGTTTTGTTCTATTTGACTAGGTAATAGGGGTGGTCTTTGGTCCTCGGTGGACTTGAGATACCCGTCATGGCCCGACCCTCGTTCGAGTCATGACAAGCTTGGTACCTGAGAATGGTTTAGAGTCATTGGGTGTCCACAATTCTATGTTGAGTGTAGTGCACCACACTTATTAAGAGGGGGCTATAAGATGTTTAGGAATGTTTCCCTATCTTATGTTCTACTTTTGGGCTATAGAGTCTAAGGTCTTGGATCTCCTCTAATTCCTATTTATTTGCATTTCAGATCATGCCTCCCCAAAAATCTCATACTCGTGAAAACTCTTCTGTTTCACCTAAGGACAACGTAAACAAAACTCATCCTACTTATGGAGTGCAGACCTAGTCTAGGGTCCCTACTTCTGATTGTACTACCCTTCGTGGAGTTCCACTGGTCCTCACTAGTCCTCCTCGATCTCCCCAGGGTGATGTGTCTAATTATGAGTTTCGCCAATTGATCCATTTTCTTACTAAGTTGGTGGCCTCAATCTTAGTTTTGCCAATATGAGTATGTTACTTCTTTCACCCCTTCTTCTGAGGTTACTAAAGTTAGCCAGTTTATGAGGTTGAGTCCTCTGACCTTTACTAGATCTAAGGTTGAGGAGGATCCTCAAGGGTCCATTGATGAGATGGAAAAGATATTCGGAGTGATGTATGCTTCTGACTATGAGGGTGTGGAGCCTGCTGTCTACTAGATTAAGGATATAACGTATCTGTAGTATAAGGAGTGGGCACAGTTGAGGGGTGATGATGCCAAGCCAATATTATGGGATGAGTTTTCTGGATCGCTTCTTTCCTCAAGAGTTGAGGGAGGCAAAGACTGAGGAGTTTGTGAATTTGAAGTAAGGAAGAATGATTGTGAAAGAGTATGCCTTAAAATTTCATTAGCTATCTCGCTATGCCTCGAAGTTGGTGTCTTCTATGTGGGCTAAGATGAGAAAGTTTGTTTCATGTTTATCTTAGGAGATAGTGTTAGAGTGAAATGTTACCTTGTTGAATAATGATATGGATATCTCTACGTTAGTGGTGCACATGCAACAAGTTGAGGAAGAAAAAAAGAAACATGCACAAATAGGGGAAAAATAGAGTAACAAGTTTAGATACTTAGAGCAAGGTGGAGGCCGGCAAGGTAATGGTGGAGATGGTAAGCAATGGGGCTGGAAGAAAGCTATGGCAAATTCTGGTTCGTATTCGACGACTAGTTATTTATATCACATATCATCTGGTGATTGTTGCTTCTAGCCTAACAGTGGGGGCAAGGGGCCCAAGCTCAGCCTAGTGGAGCTTAATCAGCTCCATCCTATCCTCGTTGGTGATTTTGTGGATAGATACATCATGGTTATTATGATGAGGGGAAAAATCGAGGTTTCAAATGTGGCCAGCTTGGTCATATCTAGTTGAACTTTCCTTCAGCTAATGTTGCTACTGAAGCTAATAAGGTTCCAGTTTCTACTTCTTCAACTTCTGAACCAAAGGGTGCTGCTTCTGGTACCGGCACTGGCCAAAATCATCTTTTTGCTCTCGCCACCCGTCAAGACTCTGATATATCTCCTGATGTCGTTACTGGTACATTATAATTTTTCTCTCGTAATGTATATTGTTTGCTTGATCTAGGGTCTACTCTTTCTTATGTGACCCCATATGTGGATGTTCATTTTGGTTTTGGCTCCGAGTGTATTTTCGATGTCATTTTTGTATCTACCCAGGTGGGTGATGTTATGATGCGTTTTCGAAAAGTAAAAAATATTCCATAAATTTGTAGAGAAAAAAAAGAAGAAGTCTTTATTTGATTTAATTTTGGAAAAATAATTTAGAGTCACCACTTAAATTTAGGAAAATTAAGAAACCATTTAAAAATGTGATTTTGAATGAAATAATTTTAAAAATAACAGGAATCTAAGTAAGGGTTCAAAAAAATTCTATAGAAGGTGTTAGGCACTTTTGAAAATCCACAAAGTGTGGTTCCCGATGGATTTAACTTGTTTGGCTAAACATGAAAAACATTTCTTAAGTTACAAAAATCTTATACTTATTTTAAAAATCTTGAATTAATTTGGAAAAAATTATTTTAAATAAATATAATTTATTTGATACTAATCCATTTAATTTATTCTAAGTAATAAAATACACTAAACATCAAAATTTTAAAAAAATTCTAACTTTAACACTTTTATCCACATTCAGTCTTTTTGCTAAATGATTAACCCAACTTCATAAATGTAGATTTAATCTACTCAATAACTTTGAAGGTATATGAAAAGTTCCCAAAGTTATTCTACGAGCTTAGTAGAGGAATTAAAAATAACTTAGTAATGTAAATAATTTCAACATAAACTTTCTCCCCGAGGATTCATCTAGGTTAATTTAAATTAAATTACAAACAACTAAACAATTTAATTAAAATAAAATAAAGAAAGAAAGGTTGAGATTTGGACCACTTTTAGCCCATTTTCAATTGGGCAAAATTCAGAAATAGCATACTTAAGAGCCTAATTATTAATTTTATAGAAAGCGTTTCATAATTACATTTTATAGAAACTTATATTTTGTATTTTTTTAAAATGTTGCTGTAAAAATACATCTACGATAAATTTACTGTCCTTAAGTAACTGAAATTAGTTGAGCTATATATGGTATAATTACCAATCAAGTAAATTTATAGATTCCTTTTCCATTTAAAACTCTTAAAAACGTGACTTCCATTATTTCTTCATAAAACTTTTACAAAAATTCAAATTTCAGTTTTTCCCCATTCACAGCTGCATATTTTCTTAGCAATTTGATCTAAACCAACCCTGTTTTGGAAATTCAAGTATTGCTATTGCTGAATCTAATTGGACTGATTCTTCTTCAAAATCAACAGCTATTGTTTAATTATAGAATCAACGATGCAGTAATTTATTTGAATCAAATTTAATTGTTTATTCTTCTATTCCATTTGTTAGAATTCAACTGCCAGTTGAAAATTCAACCATTACTACTGTTTAAG
Source organism: Capsicum annuum (assembly GCF_002878395.1). Classification (NCBI taxonomy): domain Eukaryota; kingdom Viridiplantae; phylum Streptophyta; class Magnoliopsida; order Solanales; family Solanaceae; genus Capsicum; species Capsicum annuum. The sequence goes on from NC_061113.1 coordinate 180,139,365, forward strand.
GTACATAACCATTATTGTTATTCAGTTCATTTTTTTAAACCATTACTGATGTGCCTATCGAGTTTTTGTTGTTTTCGTTAATTTGTATGTGAAAAAATTGTAAAAGAAATTCAAGTTAGAATCAAGGCAGCAGTAAAATTGAAATTCAACTATCTTTTGCAAATTTTAGCTTAAAAGTTGTTTCAAGTGGAAAAAATTCAGTATTCGACTTCTGTTTTGAGGATCGTTTGTATATATTTTGATTGTTTTAACAATTGAACAAATTGTAAACAACTTTCGAATCCTCATTTATTCAATTATTTTCTAAAATTCTAGATAAATGAATGATCGAATTTAGCTGTTGAATTTGATGATATTATATGAACCCATATCAAAGTATAAATTTTCTACTCCATATGTATTTTTTATGTGCTTAATAGTAACACTGCATATGTATTTTTTATATGGTTAATGTTAACACTGCATATGTATTTTTGTTTTGTTGTCGGAATTCTAGAGTATAAATGTATATTTGAAAAGATATTTTACTTTAAGCAAATGTTGTGTAAATGTATTTTTTTAAATTGAGATGTTGGCTGTGTAACTTTGTTTGCACTTAAATCTGAAAAGTGCGTGTTATAACAAGTGACATTTGACAAATATATATAAAACATATCAAATTACAAATTAGGTATGCTCCAAATGTATTTTTTGATATGCTTAATGTTAACAGTGCATATGTATTTTTGATATGATTTATGTTAACACTGCATATGTTTTTATGTTAACACTGCATTTGTATTTCGTACCTGTTTTACTTCCGTTTGATTCAGTAGTTTTGGTATTTGGTTGAAAACTTTTGCTATGTTTGTATTTTAATTTAAACAAATATTGTTTAAATATATTTTTTAAATGGAGATGTTGGCTGTGTAACTTTGTCTGCACTTAAAGATGTAAATTATGTGTTAAAATAAGTGATATCTGACAAATATGTATATTTGTTTATTTATTGGTTAAATCAAGTAGAAATTGAAAGCATACCAGTCCTTGTGAAGCACTCTGGTCGATGAACGTACGAAAAGAACTTTAAAGAATATGTCACTGATGCTATATTGTTGAGCGCTCAGCAACATTCATTGAGCTGCACAATGTTTTAGCATCTTACTTAAGTGTGGATTTAACCAGCAAACGTATTCTAGTGGAATATCAAATCACTGTTAATGCAGGGCATATAGAAATACATAACGATATAGGTTTAAAGGTGTTTATATTGCAGAAAAAGCTGATACAAGACATGAATTGTCTTTCTTTATATGTAAATATTTTGAATAAAGTTGTAGGGAGCAACTTGGCAAGTTCATCTATACAATGATAAATACAATAAATGAAGGAGCTTTGGTGGTTTGTGAAGATACACAAGCATTGGATTTTTTTGAGATAGATACTATTGAAGTGATTATCTCAGACCCACATCACAAGCATATTGAGGACGACCAGGTTTACTTAACAATGCTTTTTTAAAGTTAGTTATGAAGGATTATACAATTAGGGAGAAGTTTCAAACACGCAGTAAAAGGTCTAGTAAGAAAACGTACGTACATTCTATATCACTCTAATTTTGTTTAATATTACTTTGGATATGTATTTTGAATGTATTTAATCATATTTGGTACAGTTATACATTGTTTTGTAAATCAAGAAACTGGGAGTTCTTAATGCGTGCATCAGACATGGGAGACACTGGAATGTTTAGATTTAGAAGATTCATACCTGAACATACTTGCCCAACGAAGGACAAAATCTATCCAAAGGTTCATGCAACTAGTATATTTATAGCTGGTATGGTTAAACAGAAATTCAAAAACCATAAACAAAAATACAATGCGACAAAAATAAAAAATGACATGAAGGAAGATTTTGGTATGGATTTTACATATACTTTATGTTAGAGGGCCAAGGACAGAGCGTTAAAAAGTTGAGGGGTAAGCCATCAGCATCTTATGGGAAACTGCCATCATACTTATATGTGCTGAATACTACCTATCCAGAGTCACATATAAGAATGAAAAAGACAGATGATAATTCATTTTGTATGTATTTATCGCTCTACATGCATTCATTAAAGGATTCGATCATTGTAGACTATTCGTAGTTGTTGATGCTAGTCATCTGAGAGGAATGTATACTGGAGCATTTGTAACAGTATGTATAATGGATGGAGCAGGTTAGTATCATTTAATAATAATTACATTGTATAACTTGTTGTATTTTTTTGTATTTCTAATGTTGACTTGAAAAATGCATATATCCACTTCATATATACATATCTGTATATAATTACATATATTTTCAAAGTTTCCTAAATGAAACATGTAAAATTGATTATGTTTGATAGTGAGGTGCATGTAGATTTTATTATATATAATTGATACCATTTCAGGTAGATAAAATATACATTTTAATTTACCTGTATTTATAATAAATACATATGCAGTTCCTATATGTATTGAAATTAGCCCGCACAGATTTTTTTTTATATTTGCAGGTCATATATTTTCTTTGACATATAGTGTGCTTGATTCTAAAAATAATGAATTATGTATACAGGTCATATATTTCCTTTGGCATATGGTGTGCTTGATTCTGAAAATGATGCATCATGGACGTGGTTATTTGAGAATCTAAAGGAAGCGTACCGGGAAAGACAAAACATGTATGTTGTGTCTGATAGGAATCCAAGCATCATAAAGGTTGTTGGTGATGTGTACAAAGATGTTCCACATTATGTATATATGGGGAATCTATGGAGAAATATGAAAAAACTTTAGCGAAAGTCACATGATGCATTGTTGGAGATCTTTTATACAATGGCCAATCGTATTCAAAGTCTGAATCCACATGTTAATGAAAAAAGTTGAGGCAGCTGATATTAGGGTGAAGAAATATTTGAAATTGGTGGGTTACAAAAAGTGGGCTAGGTCGTATGCAACAGTTCACTGAGGATGGACTTTGGCTTCAAACATTGCGGAGTTAATAAATGGAGTGCTTGTATCAGCTAGAGAACTGTCAATTTATTACTTTCTTGAGAAAGTTCGATTACTGTTTGCAAAATGGAATTATGTAAATAGGTAGGAGGCTTCATATACCTTCACAACACTTATTGGAAAGTTTAATGATATACTCAGTGAGAACGAGGCTTTGTGTACCCGAATGACGGTATGACCTTTTAGATTTGTGGAAATTATAACTATGAAAATATAAATATGAAAATACTTTCCATGTAGTTGTAAATTAATGAAAAGATATACAACATACAAAATATGAACATTTAAAAACATAATATGTATTTGGCAGATATATTTTGTTGTATTGAAAATTATTAACAACTGCATATGTATTTGACTGCTCTGTAAAAAATCACTCTGCATATGTATTTTTATTGCTTATGTATGCAGGTGTGATTACAACATATCATGGAATATGGAATTCATCTTTTTGTATCAGTGCATTTAATTTTTTATTTTTATGTCTAGTTGTAGCAGCCATAGAATATGTGCATACGGTACACGACAAGCAAAAGCACTTCATTGTTTGCAAGAAGGAAAAAGAGTGCTCATGTAATGCTTTTCAAATAGATGAGATACCATGTGCACATGTTTGTGCGGTGTTGGAGAAAAAGAATTTTTAGAAGGGGCCATACTATTCTGATTTGTTTAAACCAAAAACTATTTTTAAGACATATGATGTTCCAATCTACTCGTTGCCACACAACGATGACTGGATAATTTCAGAGAGCATACTTGGTGAAATAGTATTGCCTCCAAAGTTCAAAAGTCCTCCAGGAAGACCTGCAAAGAAGGATCGTGAATAATCAGGACGGGATATGTTTGGAAAGAAGAATATCAACTCATGCGGTGGTTGTGGGGCTAAGGGTCAAAATAGGCGTTCTTGTAGGAAATATCGCAAATGATACATTTCTTCTTCTGTATTATTTCTTAAAACTTTTTATTTTATTTTTTATAATGATGAACTAATTCAGTTTAGTTAATACATTTATGAATCATTTTGACAATTGAACAAAGTAATATCTGAATACTGGAGCTATATATGTTTCAAAATATGAACATTACACATGTATTTTCAAGCAGTAGTTCATATGTATTTTTGACATAGAAAATGTATTTTAGGTTAAAGGTGGTAACTTTGATTAACCTAACTAGTATATTATTCCTGATTGTTCAAAGGTTTAAATATATGTGACATATTCTGCAAATATATGTTTGAATTGCATAATGTTATTACTGCATATGTATTTATATTGTAAAAATATATTTGATGTATAATCCATATGTATTCTTAGCAAAAATATCATCACTGCATATGTATTTTGTAACTAAAATCAAATCTATAGCTGCATTAAAAAGTCAAATTTATCTTTAATTCAAATTCTCTTGTATAGTATTTTTTTGGAAAAGATTTTTAATATATAATCCATATGTATTTTGTAGCAAAATATCAACACTGCATATATATATTTTGTAAATAACTGCATTAAAATCCCAAATTTCACTTTAATTTAAATCCTAATTTATAATTATAGGTAATGAAAACATATTAAAAATGCATATTAGGTATGTTGCAGTTGTATTTTTTGTAATGTTTGATTCTAATATTTCATATGTATTTTTATGCTGAAAAATAATTGATTTATACTACCTATGTATTTTTAAGCATAATATGAAAACTACATATGTATTTTTAACTAAATCTCACAGTAAAAGGTAGAACTCCATCAATCTCACACTACATGTTATATTTAACAATATAGGAAGGTGGTGAAAAACTTTAATGAACAACAACAACGTACTAAAATACATATTAGGAATGACACATCTGTATTTTTGCAATATTTGATTTTAACACTGCATATATATTTTTAGGCTAAATACAATTGATTTATACGATATATGTATTTTTAAACATAATATAAAAACTACGTATGTATTTTTTAACAAAATATCACAGTAAAAGGTAGAACTCCATGAAATAGAACCAATTCAAAAAATAAAAATTAGTCTGTACAATCAAAACCTACATCCATAAACTAGTTTCGAAAATACAAAAAGTCAAAAATCCATCAACCATCATACATCAACAACTTCAGTGACACTAGTTATTCTACTTTGCCTTACAGGCCTCAAGGGTGCTTCGACATCACTAATGACATTTGCTTCTTGTTTTCGGATCCTATAGTCCCACAAAAGTGCAACATATCTTATACGGAGTGCGTTGGGGTCGAACTCAGTCGCAATAACTTTGTGACCATAAGAAAGGCACTCTGCATACATAACCATAAAGGCACCACAATCCCTATAAAAAAAATTAATTTGATTAAATAGTGAAATATATTTTGTACAAACATACAATTTTGGTATATGTAATTTCAAAACTTACAATCCTCCACTCGGTTGTTGAGGAAAATCATCTTCAAATAAAATTTCAAACATATTTAAGGATTCTTTGTCTTTGTATCTTGGATAGGTTTGAAGATCAATTCCTTTCTTAACATAGAAATCACAAGCTTGGAGACACAATAAAATAATCTTTGCTATTTTCTCAGTCTTAGCAAGAACAGCTGGATAATGACCACTGCATTCATATGAATCATACAAGAATATACACCTCTCTTAAAATGATAAAACCGCGAGAACCCAGTGACGTTTTTCCTTTATATTAACCGAAATAAAAATATTTTCCACTGTATGCCATGGCACTGCAGCATGCATACAGAACTCATTGATATATTCAACAAGATGGTGCTCCTGTCCTTCAGCATTAAGATTTTAATGATCCATAGAATATACATCCTTCAAACATCTAATTACGTTCTTAAAGTTGCAGTCAACTATACTGTATTTGTACGATTTGTTTGGCTCATTTTTGTACGAACTGTGTGGCCCATACTTCAACTTCTTCCTCAACTAGTATAAGCAGACATCAATATGCTGCATTAGTAAATTTAGAGCATTCCTAAAAAATTATATACAAAATATTAAAGTGTATGCAAGAAAAAAATACATATGCATTTTTTTATATTAATGTAGAAGATTTGTGTATCTAAAATTGCATTCTTAAAGTTCAGTTACATGCAGACAATATTATCTAATAGTATATACAATAGTATGTGATGTAGTATACTATATCATATTTTGAATACTTAAAAATACATATATGTTAAACCATATGTATTTCAATGTAACCTAATATGTATTTTTAAGTAGTGTTACAGATGAAATGGAAAAAGTTTCAAAATAATATACTAACCGAGTCTGTCCATGTCTGATTTGCAAACCCTATCATATAGAACTAATTTTTGTCTTCAATAGTCTCAACACCAAAATGCATCTTTAGAATTTCTGATTTTCCCCTCTTGTAATGATCCAATTTTCCTTTCCTACGTATTTTAAGGAGATAGTAAACCATGAAAACATAATTGATAAAAATAAATAATCTGAAGCAATTCAAAAGAAATACTTCTTGGCAGTAGCTTTTAATAGGACGGCAGAAATCCAGTCGTTGAAGTTCTTGACAATCTTCATAGCTATTATCCCATTAATCGGGTGATATAAAAATGGATGTTTCTAGGGGAATATGCATATTACCCCTACTGAGCTCCCTATATAATTACAGAATACAAAAACTTAATTAATACAAACGTATTTGTAAGACATATTACATTAAAAATTATATATATCTTATTGTACTTACCAGCTGCTTCACCAAATTTTTCAGTGTTTGGTGATTCCCTAAATTTTAATGGTCTCCTAATCCTAAACTTTGGTCTGAGAGTTTTAACTTCACGATTAGCGGATGGATGAATCATGATGCTTTTTTAATCATAGACATTCAAGCTAGGTAGAAACTCATTCAGGATTGTGTTTTGTGAATTATGCCACAATTGTTCATCCATCTGTTCATCATTGATTACTTCTTGTGTATTAGGAGGTGTCCTAACTTGCTCCGTTGTAGCAAGTTTGACCTCTGAATACACCAGTGACTTTGAACTCAAATCAGTGATCCCTCTGTTCATCTAACAAAAAAATTTAAAAAAAATATTACTTTTTTTCTATCAAATTGAACCTAAATAAACTCAAAATATATTATAGTAAGATACATACTTGAGCATGATCTTCAATAATAGACTCAGAAGTTTTTGCATCCAAAATTTCATGATGAGATTCTTCTTGATGGTTTGTCGATGGATGCATGATGATGCTTTGTCTTCGATAAGTATTTAGTCTTGGTAACATCTTATCAAGGATTGTGAATTGCGAATCAGACAAAATTATTTCATTAATTTTTGCATCACTGGTCTGCAAAAAAAATGAAAGAAATTTTTTTACTGTCCTCTAGATTATTACATCACATGAAGACAAAGTTAAATCACTATACATACTCGACAATCATGTTGAACAACCTTCTCAGAATGTAAGTAATCCAAATTTATACTTCGGAGAAGCTCATCAGGGATTAATAGTTGAGAATCAACTTCAACATTCATTTTTTCGGAACGCAAATCAGTACACCCCTTGAAAACAAGTAAAAAAATCAAAACATCAAACAAACATGTACTTGTATCTATTTATATATGTGAATTCAAATGAATATATATATATATATATATATATATATATATATGAACCTTAATTATTTACCTTTGTACCAAGCAAATTTGCTTACAATTCTTGATCAACCTCCGAACTTAATAGTTGTGGTGATCTTTTGGTACCAACATAATTCATATTCTGGATGTCAGGATCTTTATCTACATGTTGTTCCTACAAATACATATACAAATTCAAATAACCTATTAATACTTGAGTCAAATTTAATTTTTTTTCTTATGAAACTGAATATACATATATACAAGCACACTAAAAATACATATTTATATATAACATCAAACTCAAAAATACATATTAAAGAATATAACAAAAAAATTACTCTGTGTTAAAATACATATGCAGTGTTAAAAAATGCATATGAATAAAACTAAAAATACATATACATTGTATATAAAACATTAAAAATACATATTGACATGTAACATCAAACTCAAAAATACATATTTATGAACAAAACTAAAAACACACTGTGTTGCATGTTATAATGTTTTTAATAAACCAAATAATATATATTGTTATGTGAGCATCCTCAAAAATATATATATACACTACATGTGATGTAAAAAATAATTTTATTTAATGAACAATGCATATGTATTTAATAATTCAACAACACATAAAAAAATAAAACTTATATATTATACTAAAGTCAATCTTCAATTTTATGCGAAATTTGACAGTTCTATTAACCTCAAATGTCTTTTGAATATAAAATTTAAAAGTACAAGTAAATATGTATTTGAAACTTTAATATTTACCTTTGTACCATCAGAAATATTATCCAAAGATTGAACAACATCAGGACGGTCTAACATGTCTCATTGAAGGGAAAATGACCCATTTTGAATGTAACATGCCAATTCAAATGGAGTATGATCCAAAGTGTCTCATTGAAAAGCAGATGACCCATTTTAAATATAACATGCCACTTTGAATGGAGTGATGGTCCAATATGTCTTATTGAAGGGCGGAGAACCCATTTTAAATGTAACATTCTATTTTGAACAGAGTGAGGTCCAACATGTCCCATTGAAGGGCGGATAATCCATTTTAAATATAGACATTTCACTTTGAGTGGAGTGACAGTCCACTGTGTCTATTAATCACCTGCACGAAACTTATTAGTAGCAAATGCAATCTAAGTACAATTGTGGAAACCTCATTTAGTATGCCGCACTAAAGGAGGTGTAACACCCTGAGTCTGGTACCCCAGACACTACGTGGTGCTCCTAATTCCGAAGGACTACAAGCTAACCCATGTCTGGTACCTGCTACAATAACTGAGTAATGATACTGTATAATGCAGAATAATGGGATAAAATGACATAAGGTTCAAAACTGTAGTACTAATAAAGAGAAATGATAAAATCTGACAAAACATCAGAATCTGAAGTACTCAATACTATCTGAACAACTACTTTGGAAAGCCTCTAAAAATGAACTGTCTAAATAAGGAGTTGATAGGAACACCCCCCCCCCAACTAACTCTATCTACTGAACTACTAAATCTAATGAAATAATGAAATAAAAGAATATTCTTGAATGATGAGGGCTCACTGCTAGTCTGTCTGTTGAAAGTCTGATCTGCTTGGAATACTCTGAGGCCTGCACATCTGAACCTATGGTATAAAACACCATAGCACAAAAAAAAGTATGCGTCAGGACATGTGAATGTACTGGTACACAAAGTGAGGTAAGGCTGAATACATGGGTTCATACACATGAAAAGTAATAATTGAATAACATAAGAATGATTGAATGAGAGTACATGTATGAATACATAAATTGTAACTAAACTTGAGATATTACGAAATAATGAGCCTGGATACTAATTAACTTATGTAACTAATAGCTGATATACTACTTATTGAGTGACTGTGCCTAACAGTCCTGATTCTAATGGAACTAGCTGAGTTTCGTACTAAGCTGAGTGACTGTATCTGTTAGTATTGAAATCTGTAGAACTATCTGAGCTCTTTACTGAATACTAATACTTAGACTGTGGGAGGTAATCATCTAACCGACATGCCCTTTTTTGAATAGATTTGGGGTCCAACCTGTAACCCTAGTTGAAAAGATGTCAATACTATGCCACGAGTAAAGACACTGAAGAGATACTCTCATCTGGAAGGTTCTCAATGAGAATGGTGGGACCCTCAACTGTCAGGTTAAGCCACATTATAAACCCTCAACTAGAAGGTTTTGATATTTTAACCTATGCTGGCTACGTAGTTCTGGAACGCCAGGACTACTTCTAAGGATCACACCCTCCACCAACAGCTGAATCCCCATCTTTGGCTTTACTTGGTGCTGAATCATACTCCCAACTGAATTGACACTGGATTGATTTCCTAGTTCATACTAGGCATGACTGAGCCGAACTGAGTTTCGTTGGCTAACAGAATACTATCGAGTTCTATTAACTAATTGATAATACTGAGGAGTGAATTGAATACTTAATGGGACTGGATTGATACTGAGTTTACTGAGTTTTCCCGAGTTCTATGACTAAACTAGAGTACTACTGATCGTGACATTATTTAGACTGTTCAGTAACTAACACTGGCTATAGGCACACAACTAAATTTTTGGGTATTAATTACCCCCAGGACTCGATAGCATTAAAATAATAAGACATGATAATTCTTGAATACTTGACAATAGTCGACAATTCACAATACGATCTATAAGGCATTTCATCAATAACTTAAAATTCATGAACTTGCACATGAATAGGAATGCATGCTAACACATCATGTTTTTATTAAAACAATCTCATGAGCATTCCATTAAACACATACTAGGTATAGCTTTAACCTAGAAGACACTGTGAACATGTGGGTATAGCATAAGTTCATTATTTAGACCACCAAAGGATCAAAAAAATGCCATAGTCTCAATTTAGCATTTTATCAAACATATGGTAGGCATAGCATTATACTTGGGTTTGATAAACAATGCTAATACATCATGACTTCATAATTCAAAGGTTTCAATATAAGATAATCAAAATTCAACTTACATGCTATCAATATATCAAGAAACACAAAATGATTTCAACTTGGAATACATTCCACAACATCAACATGATTACATTCAAACCCATAACATGGAAATCACAATTCATATCTTTAAGAGAAGTTTCTTGAACTCCAAGGGTTGAAGGCACCTTTGGATGAACGCTTTACATACCTTATTGCTTGAATTTGGAAAGATTGATGGTGAAATATCTTGTTGATTCTTGAATTGATAGGCCTAGGGTTTTGTTCTTGAAGATTCTATGAATAATGATTGTATTATTCCTCTAAAGGGGCTAAATTTTGTGTTTTGGGGAATGAAGGTTGAGGGAAAAAGACCCAAATAACCCCAAGAATGCGGTATTTTAATGACTGAAAATTGACCCAGTGACATGTGTGTCGACGCAGCGCGTCAATAACACGATGTGGTATCCAATGCATTATACCGAGATTATGTCGGTTTACTAGAATTGCATGCTGATAGTTTGAGAAATTATCAACCAACACGATAGGCAATGCGGTGTGCCAATATCCCATTGGTACACTATTTTAGGATTCCAAACATGGTCTAAATGAGGTCTAAAAAATTTGAAACTCATCTAAAAACACCTATTGACCCTCCTGATCATGAATTAACTAAAATATCATCATTTACCAGATATATAGGTCGCAAAATGAGATTTCCAACTTTTGAAGGACAAAAATAAACTAAGTCTGAATACTTATCTAGAATTTTCAAAGTCTGGGACCCCTTAACAATCTTAAAGGACTGAATTAAGCTTAGAAATTTTATGGGGTCTTACAATATCTCCCCCTTGGGAACATTCATCCTCGAATGAGACTGACTGAACTGAGAGTACTAGTAGTCTGAACCTACTTACTAGATATGAACATCTGGGACATGATTATAGGACTGATATTACTGATATACTAAATTATCACACCGAACATTCATATCTGATACATGAGTACATAACTGAGCTGGTTCATAAATACATCACTGGGAGTACTGATAGGCTGAGTTTCTTATACTAATCATGAGTATCTGAAATATGAATACATGACTAAACTAACTCATGAACATATGGCTAATCATGCAATGGTAAATAATAGCAAGTATGTAATGGAAATTTGAGCATGAAACTGAATAAGCTTAAGGAAAGCCATTACCTTGGACTGAGTCTGGATTAGTGGAGAAGAGGTGACGATACATAGTTTACATGTCTGCTTTTGTTTCCCAAGTATCTCCCTCCACAGACTGATTCCACCAAAGAACTTTGACTAGAGGGACTTCTTTGTTCCTCAGTATATGAATTTGATAGTAAAGGATTTTGATTGGGATCTTTTTGAAAGAGAGGCTATTCTGAATATCTAAGTCCTCTGTAGGGACTATGACTGCTGGGTAACCTATGCATTTCTTAAGAAAGGAGACATGAAACACTGGATGGACTGAAGATAGATCTGAAGGCAATTCTTGCTCATAAGCTACTTTGCCAAAGCGATTGTGAATTTTGAAGGGACCGACATATCGGGGACTAAGTTTTTCCTTCTTGCCGAGCCTCTTCACTCCCTTCATAGGTGAGATTTTCAAATACACATAATCTCTAATCTCAAACTTGAGATCCTTTTTATGCACATCTGGTACTATTTCTATCAACTTTGAGCTGTCTTAAGCCTTTCTTTGATCAACTGAACTTTTTCTAAGGTATCGAATGCTAGTCAGACCCTACAACTGCGGCCTCACTTACCTCGAACCAAGTAATTGGAGATTTGTATCTCCTACTATGGAAAGCTTTAAATGGAGCCATCTAAATATTGTAATGATAGCTGTTGGTATATGCAAACTCAATAAAAGGAAATTGGTCATCCCATCTACCTTTAAAATCTATCGCACACGCTCGCAGCATATCCTCGAATAGTCCTTTCTGGTTGGCTACCTTTCTGAGAGTGAAAAGTTGTACTGAGGTAAACTCGGGTACCAAGACCCTTTTATCTGTGACATGGACTAGAACACTATGAAATATGACAAACTATCTAATGTAGAGTTTCATGTAATCCTCGGCTGAATAAGAGGTATAGACTGGAAAGAAATGAGCTAATTTGGTCATCCTATCTACAATAATCCAAACTGAATCATGCTGATGACGAGTACGAGGCAAACCCATCACAAAGTCCATGTTCACTTCTTCCCATTTCCAAGTAGGAATAATAAACTGTTGCATGGACCCACTAGGTTTTTGGTGCTCAATGTTAACTAGCTGATATATCGAGCACTTAGCCCAAACTCTGCAATATCTCTCTTCATCCTACTCCACCAAAAGATCTCCCGCAAGTCATGGTACATCTTAGTAGCCCCTGGATGAATAGAGTAGTGTGTACCATGCACTTCTGCAAGAATTTACTGTCTTAAGTCATCAACACCAGGCACACACAGAAGACCCTAACAATGTAGAACACCATCTCCCCTTTGTGATAGAACCTCAAGCTTCTGATCTATGACTAATTCTTTCATCTTGATTATACTGGGATCTCTATCCTGATTCTCCTTCACCTTAAAAACTAGAGATGATTCTGAACTTCTCTGCACCCATGCACTACCTTCTGCTGAGTCGACTAAGCAGACACCTAGTCAGGCTAACTAATGTAATTCGTAGGTTAAATTTTTCTTACTGTCCTTAACATGAGCAACGCTACCCATAGATAGTCTACTGATAGTATGAGCCACTACATTGGCCTTGCCTGGATAATAAAGGACACTCATGTCATAGTCTTTCAACAACTCTAACCACCTGCTCTGACAGAGGTTTAAGTCTTTATAAGAAAACACATACTGAAGGCTTTTATGATCTGTGAATATCTACATGCAACCCATAGAAGTAGTGCCTCTAAATTTGTAAGGCAAACACTACTGTTGCTAACTCAAGATCATAAGTCGGATAATTCTTCTCTTGGGGTTTAAGCTGTCTGGAGGCGTAGGCTATGACCTTACCATACTACGTTAGGACACAACCCAAACCTACTTTGGATGCATCACAGTATACTACAAACCCATCTGAACCATCTAGAAGAGTCAAAATTGGAGTTGAGGTGAGTCGAGTCTTTAACTCTTGAAAACTCTTCTCGCATGAATCTGACCACTAAAATTTGACTTTCTTCTGAGTTAATCTGGACATAGGGGATGTAATTGACAAAAATCCCTCAACAAATCTACGGTAATAACTAGCCAAACCCCAGAAACTCTTGATATCTGATAGAGAAATAGGTCTGGGCCAGTTTCTCACTACCTCAATGTTTTGGGGATCAACTCTAATGCCATCATCGAAAATGATATGACCAAGGAATACTACTGACCTTATCCAAAATTCACACTTACTGAATTTGGTGAATAACTGATAATTTTTTAGAGTCTGCAATACTATTCTGAGATGTTCTACATGAACATGTTTATTACGAGAGTAAATGAGGATATCATCTATGAAAAATATGATTAATTTGTCTAACTACTGCTTATACACATGGTTCATCAAGTTCATAAAAGCTACTGGGGCATTGGTAAGACCAAATGACATGACTAAGAATTCAAAGTAGCCATACCGAGTTCTAAAAGTTGTTTTCAGGATGTCATATTCCCTGACTCTGAGCTGATGATAGCCTGATATGAGGTCTATCTTAGAGAATTAACAGGTTCCCTGAAGTTGGTCAAACAAGTCATCGATCCTTGGGAGTTTATACTTGTTCTTGACCATAACTTTGTTTAACTAACGACAATCTATACACATTCTGAGAGAGTCTTTCTTATGCATGAATAAAACTGGTGCGCCCCATAGAGACACACTATGCCTAATGAATCCCTTATCTAGGAGATCCTTCAACTATTTTTTTAATTCTCTGAGCTCTTCTGGAGCCATTCTGTATGTAAGAATAGATATGGGCTGAGTATCTGGGAGAAGATCAATTCTGAAATCAATTTCCCTTTCGGGAGGAATTTTGGGAAAATCTTCAAGAGATATATCTGAGAATTAACATGATACTGACACTGATTCAAGAGTAAGGGTTTCTGAACTGGAGTCCTTGACTGGCATAAGGTGATAGACATATCCCTTAGATATTATCTTTATCGCCCGAAGGTAAGAAACAAGCTGACCCCTAAGTGATGAAGTAGTACCTCTCCACTCAAGGATAGGTTCATTTGGGAATTGGAATTGGACAATTCTATTTTTGCAGTCGATTGAGGTATAGTAGGAATGAAGCCAATCCATGCTGAGAATGACATCAAAATCAGTCATCTCTAATTCGACTAAGTCTGTTGATGTTATTTTCTGAGATACCATAACCAGCCAGTTCCTGTATACCCATCGGCCTATGATGGTTTTACCCACTGGAGTAGAGACTGAGAAATACTCTACTAGAATTTTTGGACTGACTCTGAAATCAATTACTATATAAGGAGTAACAAAAGACAAAGTAGCTCCTAGATCTAGCAAAGAATAAACATATAAGTGATAAACTTATAACATACCAGTGACCATGTAAAGATAAATTTCCTGATCCTATCGATACTGAAGAGCATAGAGTCTTTTTCAACGTTACCCACTGGAGGTACTGGATGAGGCACCCTGCTGATTCGGGCGATCTGATTGAGCTGGAGGACGGTTTTGCTGACCCTGAAAACCTGACTGGGGACAATCTCTAACTCTGTGCCCTAGCTTACCATATCTAAAACAAACATCACTACTATCTCTACAAATACCCTGATGGTTTTTTCCATAAGTCTGACAAAAAGAATTGGTTCGGGCACTGCTGACACTATCCTAAGGCTTATAGCCTAGTATCCTATCTCTATTGCCGTCTCTGAATTTTTGAACTAGATTACTGGTTGAGGATGGAGCTGGAACTAAGGATTTTTGGCGGAACTAAGAATGATTCCCACCCTCTGACTTAGGCTGAGCAAAGTTGAAACTACTTGTTCTAGCTCTCTTGTTCTGCTTTTCTCTCTCTTAATTCTTATTCTCCTTTATCAGCTGAGCATGGATCATCAACCTAGCCAAGTCTATCTCACAAATCAATATGGAAATCTTGTACTCTTTGACCATAATATTATTCACCCCAGACACAAACTCATTCGAGATCTGGTATCAGCACCATATGAGGAGCATATCTAGCTAATTAAGTAAATTTAAGAGAATACTCTTTCACTGTCATATTGCCTTGTTTCAAATTAATAAACTCTAACACCTTAGCTTTTCTCAGCTCTAGGGGAAAGAATCTATCTAGAAAAGTAGTGGCAAACTCCTCTCATTTAATGGGCCCTATATCTGCAACCTTTTTTACTTTTCATTATTTAAACCAAGTATGAGCCACATTCTGCAAATGGTATGCAGCTAGCTCAGCACCCTCACTAGCAGTCACCCCCATAATATCTATAATATCTTGCACCTGATTAAGATACTCCTGAGGGTCCTCATCTGACTTAGACCCAGTAAAATATAGAGGGTTCATTTGGGTAAAGTCTCAAATCCTGGCTGCTGTAGTATTGGCCACTTGGTTGGCCAGAGCTACAGTTAGGCATTTATTTTGAGCATCAAATAAATGATCTAGAGTGGTGAAAGATATTCTGAACTCAGTATGAGAGACATGTTCACCCAAAGGATTTGGCTGAACGGGCTGAGGGGCTGACTGATCTCCCATTTCTCTTACCTGAGTCCTCTTTGAAGGCATTTTCTGTAGATAGAAGAGAAACTTGGATTAGAAAAAGAGTTTAACTGGAACACACACTCGATCACACGACATGAATACTGAAAGAAGGGAAACTGTTCCTAAAACATCTCATAGCCTCCTGTACATAAATATGGCGTGCTACACACCCATGCATAAGACTACTAGATGCGGCTTTTTAGATTTCCTAGGACACTGTTGAACCTTAGGCTCTGATATTAAGTTTGTAATGCCCCGAGTCTTATACCCCGGATGCTACACGGTGCTCATAATTCTGAAGGACCACAAGCTAACCCATGACTGGTACCTGCTGCAATAACTAAATAATAATACTATATAATGCATAAAAATAGGCTGAAATGCCATAAGGTTCAAAACTATAATACTGATAAAGAGAAATGATAAAATCTGACAAAACGTCAGAATCTAAAATACTGAATATTGTCTGAACATCTAGTCTGGAAAGTCTTTAAAACTAAAATATTCGAATAAGGAGTTGTTGGGACAATCCCCCAACTAACTATATCTACTAAAATGCTGAATCTAATAAGATAATAAAACAAAAGAATATTCTTGAATAATGAGGACTCACTTCGAGTCTGTTTGCTGAAAGTTTGATCTGCTAAGAATGTTCTAGGGCCCGCACATCTGAACCTATGGTATAAAATACCATAGTGTAAAAGAAAAATATGCATCAGTATGTGTGAATATACTGGTACGCAAATTGAGGTAAGGCTGAATACATGGGTTCATATGCATGAACAATAATAACTGAATAACATGAGTATGATTAAATAAGAGTACATGCATGAATTCGTGAACTATAACTAAACTTGAGATAATACTAAATACTAAGCATAGATACTGGATAACTGATGTAACTAATAGCTGATATACTACTTACTGAGTGACTGTGTCTAACCGTTCTGATTCTAAGGGAACTAGCTGAGTTTCGTACTGAACTGAGTGACTGTATCTGATAGTCCTGAAATCTATAGCACTATCTAAGTTCTTTACTAAAGACTGAGATTGAGACTGTGGGAGGTAATCATCTAACCAACATGCCCCTTTTTTGAATAGATTTAGGGTCCAACCTGTAACCCTAGTTGGAAGGGTGTTAGTACCCTACCATGGGTAAAGACACTGAAAAGATACCCTTATCTAAAAGCTTCTCAAATGAGAATGGTGAGACCCTCAATTGTCAGGTTAAGCCACCTCATCAACCCTCAACTAGTAGGTTTTGATGTCTCAAACTATGGTGGCTACATAGTTTTGGAATGCAAGGACTGCTTCTAAGGATCACACCCTGTACTAACAGGTGAGTCCCTATCCTCGGGTTCACTCGATGCTGAATCCAACTCCCAACTGAATAGATACTAGACTGATTTACTAGTTCATACTAGGTGTGACTGAGCTATTACTGATTATACTAATTTAATGAGCTGAACTGAGATTACTGAGTTCCATTGGCTGATGAAATACTATTGAGTTCTGTTAACTGACTGAGATTACTGAGGATTGAACTGAATACTGAATGGGACTAGATTGATACTGAGTTTACTAAGTTTTCCTAAGTTCTATAACTGAACTAGAGTACTACTAATCGTGACATAATTGAGATTGTTCTGTAACTAACACTGGCTCTAGGAACACAACTAAATTATCGGGTATTAAATACCCCCAGGACTTGATAGCATGAAAATAATATGACATGAAAATTCTTGAATACTTGACAGTGGCCAATAATTTACAATATGGTCTATAAGGCATTTCATCAATCACTTGAAAGTCATGAACTTGCACATGAATAGGAATGCAGCTAACACATCATAATTTCATTAAACCAATCTCATGACCATTCCATCAAACACATACAAGGTATAACTTTAAATTAGACGGCATTGTGAACATGTGGGTATAGCATAAATTCATCATTTAGACCACCAAAGGATCAAAAAAATGCCAAAGTCTTAGTTTAGCATTTTATCAAACATATGGTAGGCGTAGCTTTATACTTGGGTATGATCAACAATGATAATACATCATGACTTCATAATTCAAGGTTTTCAATATAACAAAATCAAAATTCAACTTACATGCTATCATAATATCAAGAAACACATAATGATTTCAACTTGGGAAACATTCCACAACATCAATATAATTACATTGAAATCCACAATATGAAAATCACAAATCATGTTTTAGAGAGAAGTTTCTTGAACTCCAAGGGTGGAAGGGACCCTTGGATGAACACTTAACATACCTTATTGCTTGAATTTGGAAAGATTGATGGTGAAATCTCTTGTATTTGATTCTTGAATTGATATCCCTAGGGTTATGTTCTTGACGACTTTATGAATAATGATTGTATTATGCATCGAAAGGGGCTAAATTTTGTGTTTTAGGGGCTGAAGATCGAGGGAAAAAAACCTAAATACCCCCAAGAATGCGCTGTTTTAATGACTAAAAATTAACCCAGCGACATGTAGGTTGATGCGGAGCATCGATGCCATTGATGTGGTATCCAATGCATCGCACTGAGATTATGCCAGTTCACTTAAATCGCAAGCTGATAGCTGGGGAAAATATCAACAAATATGATATGCAATGTGGCGCGCCACTATCATGTTGGTACACTATTTTGGGATTCCAAACATGGTCTAAATAAGGTTTGAATAATCCAAAACTTATCTGGGAACACCTATTGGCCCTCCTAATCATGAGTTAGCTAAAATATCATCATTTAATGGATGTATAGGTCACAAAATGAGATTGCCAACTTTCGAAGGACGAAAATAAACTAAGTATGAATAGTTAGCTAGAATTTTCTAAGTTTGGGACCCCTTAACAAGCTTAAAGGACTGAATTAAAATTAGAAATTTTTTATGGTCTTACCGGAGGTGATAATCCATAACATAATAATATATCACTCTGAATATGGTGATGGTCCATAACATAATAAGGTGTCACTTTGAAAAGTTAACGATCCAAAACATAATAATATGTCACTCCAAAGTAGGTGACAGTCTATAAAATAATATGTCACTCTGAAGGAGTTGACTATCCATAGTATAATATGTCACTCTGAAGGAGGTGACGATCCATAATATAATAAGGTGTCACTCTATAGGAGGTGATGGCCCATAACATAATAATATGTCACTATAAAGGAGATGACGATCCATAATACAATAATATGTCACTCTGAAGGAGGTAACAATCAATAACATAATAACATATCACTCTGAAGAAAGTGCCAGTCCATAACATAATAACATGTTACTCTAAAAGAGGTGATATTCCATAACATAATAACATGTTACTTTTAAGGAGGTGATGATTCATAACTTAATAAAATATCACTATGAATGAGGTGACAGTCCATAACATAATGACATGTTACTCTGAAGAAAGTCATAATCCATAAAGAAATGATATGTCACTTTGAAGTAGTTGACGATCCATGACATAATAACATGTCGTCTCAAATAAAGAGATGGTCTGATACATCCTCTTAAAGAGTGGGAGACTAAATATAATAATATATATCCTTTTAAAATGGTGGATGACCCAAATTTGATAAGATGTGTCACCTCAAATAAAATGAAGATTTTGTTTCTCCTCTTGAAAGGGTGGATGGCCCAAATATAATAAGATATATCCTATTAAAGAGGGTGGATGAACCAAATATAATATGTCTTTTTGGAAGGGTGGATGAACCAAATATGATAAGATATGTCACTCCGAATGAAGTGACGATTTGGTATGTCCACTTGAAAGGGTGGCTGAACCAAATATAATAAGATATGTCCTTTTAAAAAGGGTGGATCTCCCAAATATAATATGTCCTTTTAGAAGGATGGATGACCCAAATATGATAACATATTTCACCTCGAGTAGGCCAATAATTCAATAGGTTTCTTGGATGGTAGAAAACCATAACATATAAGAAAAATAGAAGTTGATTTGTTGAACTTCATCTTTGAATCAAAAATCCTTAAAAAGACTTGTGCATATCCTGAGTTTCTAGATTAAATCCTCAAACTTTGAGAGGATTGGTTTGTGTTAGTTCTTAGAGGCTGTCTTGCATAACCTCACTTGCGTAACCCAAAAAACACTAATTAATAACGTAACAATTTGTTATAACTACGCCAAGAGTGTAACATAAGATAGAGTTCAAAGATAAGTTCGTTTGACTCATGATAATTTCAAGATAGTATTTTGAATAATATCTCTATATCTCAATCATTATATCCAATCAGTTCCTACAAAATTAGAAAAAGTGTTAGAGATCATAAAAAAGCAATAGAAACATAAATTAAGAGTAAAAGGGAGAAGAGAAGTTGTCTGGATTATTATGTATGGTGAATCTAGTAATGCCCTGTAATGCCTCGAGTCTGCACCATGGATGCCACACGGTGCTCATGACCCTGAAGGACCACAAGCTAACCCATGACTAGCACTTGCTATGAACACTAAATAATAGTACTGAAATAATGCAAAAAATTGGCTAAAATGCCATAAGGTTCATAATATAAAAACAAATACTGAATACTGATAAATAAATACTGAACAACTGAACATCTGTCTAAAATAATCTAGTATGAAAGCCTCTAACTATCTGAACATAGAGTTAATGGGACAAGTCCCCAACTAACACGATTACTGAATACTGAACTACTAAAATACTAAATGGTCCTCGAACTATGAGGACTCACCACTAAATCTGTTGCTGGTAGGCTGGGCTGCTAAGTATGGTCAGGAGCCCGTGCATCTAAACCTATGATATAAGAAATCATAGCACAAAAGAAAGAGTTTATGTCAGTACTTTGAATGTACTAGTATGCTAAGTGAGGTAGAATAATATGCAAGGGTTCATATGCATGAATAATAACTAGATGAGTAATATGAATATAATTGAATAGGAGTACATATATATTTGAAACTACTATAAATACTGATTATGCAATACTGCAGGTGAATCTACTTTACTGTAACTGAGATCAATGATAACTGAATTACTGATAATTGAGTTACCAATAACTGGGTGACTATTTCTGATAGTCCTAATTGTGTAGAACTAAGCTGAGTTCTATACTGAACAGGGTGATAGTGTTTGATAGTCTTGATTCTGAAAACTTATCTAAGGTCTTACACTAAGTCTGAAACTACAACTGTGGGAGTGTTCATCTAACCGACATACCCCGATTATAAACTGAACTAGGGTCTAACATGTGACCCTAGTTGGAAGAATGTTAGCACTTTGCCAAGGGATACTAACAATGGTTATGAGTTAACCCTATCTAGCAGGAAGATATTTCATCAAACGTCATTGGCAGGAAAACTCATTCGAGATGTATCAACCCTTATCTAGCAGGAAGATATCTCAATCTACATTGGCTACGTAGTTCTGTAACACAAGGATTGCTAATAAGGGTCAAACCCTTCACTGATAGGAATGACCCCAACCCTGAGGTCGCTCGATACTGATTCCTACTTCTAACTGAACAGACACTAAACTGATTTTTTGGATGTACTAGGCTTGACTGAATTGTTACTGATTATGCAGTCTAACTGAACTGGACTGAGTTCATTAAGTTCTGTTAACTAATTGAATACACTGAGTACTACTGTACATAACATCACTGAGACTATTCTGAAGCTACTGTAATTCCAGGTAAACAACTAGATTCCAAGTATTTAATACCCTCTGGACTCGATAACATTGAAAATAAAACATGGCATTGTGTTAATAGCACAACAATAGTAGCTTGTGAATAATGCTTCCATTTTGATAATTTGTCAAACACTTCAGAGGAATGCTTTATGTACATAATGTAATAACCAATGTGCAAGCATTATGATCACAATTCCAACTCACAATTTCAAGGTCTTTTATCATAAATCACTTAAACCTGCACACATGTTAATTACTTCACATAAAACTTGTAATAAATCATGGATTAAAACTCAAATAATATCAAAATCATGAATACAAACAAATTCAACATGAAATTCATGAAAGCAATCAACTTATTGTTTTAAAACAGGTTCTTGAACTCCAAGGATGAAGGAAACCCGTGTATTAATACTTAACATACCTTGGTAATCAAATTCGTGAAGATTGATGGTGTGTTCTTCAAACTTGAATTTGAAATTGGATGCCCTAGGGTTTGTTATTGAGGAAATTTTGAGATAGAATGAGTGATTTTTCCCTTAGAGTATGTTAATCTCGTATTTTGGGGCCGAATAAAAGTGGGAAAATGATCCAAATACCTCTCTGGACGCAGACTTTAATTACTAAAAAATATGGCCAGCGATGCGCAGACCAATGCAATAGCCAACGCGATGCGTTGATATCGTATAAGCTCACTGGAATTTATACTGAACTTTGGTGAAAGGTTCTGGTGAACGTGATGGGCAATGCGATGCCTCGAGATCGCATCGATCCACTATTTTGAACTCCCAAACATCTCTTAAACGACATCTAAAAAATATAAAACTCACCTGAATTGACCTATTAACACATCTGATCATGATTCAATCCAAGGATCGACATTTTAAGGTCATAAGGGTCATAAAATAAGATTGAAAATTATGAAGGCTAAAAATAATTCTAAGTATAAAAACTTAGCTGAAATTTCTAATTATGGGACCTCTTTTCATGCTCTAAAGGACTGAGTTAAGCTAGGATTCTATGGGGTCTTACATAACCTTTCCCGTGCTTAACATTATTGCCATTTTGACTTCACCGTACCTGCATCCAAAGAAAAAATCTTAATTTTGAGAGACTGAATGTGTTGGTATTGCCTAGCTCTCCTGATTCTCTTTGTTGATTATCAATTTGCAGGCTTGAAGTACAGTCTTTATGAAAAGTTTGAGGATCTCCTTAAAAAATTCTGACCAAGTTCAGAAACTCTCAAAATTCTTTGTAACTTATGACATAATTTAGTATGGAATTTTTGAAATCTTCTAAAAAATTCTTCCCTAGTCTAAATGCAAAATAATTGAGTTTTTTCTGGCATAACATAGTTTAAAATTTGAGAACTTCTCAAAAACTATGCCCCGATCTCAACTTTAGCAACATCTGGTGGTCACCATTGTAGCAAATGTCAAGTTTTGTGAAATTTTTTGAGACCTCTAAAAAATTTCATCCCCAGTTACATGCTTCAATTATCATCTTTATATAACCCAGCAAATATGCTGCCTATGTATACCATTGAGGTAGGAATCATACCAAACGTAATTCCACCACAAGATGGAAAAATAAATTTTCTAAGAGATTGATCGAAGCTGACATAGGCCGCCTACATATTTCATTCTTGGAAATTCAAGTGAAACGTAGTTCGTATTACAAAGAAATCAAATCATAAAGTGCGATTACAATGAAATAACGACAAGAAAGTATGATTACAAGAAAAGAAAATAGTAACTTGAAAATGCAAGATATAAGGAGACTGAAAGTGCTCATTAAGAAATCTTCATTCTTCTTCGCAACTGATGGTGCCAATGATTACTTTTCCTTTACTCTTTGCGAAGTGAGCAAGTTTGATTACCAACATAAATTAGTCTTTCTTTGAAAACAAAGAAAAATACTCAAAAGGTAAAAGTGTTAGCTCATGAATTGTAATAATTGACAAAGTAATATATGTGAAAAATTGAGCAAATATAGATAAAGCAAAATAATGATGTACTTTAGCACATAAATAATTTATAATGCGCCCTATCATACATGGGACCTTATAAGCCAAAGGCAAGTCTAAGATTTGAAGGATATACATGTCATTTATAAGACGTTCCATTGCCCCAAATATATTATACAAACTTCATGAATTAACTAAATGGGGATAAAAAATAAGGAAAAGGGGAAATACATGATATCAGTCCCTCTGGGGAAGGAAATCTAAAATAAACCTCCTTGGGAGTCCTTCGATTTTGAATTTCTTGAAATTGCTGAATACCTTACAGGTGAAAATCTCCTCTATATTACAATAAAAGAAACTATGAAATAAAACTCTCAAATCCAAGTGACATTGACCGTACAATCCGATATTATATTTTTCAATTTAACACATAAAGGATGATCGTCTGTTATGACTCATGGTCAAATAGACATAAAACATATTTTCTAATGGGCCCAATACACTCTCAGGTATTGGGTCCTCCTAGGCTTATGCCTAAACAGGGTTTAAGGTTTCACTCTATCCTAGGTGTCTAGAATGGGCTTCGACCAGGTTCCCAAGTGGAGAACTTGGGTTTGAAAATACAAACAGCCATTGAATGCCTACGTGTCAATAAACCATTGTATTTTCAATACTTTATTTGGACTTGAATTATTGGGGCCGGGACATCCATGAAATCCCAAAATAGTTTAATTATCAAAATGTGAATGTATGCCTAGTAATGCAACAGTTAATAATTGCAAAAATTTAAACACATAATTACAAAAGTGACAATTAATAAAAAAAACTAGCCAAAAACATTAAATCCGTATGGTTAGAACCTAGATGAATCCCCAATAGAGTCGCTATTCTGTTACGATAAGTTTTTGAAAAGTCAAAAATATTCCATAACTTCGTGGCCAAAAAAGGAAAAGAAGTCTTTATTTGATTTAATTTTGGAAAATAATTTAGAGTCGCCACTTAATTTTAGAAAAATTAAGAAACTATTTAAAAATGTGATTTTGACAGAAAACATTTTTAAAATAACCAAAGTCTAGGTAAGGATTCAAATAAATTCTACAGAAGGTGTTAGGCGCATTCAAAAATCTACAAAGTGTGGTTCCCGACGGATTTAACTTGTTTGGCTAAAGATGAAAAACATTTCTTATGTTATAAAAATCTTAAACTTATTTTAAGAATCTTGAATTTATTTGAAAAAACTTATTTTAAATAAATAGAATTTATTTGATACTAATTCATTTAATTTATTCTAAGTATTAAAATAAACTAAACATCAAAATTTAAAAATAATTCTAACTTTAACACTTTTCTCCAGATTAAGACTTTGGGCTAAATGATTAACCCAACTTCTTAAATGTCGATTTAGTCTACTTAATAACTATGAAGGGATATGAAAAATTCTCCAAGTTATTCTACGAGCTTAAGTAGAGGAATTAAAAATAACCAAGTAAAGTAAATAATTTCAACATAAACTTTCTCCCTGAGGATTCATCTAGATTAATAAAAATTAAAATACGAACAAAAAAATAAATTAATTACAGTAAAATAAAGGAAGAAAAGTTGAGATTTGGGTCTCTTTTTAGTCCATTTCAATTCTATCCAGCTTTGGACCTAATTTTGTGGACTTTTCGGCCCTTTTTTCAGTGGTATATCACAACCTTTATCCCCTATATTTTTTTTGTATATTCATTGTATATCAGCATGTGAATGGCTATATATTTGCCTCCAACTTCATTATGCATCATATGTTGGCATATACCAGCCACCTGAAAATCTGTATATACACTATATACGGTGTATACCAACAATTGTTTCTTTATAATTTTAATTCATTTCGGACTTTTAGGAGGCTTGGACTCAATAATGCTCGAATGTAAAGGCAATGAGAGTCCAAATAGATCCATTTGAGATAGTTCTTGCTTACAAAATACTATAAAGATTAGTAGTACCTATTCAACTTAGGCTTGACACTTATTCAAATATTAATAGAAGTGATTTGACAAAGATCCGAAACATATATGATCGTACTTAATTGCCAACAATAGAAAATACTAAAAATAAACTAAGTGCCTAAAAAGAACAAACTCCCAAAAAAGTTTCAAGAAAGACAAGGAGGATCATTTAGATTTATTAATTTTAAGCGTTGTCATAATTTATCCAAAATGGTAGCTCAATGAGCATAGATTCTATTATTCGAACTCAAACATCAAATTCACGAGAAAAATAATACAAGAACATAAGTTAACCGGCAACGATTGTATAATATAACTCTATACACATTAACATTCTTTTAGTTGAAAATTTGTAAAAACTTTGGACAATTAACATAATTCCTAATTCAATGTTCTATTTTTCATTCTTACTTAGACGTAAGATTCAACTACTCATAACAAATAAATAACAATCTAAATTTAAAGAGAAAACTAAATGCTATCAATAATATAAAAACGAACACATTCAGTCTTTGGACTTAGCCTCTAAAACAACAATTCAACAAATCATGATAACAGATCTAAGGTACTACAACAACTACAACAACAAAACAAAATTTATTGAGGAGAACAAGAGAAACAAAGAATTATGATGCTAATTCCACTATTAACTACCACAAAATATTATTTTGAGTAAAAAGAAAAAATAGTCGTAGAATTACGCAAAACAATAAAAATACCATAACTTTTAGTCCTAGTTTAAAATTTTTCAAATAAAATGAACAATAACAATGTCATTCTTAATAAAGCCAAATAAAAATAGATTTTAAACCAACTAACAACGAATATATCGCTAACATCTTTCAAACAATCATAAAACACAAAATCCTAACCACTTCAAGGCATCTGCAACAAATAATCCCACCATAACTACGACTAAAAAATTGCTGCTCATAAATAGAAAAAAATGAATAACTAAATAATTGAAAAAGAGAAAGATGTGTTTACTTTTTTCGGGGCAGCAAACTGAAACTATGGGCCTATGGATTCTCTGCGCACCACCGAAACACTATGAACAAAATTCCTTCGCCAATAATTCTAAGACAAATGGTTTTACAAGAATTTAGCATTGTAATTTTAATTTAGCGAAATCCCTTTCAATTGGGGTTCACTGTTAAATTGATCTCCCTTTTTTTCCTTTGAAGAGTGAATATGAGGAGTTTATATAAATTCCTAAAATCCTAATTTCATGATGAATTGGTGATATAGGATAGAAAAAGCCAAGGGTGATTTTGAGAATTCTAAATTAAGGATAAGGTTGAGGTGAAATAGTAAAAACTAGTATAAATTTGAAATTCAAATCGAAGTGACAATAAAGTCAGGAATTGTACTTTTTTGGCACAAAATTTGAAATTAGAATTTGAATATTGAAAAAAAATGAATGAGGTATCAGGTTGGACTGAAGGGATAAGGGAATGGTTGGTTTTGGTTGTATGTTTGGCTTGTTGGGTTGGGTCAAGTGTTTAGAAGTTTGCTGCCAGGTTATTGGGATGTTGTCCTAATGAAAAAAATAAGAAAAGGGGATGCTGGGCTGGTTTTATGTAGATCGAGATGCTGGCCCAATTTTAAAGGGTTTGGGGAGGGGTGGTAAAATGTTATGGGTTTGTGGGTAGAGTAATGAGGAGGCTTTAGACTATTTATTAAATAGCCTTGGATTAAAATTTTGCTCAATTTATTTAAATTTAAATCAAATTAAAATTAATTTGCGGTCAAATTATTTTCAATTATGATTAAATTTAATAAATTGAAATAAAATTTGATACGAATTAAGCTCCAATTTAATTTTGAGTTTTTTGGTTAAATAAAATCAAATAAATATTTCCTAAATAAATTATTTTTGAGGACAAATTATTTTTTGATCAAGTCTTTACTCATTTGAATTAATTTTCAAGACAACCCTAGATTAAAATTTGATTTTCCATAAAATTATTATTTAAGTAACAACATTATACAATCTCGCATGTATGAATACGAAAATATATAATCACTACTTATAGTGATAAAATTATGTAGATAAATATTTTGAAAAGTTTTTATCCAGATAAAATAAATATTATAATTTAATTTAAAACCAAAGAAAATTAGAATTAAATTTAGATATGGAGGGCAAAAATTAGGTGTCAACAGGTGATTTGGTTGTGGCTAGAAGGGTCTATAGGGATTTTGTGGTATCTATCTGTGGTAGGGAGACCTTGGTGGATTTGATAGAGTTGGATATGTTAGATTTTTTATGTTATATTGGGGATGGATTGGCTTCACTCGTGCTATGCTTCTCTAGATTATCGGATCCGAAGAGTCAATTTCTAATTCCTAAATGAACTAATAATTGAGTGGGACTGGAGTTCCCTAGTACCTAAGGGAAGGTTTGTTTCTTATCATATAGCCTGGATGTTGATTTCTATGGGGTGTCTGTATCATTTAGTTTGAGTTAAAGATTCTAATTCTGAGGGTCCCTTTCTTCAATCCATTTCGGTAGTTAATGAGTTTCCTGATGATCTTTCTGGTATTCCTCTCGATAGAGAAATATACTTGGGATTGATCTTATCCTTGATACCTATACTATCTCTATTCCTCCCTATAGAATATCTCTGGTTGAGTTGAAAGTACTTAACAAGCAGTTGAAAAATCTTCTTGATAATGGTTTTATTCTCCCTAGTGTTTCTCCATGGGGTTGTCCTATGCTTTTCGTGCATAATAAATATAGGTCCCTTCATGTGTGTATATATTATTGTTAGTTGAATAAGGCGATAGCGAAGAATAACTACCCTCTTCCCAGAATTGATGACCTTTTTAACCAACTTTAAGATGCTAAGTGCTTCTCTAAGATTGTTTTTTGGTCGTGTTATCATCAATTAAATATTAGGGAGGTGATATCCCGAAGACTGCCTTTCATACCCAATATGGTCATTACAAATTTTTGGTCATATCCTTTTGATTGACAATGCTCCGACGACATTTATAAATCTCATGAACTGGGTATTATGTCAGTTTCTGGACTTAATTTTGATTGTGTTTATTGATGACTTCTTGGTACATTCCAAGGATGAAGAGGATCATGCCAATCCCCTTTGTATAGTGTTGTAGACTCTCAAGGATCAATGATTGTATGCTAAATTTTGTAAGTGTGAGTTATGTTTGAGCACTCTGACCTTTCTGGTTATGTTATTTGTGGTCAGGGGATCAATGAGGATCCACAAAAGGTAGAGGTGGTTAAAAATAGCCTATACCCATGAATCTAATCGATATTCAAAGCTTCTTGGGTTTAGCCAGGTATTATAAGAGGTTTATGGAGAGTTTCTCTTTGATCGCTGCCCTGCTAACTAAGTTAACTCAAAAAAGGTGAAGTTTTCATGGTCCGATGCTCGTGAGGGAAGTTTTGAGAAGTTGAATTAGATAAGTTGACTTCTGCTTTAGTTTTGACCCTGCCCGAGGGTACTGATGGTTTTGTTGTATATTGTGATACATCCCATATGGGACTGGGTTGTGTTTTAATACAACATGGTAAGGTGGTGGCCAATGATTGTAGGATGTTGAAAGTTCATGATAAGAATTATCCAATGCCCAATTTTTAATTATTGACTGTGGTTTTTGCCTTGGAGATTTAGAGTCACTATTTGTATGGGGTTCATGTTTATATTTATTTTGATCATAAGAGCTTGCAGTATTTATTTACCCAGAAGGAGTTGAATCTATACTATCGTTAAACAACTCCCAAAGTAGAATTTTGCATGCCAACCTACAAGACAATGCAAGAAAAAGTTCAACATCATTGTTGCATATGTCACAAGAAAAATCAAGTTAAGGAGTAGGGAAATGAAAACTAAATCTTTCTTAAAATATGTCTAATAAGTAAAAGAGATAGCTTGAGTTCTCAAGGACTATGATATGAGTCTTCATTACAATCTAGGTAAAGCTAATATGGTTGATGATGCTCTTAGTAGGTTATCTATGGAGAGATTATCTTATGTGGACGAGGAGAAGCAAGGGTTGGTAAAGGACAATCGCCATTTGGCTTATCTTAGAGTTCGTCTTATGGATTTTGAGGATGGAGGGGTCCTTGTTCAAGTGGTGGTGAAGTTATCTTTTGGTGCTGAGGTGAAGGAAAAATAGATTTTGGATCCTATCTTGATGCAAACTAAGGATGATGTGGGTCAATAGAATATTGTGTCTTTTGAGTTTAATGGAGATGGTATCTTAAGGTACCAATGTAGATTGTGTATTCTCGATATTGATGAACTGCCGAAAAAGTTCTTAGTTGAGGATCATGAATCAAGGTATACAAATTAGCCCGGTTCAATGAAGATGTATCATGATCAAAAAAATTTTTATTGGTGGAACAACATGAAAAGAAATGTGGCCAACTTTGTGGCTAAGTGAATAGTTTGTCAGTAGGTAAAGGTAGAATACAAAGTCGGTGGGTTGTCTCAAGTATTAAGTTAATTATGTGGAAGTAAAAACTGATCAATATGGATTCGTTATAGGTCTTCCACGGTCTCGGAATCAATTTGATTTGATTTGGGTTATTGTGGATAGGATGACTAAGTTTGTTTATTTCTTGCCAGTATGGACTAACTACTTAGGAGAGGACTATGCGAAGTTATTCATTGATGAGATTGTTGAGTTGCGTGGTACGGCCGTTCTATTATTTTAGACCAAGGTATGCTGTTCTCTTCTCACTTTTGGCATGTATTTCAGAGAGTTTTGGAGAGTAAGGTGAACCTTAGCACCGGTTTCCACCGTCAGATGGATGGACAAATAGAAAGGACTATTCAGACTTTGGAGAATATCATATGGGCTTTTGTGATTGACTTTGGTGATAGTTGGGCTGATCACTTGCGTCTTATTGAGTTTTCTTATAATAACAACTATCATTTTGGCATTCAAATGGCTCTATTTAAGACTTTGTACGGTAGGAGATGTCGTTCTCCTTTTGGGTAGTTTGAAGTTGGGGAGACTAAATTATTTGGCCCTAAACAGGTTTATCAGGCCATGAAGAAGGTAAACGTGATTAGAGATAGGCTAAGACTTCTCTCAGTCCTCAAAATACCTATATGGATATAAGGCGAAGAGAGTTGGAGTTATATGTTGCCGATTGGGTGTTCTTAAAGGTATTTCCATGAGAGAAGTGATGTGATTTAAGAAGAAGGGGAAGCTCAGTCCCCATTAAAGTTGCCCATACTTGATTTTGAGGAGAGTTGGTAGTATTGCCTATGAGATAGAATTGCATATAAGTTTGGGCTTTATCCACCCCATGTTTTATGTCTCGATGTCGAAGAAATATGCGAGAGACCCTTCTTTAGTTTTACCTATTGAGAGTGTTGGTACCTCCGATTCCTTGTCTTACGAGGAAGTATCGGTTGTGATTTGGGATAGATAGGTCTGTCATTTGAGGATCAAGGATGTGGATTCGGTCCTTTGGAGGAACCAAGAGTTTGCAGAAGCTACTTAGGAAGCTGAAGAGGACATGAAGGCTAAGTACCTATTCCTATTCCAGGTGTCAAACGATGGTGCTTAGGGCATGAATTTTTTTTTCTCTCATTACATTTCGATTTGATAATTTTATTCTAGTGTATTCCTACTATCCCCGTGCTAAAAATATCCTAACTAGTCATTCGGGGAATAATGATCCCAAGTAAGAAGAGAGGGGTAATGTAACACCCTTAAAATTTCCATGATTTTATTTTTGGCTCTCTCATGTTCAGAATACCGATTTTGACTTAAATTGTATTTAGGTATGTTAATAGGGTGTCTTGAAAGAGTTTTAGAATTTTCAGAAGAGGTTTGGGACTATTTTGGAATTCTGAGGTAGTAAGCCTCTGCACTTTTGGCATGCCATGGAGGTTAGTCTCTACAATTTTAATGTGGTATGGAGGCAGTATGCCTCCGTGATAACGTCGTGTCATGGAAGCTACCTTCTGCAATATTAGGGTGGCATGGAGGATAGTCTCTGCATTATTGGTGTGCCATGCTAAGGTGTAATTTCATGTAGTTTTTAGTTTATCCACTTGGGATGAGGGCCTTTTATGTCTTTTCACCTATGTATGACCATTATACATAAAATAATTTAATTCTCTTTTGTTTTTAAAGATTAAACCCTTAAACTCAAAACCCAAGAAAAGCTTAAGAATTTCACTATATATTTATCTTTTACATTTCAAGCTTTGAATTGCTTTCAAATTCTTGTGTATTTAAGGCATGTTACTCTTACCCAAAACTTGTTTAGTGAAGAGTTGTTTTCTATGTTATTGAATTGTTAATTTTGAATATGGGTTAAGGGTTTTTGAGCATTACTGATTAAATTATTTTTCCATGGCTTTTGTGAATAATTCATGGATTAAATTGATGATTTTGAACTGATTAGGGTGCATGGGGATGGTTAATGGGGATGGGGGTTGTGGATTCCCCCGAATTGATGATTTTGATATAGTAATTGGTGTAGCCTTAACCCAACCTTGTGAAACTTGCTTTGAATATAAGAATGTACACTTTGAGCTACTTGTGAAACTATTGCATAGCATAAAAAGCTAATGAAACGTGAATTGATTTTTAATTGAACTTGTGGGGTCTTGAATTCCCCCAAGCGATGATAATTAAAATGACATTATTATATTAGCTTGCAAGCATAATTGTTATGACGATACCAACAATATTCTTTAATGGATGATTATAGTTCAATAAATGGGAATGTATAAATGTTTTAACTAGGCTTAATGGGATTGTATAGCTGAGCCGTGAATATGGAGGTCCCGAGGGATTGATACTGAAAACCACATTTGTCGGTATGGGGATTGATCTTTATGACCATGCGCATAGTTCACATATTACATACATGTATATATTTTGGAATGGTTGTAGCCTTGATGCTTTGGCCCCTCCTCGGATTTCTCTGGTATGTGCAACTACTATGCACCGGGGCCTAACCATCAGGAAAGTTGGACCCAACTACTATGCATTGGTTTTGAATGACTTTGAATTGCTTTGATCATGGCATTACTTTATCCCTTCCCTGAGTTACATGCCTGTACTCACCTCGTTAACTGTCTATGGATGTTGTTTTCTCGAGAAATATAGGGAACGTAGACACTTCTACTTTTCCTACACAGTGATAGGTGATTGCGTGATTCATGAGTCAGCCTGAAGCGGTGAACCTCTTTCATTCAAAAGTACTGTTGCTTCTTAATTTAATTTATGTCATAGACTGTTCCTTCAGTTTCTTTTGGCTATCATCGGGGGCATGTCCCAACATGGATTAATATTGGTTTCTTAGAGGCTTTGTGGATTATATGGATTGGGATGTTTGTTGAATTCTTTGAACTGTGTCTTGTTTAGCTTATCTTAATCTATATAGATCGCTTTCATTGTCATATATGTGTTGTGTTCTATTTGACTAGGAAATAGGATGGTCTTCGATCCTTGGTAGACTTAAGATACCTATCATAGCTAGGCCCTGGTTTGGGTTATGATATTAAGGAGGTGGCCTATGCTTCTAGAAAGCTCAAGGTTTATGAAAGAAACTATCTGACTTATGATTTAGAGTTAAAAACAATAGTTTTTGCTTTGAAGATCTAGCATCATTATCTATATGGGGTATATGTAGATATCTATTATGAATCTTAGGCAGAGATGGTGGCTTGAGTTATTCAAGGATTATGACATGAGTCTTCATTACCATCCAGGTAAAGCTAATGTGGTTGCTGTTGCTCTTAGCAGGCTATCTATGAGGGGCTTGTCTTATGTAGACGAAGAGAAATGAGGATTGGTAAAGGATATTCACTGGTTGGCTAACTTGTGAGTTTATCTTTTGGACTTCGAGGAGGGATGAATAATTGTTCAAGAGGTGGTTAAGTCGTCTATTGGTGCTAAAGTAAAGGAGAAGTAGGCTTTGGATCCCATTCTAATACAGATTAATGATGATGTGGGTTAGCAAAAGATCATGGCATTCAAGATTGAGGGAGATGGTATCTTGAGGTATCAAGATAGGTTATGTGTTCCCGATATTGATAGGATATGAGAGAGGATTTAGATGAGGCTCATGAGTCTAGGTATATAGTTCATCTGGCTTCAACAAAGATGTACTGTATCTTGATAGAAATCTATTATTGAGTAGTATGAAGAAGGATGTGGCAAATTTTGTGGCCAAGTATATGGTCTGTCAACAGGTGAAGGTTGAACACTTAAGGCCTGGTGGGATATCTCAAGAGATAGAGTTTCCTATGTTGAAGTGGGATATAATCAACATAGATTTCATTATAAGTATTTCGCTGTCTCACAATCAGTATGATTTGATTTGGGTCATTGTGGATAAGATGACTAAGTCTGCTCACTTCTTGCATGTGAGGACTAACTACTCTGAAGATGATTATGCTAAGTTGTTTCTTCAAGAGATTGTCAAGCTGCATGGGGAAACAATTTCCATCATTTAAGACCGAGGTACATAATTCTCTTCTTATTTTTAGCATTCATTTCAAAAGAGTTTGGGGACCAAGGTGAACCATAGCACCGCTTTCCATACTCAAATGGACAGACAAATAGAGCAACTATTCAGACTTTGAAAGATATGCTAAGGGCTTATGTGTTTGATTTTAAAGGTAGTTGGTTTGATTATTTGCCTCTTATTGAGTTTACGCATAACAATAGTTACTATTTGAGTATTCAGATGGCTCCTTTCGAGGATCTATATGGTAGGAGGTATAGGTCTTCTATTGGGTGGTTTGATTTTGATGAGACTAGGTTGTTTGGTCTTAATTTGGTTCACCAAGCCATGGAAAAGGTGAAGGTGATTAGAGAAAGACTTAAGACTGCTCAGAGTCGCTAAAAGTCACATCGATGTGAGGCAAAGAAAGTTGGAGTTTGAAGTAGGTGATTGGGTGTTCTTGAAAGTCTCTACTATGAAAGGATTCGTGAGGTTTAGGAATAAAGGGAAGCTCATTCCCCATTATGTTGGTCCGTATCAGATTTTGAGAAGAGTTTGGGTTTCATTCATTCGGTTTTCCATGTGTCAATATTGAAGAAGTGTGTGGGTGATCCTTCTTTGATTATCCCTACAGAGAATTTTGGTATTTTGGATTCCTTGTCTTATGAGGAAATCTCGATCGAGATCTTGGATATGCAAGTCCTAGGTTGAGGACTAAGGATATAACTTTGTTGAAAGTTCTTTGGAGAAATCAAAAGGTTAAAGAAGCTAC
Organism: Capsicum annuum; assembly: GCF_002878395.1. Classification (NCBI taxonomy): domain Eukaryota; kingdom Viridiplantae; phylum Streptophyta; class Magnoliopsida; order Solanales; family Solanaceae; genus Capsicum; species Capsicum annuum. Next base: position 180,174,622 of record NC_061113.1, read on the forward strand.
TTGGGAATCTTAAGAGGATATAAAGTCCAAATATCCATTCCTATTCCCCGTGTTGGATGAAAATGCTTGAGGTATGACTTCCATTCTCTTTCTTATGGTCTTTTGAATTGACGTTTGGGTATGCGTGCATTCTTTCTTGTTATTATGCTAATAGGTGCCTTAATTTTTTATTCGGGGATGAATAATCCTGGGGGAGGGGGGGGTAATGCGATACCCCAGGTTTTGGCCTCTAAAAATTTCTTGATTATTGCAATCACTGCCCAGATAATGACTTACGTAACAAGTCGTTATCACTAGGCAGGAGTCATAGTGTGCCAATCGTAGTCATAATAGTAAGGTTGCTTGATGTTTCTGTCTTGATCATGACTAAAATCCCACGAGTCATAGTGTAAGGTCAGAAGTCATGGCGAGGGACTTATGACCATAATAGTGTGGGGCCAGAGTATTCTACTCAGGATACGAGTCAAGGTAATGACTTGTGATTAGTCATTACGAGTCGTTACCTGACCCATAACGACTGGGTGCTATATTTCATGCTTGTTTTCATTCATGGCATTGTGCTCTTTCCCTCTCATCCCATTATTTCCATGACTTAAAACACTTCCTTTGGCCCTATTTCCATCAGTTAACAAATATAAAGATTATTCTCTTCTCTCTAAATTACAAAATCAAGAACAAGCTAGGGATTTAAGGGCTTTGATTGGTGGTTTTCTTTCCATAATTCTTGGTATCCCAAACATTTAACTTTTCCCTAAATTATTTTTATACGAAGTATGTGTTTGATTATTATCCATATGGTTTTAGTTGTTGGATTTTGAATGTGGGTTGAGAGGTTTGGAATACTTACTATATATATTGATTTACCCATGGTTTGAAATGGTTATTTATGGTTATCTTGTGGTATTAAACTAAATAAATGCATGGGTGAGGAAATTGGAATGGAAAACATGGGTTTCCCCAAATTTTATGGTTTTAATGGTTTGGAATTGGCTTTACCCTCAACCCAACTTGGCTAATTGGATTCGAAACATGGATACATGCATAATTGAACTCAATTTTGGGACCTCGCATCGTATAAATGGTTGATAGAACTAAAAATAATTTTTGGAAGGCTTTGGTGGCCATGGATTGGTTTTTAAATTGGAAACTTTGGAGTCGTTTTGGCTAATTGGTTTTGGAATGGCATAATGGAATTGACTTGCAAGCTTAAACTTTATTTTGTATGATGATACCAATGGTAAATGCCTAATTAAAAGACTCATTAGTTAATGGATAGGAATGTGTAAATGGTTTTAATTTGGCTTAAAAAGGGTTGTGTAGCTCGTCGAGGAAGGAGGAGGTCCCAACGGGACTGATACAGAAAACCATACTTGCCAGCATGGGGGTCTTGCTGACCTTGTGCATAGCTCATAATATATATATATATATATATATATATATATGTATATATATATATATATGTATATATATAGAATGGTTGGGGTCGTGGATTCCCTGGACCTTGCTCGAATTTTTCTGGTTCATGTAGTTAATACGTGTTGGGACCACTTCAATAGGGGAAGATGAACTCATATAGCCTGGGGTGCCCTTGGGAAGGTTAGAGCTACATAGTACAAGTTAGTGATTTTAAAAATTCATGGTTAAGCCTTGTTCCCTATCCCAATATCTTATATATATGCATATATGAATGTGTGCATATGGTTTTTGAATGGTTTTGGACTGATTTTATCATGAAATTATTTTATCCATTCCTTGAGTTAATGCTAGTGCTCATCCCACTAACCATCCCCGAACACTTTATCCATTCCTTGAGTTAATGCTAGTGCTCATCCCACTAACCATCCCCGAACACTGTATCATTTCATGATGTAGGGTCCTAGGGGTTCTTCAGTTAATTTGTGAGAGTTAGGTGGTTTTTGTTTGTACGTTGGTTAGCATGAAGTGGTGAGCATCCTTCTTCTAGAAGGCTTGTTACTTATTAGTTTATTATGTCGTCTTATACTATTACTTTTGGATTTTTTTGGCTATAGTCGGGGGCATGTCCTGACCTAGGTTGATGTTTTGTTTTGTTAGAGGATTTTGTGGACAAAGTATGGGTGGTTACTGTTTATTGACTCTTAGTTCCTAGTTATCTATCTATCTATCTTTCACAAGATGTTGGGTTGCTTCGGCTATTATATTTATTGTGCTCAGTTTACTAGGCAAAGGGGGTGAGGGGTCTCCTACCCTCGATGGGCTTGAGACTCCTGTCACGACTAGGCTTGGGAACAGGTCGTGAATACTTGTTTCCTGACTATTTTTGAAGCCTACTTCAAAGTTTCTCTTCTTACATGGTTAACTGAGAAGCCATTAGTAAATATTTATGGTTTCCACAACATAAAAGAGGTACCTTTCTTATATTGGTTGAGTCAAGGATGCAAACTGTATAAGGATAAAAAGAGAAAAAGAGTAAGTAGAAGATCTTATCTAGAAAAATAGGTGGAAAACATCAGTTTATAATAGAATACCAACACTATCATAATAGATAATTTCATTTTCTTAAGTCTTACCATTGGGTCAAAATGGATTTACAAATTTAATATGCATAAATAATGGAGTTCTATCTCCCTTTTACATCACCAAAGCACTGACAAGGCTTTTGCAAAGAGGAGCGTTAGAGAAGCCTTTTATAGATAAAGTAAGTAGCTTCCTATTACCTGTCTTTATTTTTCGTTTTACTAATCTAATATCAATCATGGAAGTTCAACTTTTTTCATTCACAGAGAATATAGACAAAGTGGATTAAATACTTATATACTCAAAGAATATTAAAGAAGCCACGATATCCTTCAACTTGTACGATACTACGTTGATGCACTATTTTTACTCATATGCAGCTTAAATAAGATCCTTGATATTTTTTTTTATATATATTTGTGCCCCTTTCTTTAGTTAGATATATATCAGTCATATTTTGGAGATGATGCAATCAATGATTGTTTCTTTGATAGATCATACTTATGCCATGAGCAGATGACAATCATGCACCACATATGTCCACGTACCTAAAGACATCCTTCTTGAAAGAGGATTTGCTACAAACAAGCACAAGAAAATAGTGACTTTAATATACAATCAGTCAACTACTAGTCATATTATTTATAGTAAATGAAGAAAAATAATTAAAAGAGCCTAGACATATCTATACTATGATGATTTTTTGATAGGACAGTTATTCTATTAGATATTTTATTATAAGTATTTACTGTGGAAAATGACAACAAATAGCCTAAAAATACACTTCTAACTTATGTAATCAGTTTTTTCATAGTATTCTCTCCTTATGAGCAAAAGATGCCCACTAGCTAGTAGTTTAATTTGGATGGGAATACTATTCTAGACTTCAGGAACAACCTGGATATTTCACACCACTTAGAATTCTAGAATGATGCAATTGCTTAATAATGAAGTTTATAATATTTTGGAATAGCTACTCTGCCGAAATCTGTTCTTGGACAATTAATTTTTAGTTACTTTGATTAAATCGTATAGAATCCTGTATATTAAACCTTTTGACATATTTTTATCCTTATCCAATGTAATCTTCTTTAGTCACACGAACAATTTTCACATTCTAGGTGTCACTAAAGGTACTCCCTCTTGTTATCATTAGTTTTGGAAATTGTTACAAGTAGTTATTTACTTTGGCCATCCTTATGAAAATTGTTGTAGGTATCACAACATAGACTTAGTAAACTGTTTGTTAGTATTTATATGTTGATAATTTTCTGAAATGTTCTTATGGGATTATATGCTTTGTGTTGTCATATTTTAATATTATTATTTTTAATGTATAGATTGGACATCCATGTATAAGTCCTACACCTAGTAAGATGGAGATAGATTTCCTTACTCTGTTTGTGCCTTTGCAATTAACTAGGGATGACAAGATTGAAAAGATTGATAGAGATTTGAACAGTGTTGCAGCAGTCAAAAGAGATTATATTGTTGTTAATTTTGGTGAATCTTCATGAGATTTTGGTGTTGATGGTGGAGGAGGAGGATCTTCTCCAAATATTGATAGATATTTTAGAGGTGTTGGTGATAGAAGAGGGAGATCTTTTTTGAATATTGATAAAGGTACTGGTAATGTTGGTGCTGCTAGAGGGGGATGATTTTCTCCATTTGTTACTAGTGGACTAGGTGGTTTTGTGGTGGTTTTTGAGTAGGAAAATCTCTGATTGATGAGAATGTTTCACATCCTTAAGAAACTCCATCCACCACTGAGGTGTCTTCTTATAAACTTTGTCACGAGAAAATAGATTTGTTAACTGCTAGGATAGATGCATTAGAGAAAGCTATCACCATCATGATATATTAGAGGGGTATTAGACGATCATTAAAAATTTTGGACCTGTATACTCCTGATTTTTTAAAAGAAGGAAAAAATAAATTTAAAGGCATTGTCGAGTGTTCAAGAAAGGCAACGAGATAGGTTAAGCATATCATCGAGAAAGGACTTGATTTGTTATGTTTTATTGAACTTTTAAAGTGGTGATGCGACTCATATGTGAATTGGTTCTCTATGATTTAAACAACGTTTGTAGTGTGCTGGGAGCTAGAATTCATAAATGTTGTTTTATTAGCATAAATGTTGTTTGTTTGCAACAATAGCTATTAATATAAATTAGTCCATTATTTCAACAATTGCTTTAAGTTACTAGGAATTTCATAGCAGTTGCTGAATTTTTCACAGCAATTGCTAAATTATGCTACAACAAGTACGTTTGTTGTTGAAAGTTTCATAGCAATGGCTGCATTATGCTATAGAAAGCGCGTTTGTTGTAGAATTTTCATAGCAATTGCTTCATTGAAAAACCTAAATTGAGTTAGTTAGAGTTTATAGTTATCAAATACAATGAGAGATAGTAATTTGAGATACATTAGATGATTAATTAAACGATTGGAAATGTAATCATCTAAAATTTAATTTGCTACTGCAAAGTAAGTTAATTGCTAGGAATTTTATAACAATTTCTAAATTAGGCTACAACAAGTAAGTTAGTTGCAAAGAATTTCATAATAATTACTAAAATATGATACAACAAGTACGTTAGTTGTTGAACGTTCACAACAATTGCTGCAATGTTCTAAATCAAGTATGTTAGTTGTTGAAAGTTTCATATCATTTGCTGCATTATTGTAAAACCCTAGGTGTTGAACTCTGAATTTTTCTCAGTGATTGTGATTACTACTCAAGTTATGACTCAGGTGATGATTTGTGACGACTTCTCATGAGTCGTATAGTGCCAATCATGGTTTAACCAGTGAGATGGTCCAATGTTTCTGCTTCGAGTACAACTAGGACCCTACAAGTCACAAGGTTTGGCCACAAGCCATAGGATCAAACCAGTAAGGTTACACTGAGCCACTTCCCAGACTACGAGTCTAGGCAACAACTCGTAGTCAATCATTATGAGTCGTCACTTGACCCGTAGCGACTAGGAGTTGTAATTCCTACATGATTTCATTAAGGGAATGGTGGTCTTCTCTCTTACCCCACTACTATTCGATGACATAAAAAATTTCCTTAGCTATACTTCCACCCATTAAACATAACATAAACACTTTTTTTCACTCAAATTCCCAAGTCAAGAACAAAGCTAGGGTTTTCAAGGGTTAATCATCTAACGCTCAAAGTGTTGTTTCTTGATAACGCTCAACTTATACATCAGTTTAAGTGCAAGGTAGTCAATATATTTATCCAACTTTGAGTCGGGGTTGAATCCACAAGGAACAATTTGAGTGACAATTAAATTAGCTCAAAATAAAGGAAACTCGCTAAATTCAAACATAGAATACAAATATGTAATAATTGGAGGGGGGGGGAGGATTGAGAGACTATCAAAACTAATGGTTATTTATGGACTTTTAAAGGAAAAATTTGTGACTATGAATAATTAGAGTACTCTCAATTAATCACGGACCTTGGGATTATGCTTTCCAAGTGGCAAGTTATGCATGGGAGTGTGATGATTCGGCGAAAACTCTAATCATTGATGATGTAGTAGGCTAGGTTGAAAGTCCTTAAGACGTCAACATAGTCTCAAAGATGTCACATTGACCCTTTTAATTACCTAACGAGTGTGTCAATTAAAGCCACCCAATACCTCAATTAGGCACCCCTATTTTTAGGATGGTACCTAAGGAAAATTCAACCTCAGAATCACTCCTATGTCTAAGATAGTGAAAATTAGCAAACTATGCACATAAATTGTCTATATTATTACCTTGGTTCCTACATGCCCCTTTCAAGGATGATGTGGGTTCCAAAAGTTTATCCAAACCCCTCTTTAATGGATGGTTTGAACTTTCAAGAGCTTGGGATTATCACCCATAAACCCATTTGGGTGTTGGGGATTTTACCCACAAATCTCAACCAATTTAGCCCAACAATAGTAGAACTAATCATCTGACATATAAACAATTGAATCACAACCCACACACAATTTGAACCTTATTATAGCATAATCCCAAGAGGAAAAACTAAGTGTAGATGAGAGCAATAAGAAAGATATACCCAAAAATCTCCGTTGATTTGATTTGTGAAAGACTAACTGAATGTTACTTCAAACTTTGAACTTCAACAAATCTTCAATGGGAGTTAGCTAATCCTTCACTTGGAAACTACTCCAATGTATTCTTCACCCAAAATTAATTCAATACTTTTCCTCCAAAAATGGAAACTAAGGAGTAGACAAAGTTCCAATAATTGGGAATTGATTGATGGCTCAAAGAGAAAAGGTTTGAGTCTCTTAAGGGAAAATTTGGGAACAGCTGTGTGCAGTTACATCTTTGTCCTTGGCTGCTTTTCCACAAAACTGCGATTGCGAGAGTTTTCTATGTTCGCAACAATCGCGACCACGGGTAGATCCACGCGATTGCGGTAACTGAGGTGATGTTCTGCTCTAGGTTTTCAAACTGCACTTCTTTTCTTTTTTTGATATTTTTCAGCTCGCAACCACATATTTTTATCTCATTACCCATGTTCCTTCAAAATGTTTATATAGTGCATTTAATCACAAAATATGTCTCACTTATACATTTAAATCATAGCAATGAGCACGAATGTCGAGTGCGAATGAGTGGTAAATTAACAACTCATCAACACCCCCAAGTTAAAGTCTTGCTTGTCCTCAACCAACTCTACCACTTGCCATAAGACAATGTACTTTTATGATCACATAAGATGACCCAATGATCACAATGAAATCAAGCTTTTTTACTACCTCAAGTAGCTCTTTAAACATGGGGAAAGCTATTTTCCCGACACCCCTCAACATAAAATGCAATAAGTAAGGATGTAAAAGACTTCAAAGAACAAAAATGTAACAATCACTGATACATTAGAAGTGACTCACTTTTTACCTCAACTTCACCATACTTCTTTTGTCTCTCTTCTTGGAGGATGAAAATATCACCTACCTCAACTTGTGCGCATTCATCCTCATAAGAAGGAAAATTTCACACACCAAGCTACTAAGTATGAAATAAGGAATTTTAATGCAAAACTCTCTCCCTCTCAAGAACTCTCTCTGTTAACAAGTGTCATATCATAGGCTTTCCCCTATTTTCAATAGCCACTACAATGAAAATAAATAACTGGAGATTTCAAAGGGCTTTTCGAGCTTGTAACGTAGGTTTAGGGTAGGGTAGGATATTATTTAAGGTCAACAGGGTTTATACCCTTCTCGAACATCTACATCATACTACTTAATCCATTTTGTTGACTATGGGACACTTCTTTTAGTTAAAAATGTGCCTATATTTATTTCCTTGCATCACCCATTTTCTTTCCATTTCTTTTTCTTTCATGATTTCATCCCTTTGGTTGAATTTTTTCTTATTTTATTCATTTTTTCAATGCTTAAGCACATAGGCATTCACTAAAGACTTCATGGCGAAAAGTTATTTCCTTCAACTTTCACCACCAAACTTAGGCTTTTAGCCTCAAGTTGCATCTTTAAGTTTAATGAGGATATGGTTCAAAAGAGGGATAAAAGCTGAAAGGTTCACTACTTGTAATGTGTTTGCCAAAGAAAGGTCCAAAGGCTCTAAGTGGGTGACTAGGGATAACATCTATGCATGGGTAGGATTTTTAGGCTAAGTGGGCTTCAATGTCACCAAGATGGCCTAAGATCATCTCACAAACAAAATACAATCAAAATTTAGCCTTGAGAGACTAATGCGGCAAATTAAAGATGACACAAGTATACATGAGATTTAGACAAATAAACTTACCACACATGGCATATGGACTCACCAAGGAGGCTCATTTTCCCCTGATGTTAGAGAGAAAATTAGAGTATCGATCAATATTTACAAGACAAAAATTTTGGAGTCACAAAAAGAGAAAAGGTTTTATTACAGAGTTGCTCACCTCCATGCCCTTGATTTTTGAAAAATTTTGTACGGAGAGGGGTGTTTGCTCTGCATTTATACCATACACAATTTTCTAACCATAGAAACAACCCAATCCTTTGTCTCACATTTTGGCACAATATGGGCAAACCAACCATATGGATACTCAGACATTGCCAATGACATATGTACAATCCCAAATCCACAATGCCATACGTACTCAGACTTCCTTTGCATTTGTGATCTTGATGCCACAGGTACTCAGACTTCCCCTGCATTCATGACTCAAAACCCAATCACGGTGTTTTTCCCTTAAGGACATCGTCGATCAATCTATCATAGGGAAAAGATTGTCAGACTTCACCATAATCAAAATAAGACTAAAGTAAAATAGAAAATCTAAAATCAAAACCAAAATGACCAATCCATGAAATGTGGGCACCACCAGAGTGACACAGTAATGCAATCCAAAAATGAAATAAAAATCATCCAAAATATCATCAAAGAAACTATTAAACATCAAAAATACAAATTTGGGGACCAGCAACCCTAACTAAAAAGGTAGTTGTGCCCTCATTGCATAATTAATAAAGCAAGTAAAAAGGGTGCTCGTTGAATCTATATCAAGAGATGTTGTTTCCTGCTGACTCTACACCATCACCACCAACATCAAAACTTGACAAATCAGTAGCGGCCTCGTGATTACACTCAATTATGGGAGAAGGTAGTCTGTCATGGGGTTTCAGTACCTTCTACAGGCCCTCTTGATCCCCTTTTATATATTATTGAAGAGCTTATCTCTCTTCTTTACCCTTTTCCTCATCTTCCCGTGGGAGGCCTAAAGCTTCTTATGAGATTATGCTAGTGCTGAATACGCCCTCTCGATCCTAGCAGTAGTGGCTCCCTATGTCTTCTGCTCCTCTTGGTACTTCTCATAATCTAAGCGGGACACATAAGAATGGCGCTTGGTGGAGGGCTCTCCTGGCCCCTGAGGAAATCCTTAAACCATCTCCTTGATGACCTTAATATTAACACCAATATCTTCCAGAGGCCCAACAGTGTATGGTCTGCCTGACTCTAACTCCTCAACTATCAACTTTCCTACATCGATCTTTCTCTTTTTTCTATTAATGGGTACACGCTTACCTCAGATCTTAAGTGGGTAAATAGGGGTTCCAAGGCATATCCAAGTGTAATCAAGGTATTCTACTATCCCTGCTCTTCTAGACAGCTCAGTGATAAGAGAAGGGAACAAGAGATACGTACCACTATAGTTCTTGTAGAACTTCATATCAGAAATCACGAGAGACCAACTAATAGAATAATTACAAGGATAACACGAAACAAAATTCAAGATCAGTCCACAAAATCAAAGATCCAAGGACCCTTTTGAAGACCACACTCGGATTCAACAAACAACAACAAGAACACGATGTATTGATGTGTTTAACACCTAAAAACAGCTAACAACAAACTATGTTAACAACAACAAGATGAAGAATAACAACAATGGATCAAGAACAGCAAGTCACGGATTTGAATTACAAGAACACAAACCAACGATTACAACATAAACAAAATGGATAGATAGTTAGACCTTGGTTGGTATAATCTTAAGAATCCAAGAATATGACAATATTGGACCCTTAACACTACACACAATGGTTAACCTAACTCCTACATTGACATAAGAGGAACTTTACCTCCTCTAAACACCAACGTATTAAGCCAACATTGCAACACAAGTGATATCCACACTTGTTCCCCTCATTTCGGTGTGGTGGCTATTCCAAGCCCTATAACTAAAGGTGTTTCATGTTTTCAAGTCTTACATCAATAAACAACTAATGAGAATAAGACCTTAAATGTTCTATTTATATTCTATTACACGACAAGGCAATATGACAACAATGCCCTTAAAGGGAGGGGTGGCCATAGAGTGTATTTGGACCCAATGAAGTGACCAAAATTCCCTTAATGAAGATGACCAAATCATGACCCATTAATTGTTTTCCAAAACCATGATTCCTCAAGTCTTCGATGCTCCAAGCAATCTTCCATACATGGCCTTGCTTGTGCTAAAAATGGGTCTTCTTTGGATATTCTTGTGCCCTCGGGGTGACCATGTCTTCAAAAATTAAGGTGGCTATTTGACTTGTATCATCCTTATCTTCTTGAAAAGGATTCGACCTCGAATCCAAACCTTGCAAGAACAAAGAGAAGACAAATAAGCACCACATCCTCATGAATTGAGGGTTAGAGTTAGTATAATAAACAACATCTGCATGTTAAGGATGTACACACTTGATATATAATCATACATCCTTTGTTGTAATCATGAGGGACTTAGAAAAAAAATTATAAAAGAGTTGGCGAAAGGAATCAGCATCAAGGGGTGGTGTCCCAATTGAAAGTAAAGTCCACCTAACATATATAACAATACCACTCAAACAAATGGACCGACCAACAACTATCCATCCTTCACACCCTAAGAAGTTACAGGGATCGAATGGGAGACATAACCAAGGGCTTAGTTCTCGGCCACTCTCACTTTCCCCTAGGGTGTCATCCTCGAAATTAAGCAAGCCCTCTTTATCACCATTGAAAATATCATGAACTAAACGAGGGTTGAGAAAGGTGTTCCATAAGTCAACTTCAAATAAAGGGTTCCTATGCATACACTTACTGCTAGTTTCAAAAATTCCACTAGGAATATGCCCAACATAAGAAACACATAAAGACGAAGTAGATGGCATTTCTAATCACATATTACCTTCTCTTTCACAAGAGTTGTCCTCACATACGTTCAAACCATTACGGGAAGCCAAAGGAACACAATTAAAATCATCTTCACAAAGACAATCACAACTTGGGTTTTCTAAACATTCAAGCAAATCAAGATCATCTATGCTCGGCTGATCATTTTGCTCACCCTCACTAGTTATTGGTAATTCACATACCAACATAAACTCACCTTGTTTTTCACAAGGGATAACTAGTGTGTGAATACTCTCGTCACTTGGTAATGGAACCTTAGTCAAGTTGTAAGTGCTAGCACCAGATGGACACAAATTATTCTCACGAGGAGAATCAATTTCTTCATCTAAAGGATCAACTAGTGCTTGTGTATCTCCAATAAGAGTTTGGTCCTCATGTGACCTAACAATATCAAGATTATCAGAAAATAAAGACTCATGCACTCCTACACTAGGTAAAACCGCAACTACTTTTATATGAGTGTAGGGGATAACATTTTTACCTCGTAGCTCACAACAGCTATGGTCTTCATCTTGACGTGTGTTCGGGTAGCCCACTTGCTCCCTTGGAACTCCCACATGATCAAACCTTTCATTTATCACTTCCCATTAATGGGTAATGGTTTCAAGTTTAGCCAAACTAGCACTTGCAGCCGCGGGTTCCATCGTAATTCCACCTAAAAAAAAGAACAAGTCTAAAAACTAAAACACATTTTAGTTCGAAACAACCTCACCACACTCTCACACACTTGATCATCTCACATTTGGATTCACAAATGTTGCAAGCCGGTTTGTAGTTCGTGATGAGTCGAGGGTAAGTCTACGCCTCGGTCAGAATGGATTCTTTGTTTGAAGACTTAAGGAAATAATGTCCAAACTTGAACCAAGAAATTCTATGATTCAAAAACAAGAAAAGCCCAACATAACGCTAACACGAACAAATGGCACAAAACTAACTAACAAGCTAGTAGGTGATTAGTAGGTTGTCAATTAGTGTTCAAACCAACAAACAAAACTAAGAAACAATAAAATAAAACTAAGAAATCTAAAATTTGAGCTCAAAATATTGTGTGAACAGTAGTTTAGTGATGTGGCAGTCCGCAATTGCCTCGGTTTTGTCCAAATTTTACTTTCCAATTTCAAGTCTTGATCAATCTATAATCTAAAAATGGTGGATTTGGTTAATGGAGGAAAATTTGGTCTTGGAGCTTCTTTTTCAAGTTCAAAACAAGACTTGACCTTCTTGGTACTTTCTCCTTTAAACAAGGTCCTTAAATCAATGAAAGTAGGTGAAAAATGGTTGTCAAGTCCTTTAAGTGATGTGATCAAGTCTTTCTCCAACAAGTACTACAACTTGGTCTTTCACCTTTTGTGGATCTAACGTTCACTTTTTGTTTTAACAAAAGATGAAAAGTGTGAAGAACAATAAGAACACAATAACAACACCAAGAACAATAACAATACTCTCTAAAAACAACAAAAAATTTCGATGCCCAAATCCACAACAATAAGGCATTCAACACGGTCAAGGTTTAGAATGACAACAACATCAAATCAGCCACACTTTGTTCACGTAAACAACATCAACAAGTTCAAGTTCAAGCTTAGATTTGAACACCTTTTAGTGTTGGTGAGAAAGAAACCTACACTAGAAACACTCTAAACAACAAAAGACTACAATATCTAATCACAAAGAAATATTTCACGGCCAAGACAACACCATTAACAATAACTTTCTCGGCCTAGAACATCAAGAACGGGCAGATTACTCCTTTTCTATAATTTTTTCAGTTTTTTAACTTCTTTTTTTATATATTTTTTTTCAACTCTCAAGCCTAAAATTGATCTTGTTAGAACAAAATTAAAGATGGCTTTGATACTAAATGATACAAGAATTACAAGGAAAACATGAAACACATTTTAAAATCAGTACACAAGATCAAAGATTCGAGGACCCTTTTGAACACCACACTTGGATTCAACAAACAACAACAAGAACACGATGTATTGATGTGTTTAAAACCAAAAAACAGCTAACAACAAACTATGTTAACACCAAAAAGATGAAGGACAACAACAATGGAACAAGAAAAATAAGTCACAGATTTGAATTACAAGAATACAAACCAACGATTACAACATAAACAAAATGGATAGATAGTTAGACCTTGGCTGTTATAATCTTAAGAATCCAAGAATATGGTAATATTGGACCCTTAACACTACACAAAATGGTTAACCTAAGTCCTACGTTGACACAAGAGAAACCTTACCTCCTCTAAAGACCAACGTATCAAGCCAACATTGCAATAAAAGTAATATCCACACTCGTTGCCCTCATTTTAGTATGTTGGCTATTCCAAGCCCTACAACTATAGGTGTTTCATGTTTTAAAGTCTTACATTAATAAAAAACTAATGAGAAAAAGATCTAAAATGTTCTATTTATATATTCTATTATAACACAAGGCGAAATAATAATAATGCACTTAAAGGGAGGGGTGACCATAGAGTGCATTTGGACCCAATAAAGTGACCAAAATGCCCTTAATGAAGATGAAAAAATCATGAACCATTAAGTGTTTTCCAAAACCATGAGTCCTCAAGTCTTCGATGCTCTAAGCAATCTTTCACACACGGCCTTGCTTGTGCTCAAAACGGGTCTTCCTTACATATTCTTATTCCCTCCGGGTGACCAAGTCTTGAGCCTTTAAATGATGACCTCCAATCATTTCTTCAAAAATTAAGGTGGCCATTTAACTTGAATCACCAACACTCAGTAGAATATTTTCTAGTATGTAGGAAAACACATGGGCACATATATCTATGATTGTAGTCATGTGCATGCAAGGAGAGATATGGCTACAAATGATGTTCAGCTATATTTAAGCCTCGACTGTGAAGTCATTTATGGAGATGCCTTTTTTTATTGTTGCCCACGGGGCCTCTTTTCTCGGGCGTAACTTCTCTGCTATCCAACTGCCTAGCTCACAACCCCTGGCCTAAAAATTAGCCATGACTACATTAGAGATCTCATATAGATTTTTAATTTACGCATTCCAAATTGCATATTCACCCCTCAGATCCTGATAATTGGGTCAATAAAAGATACCACACTATGTTTTGCATAGAACTTTTACACCTACTGCTCATTTTCTAAGCAAGGGTCTCAGCAAAATAACTCCATCCAGCAACCTCGAGTCTAGCATAAAATGTTGGAAGCTTCACTGACACTTTTTCCAAGCATATAGCCCTTTCTAAGAGTAGCTTAGTCCTTGGAAACTCATCGTATTATTGCTTGTGGCATTCAGGAGTCATAAATTGGATGTGATCATAGTTCTCCATGATGAAATCCTACAAGACATGAGGACAACATAAAATCATTTTCATCAATATTTTCATGATTATGCTACACTATATTGTCCACTAAACTTCATGGATGGGCATTTTGTGGTGTTTGAACAAAAATTTAAACTTTAAGAATTTTAGCCCAGGCTGGCAGGCAGTCTCAGTTATAGAAATCATGGCAGCTTGTCCACAATAATGGATGCGATGAGTGCAACCATAAGATAGCAATCACTGGTACGATAAATGTGGTCCTGATAACCACAATCGCGGTACCTGAGACTAGACTGCTTAGTATTTTACACAAGTTCAAAAATTCATTTTAAGGGCTAAAACATGTTCCAAAATAAGAATAAATCACTAATAAAATGAAATATGTGTTCTAAGTGCTCGATCATGCCCTCATAATGTGATAGTACCTAGTTATTGGGGTAATTTATCAGACACTGTGTGTGCACCCTGTACTTTGCTAAATTTCACACAGCTTTGGGTACTCAATACCTCCCCACATATGTGCACACCATATCTATATCTAATTACCACACAATCATGATTCATCAACCATTTGGAAATGGAAAACTCAGTATTGGGCCCTACCTAGTTAATGCACTGTAAGGCCTTTTCATAATAAATAAGAACATGATCTTGAAGCACTTATTGGATAAGTTATGTAGAGATAATGAAAATATGTCTTTGAAATGCTCCAAAGATTACCATAAAAGGGTGAGATTTTGAGAGAAAAGTTAGAAGGAAAGTATAGGGTAAATAGAACACCGATGGTTTTTTAAAAAGGGTTCGACCGTGATTACGATTAAGTGACCACGATAATAGACACATGGGTGACCAAGATCATAGCTCAGTGCCCACGATCACAGTAATGAAGGGCATTTCTGCACCACTATTTCCCCTGATTAGTCCCTCATGCAAACATCCCACATTTTTCCTTTTCAATTTATTATACACCAAAGTTCCACAAGTTTATGGATTAATCAATGCCAAACTTAAAAGCTATACTATCAAATTCAAAAAAAAAGGATACGGGTCACTTTTCGTGGTGTGATGGGGTGCCTATCATCGAGAGCTTAGTTCAGCATCGTGCATGACACGTCCTTAACTAAATTTTTATGCTTTCACTTAGAAGATCTGAATCTCTATCCCAACTTTCGCGCACTATGCACTAAGTGATAGAGGGATCTCTAAGATGAAGCTCGATAAAGATGAGTACATGATAAGGAAAGTTCTATCTCTCCACTTAGAACACTTGAACTTGTTACCCAATTTCACACCAAATTTCTAATTTAGCTCCTTCATTAATGGTGGGAACATCAATAGGCCACTAGTTGAACATCAAAATTTGATCTCCTTGGCCTTTAAGTATGGGGCTCCCATGTATGTCAAACTCCAAAATGTAAGGATGGTGCCCCCTCTCCCCATAATCCTTTATTTGGTTAGGTAGATGGACTTTCATCATATTCTCTAAGCGCAATATTGAAAAATGATTCGAATAAGGTTTATCCCTTAGTTTTGGAATTGTATCCTTATTAGAATTTGTACCCCAAAATAGACTATATTCTTCATAAGAGATTTACTTGGCTTCTTCTTTTGACTCTAGTGCCAATTCCTCAATTTTGGTATCTTTGACTTTGTTTGGTTTGATTGGTTTGGAAAGCACCGTGGATTCTTCACTTCCAAACTCATGATTAACCACATATCTTGGTCTCTTTTATTGATCATCCTTATCTTCGGGAGTGGGAAAGGTAATGGTATTTGAAAGATTTGTTTCCTTGCCTATTTCTTCTATATTTTTGATTTCCTTTTGACATGCCCCCATGCCTTGAAGCATGAGATATATGTTATCCCTCATGTTGAAGAATTGCTTTGACATCTTAGTATAATGGGGGAAGGGAGCATTCAGAAAATCACTCCAATGTTTATCTCCACCACCACATAAAGAACAATCATACTCCCAATATGATCGAGATGGTGTTTCCATCGCTCTACGGGGAATATATTTACAATCTCTCCAAAAGTGGGGTCCATCATAATATGGGAATGAACGTCAAGATAGGATTTCCAACTACCAAAATCATATTTATCCCAAGATGCCACAGAGAAAATTTGAACCAAAACAAAAATCTACCTAACGCAAAGAAAACAAAAAAGAATCACAAACAAATATTTACAAGTTTGAATCCAAGCAAGTAAGGTACACTTTGAAAGTAACTCAATAGACCAAATTATTCCCCAATAATGGAACCATTTTTGATAATGCTCAACTTACACATCAATTTAAGTGCAAGGCAGTCATCGTTAATATATTTATCCAACATTGAGTTAGGGTCAAATTCACGAGGAACAATATGAGTGGCAATCGAATTAGATCTAAATAAAGAAAACTATCTAAATTCAAACTTAGATACAAATATGTAATGATTGGGTGGGGTGGGGTTGAGAGAGTATCAAAACTAATGGTTATTTATAGACTTTTAAGGGACTAGCTCGGGACTACAATTAGAGTATACTCAATTAAGCATGGATCTTGGGATTATGCTTTCCTAGTGGAAAGTTATACATGAGAGTGTGATGATTCAGTGGAAACTCTAATCGCTGATGATGTAGTAGGCTAGGTTGAAAGTCATTAATACTATTTTTTGAACATAGTCTTAAAGATATTACTCATTGACCCTGTCAAGTACCTAATGAGTGTGTCAATTAAAGCCACCCAATACCCCAATTAGGCACCCCTATTTCTAAGATGGTACCCAAGGAATAGTCAACCTCACAATCACTCTTATGTCTGCGATAGTGAAAATTAGAAAACTATGCATATAAATTGTCTAATATTACCTTGGTTCCCACATCCCACTTTCAAGGATGATGTTCCAAAAGTTCATCTAAATCTCTCTTTTAAGGATGGTTTGAGCTTTCAAGAGCTTAGAATTATCATGCAGAAATCTATTTAGGTGTTTGGGGATTTTACTCGCAAATCCCAACCAATTTAGTCAAGCAATATTGAACCTATCATCAACAAATTAACTTATGCATTATTGATCACAACCCACACATAATTTGCATCCTATTCTAGAATAATCCCAAGAGGAAAAAATAGATACACATAAGTGTAATAAGCAAGATATACCCAAAAATCTCCATTGATTTAATTTGTGAAAGACTAAGTGATTGTCACTTCAAACTTTCAACTTCAACAAATCTTTAATGTGAGATATCTAATCCTTTACTTGGAAGATACTCCAATGTATTCTTCACCAAAAATTAATATAATAATTGTCCTCCAAAAATGTAAACTAAGGAGTAGACAAAGTTTAATAATTAGGAATTGATTGATGGTCCAAAGAGACAGGGTTTGAGTATCTTAAGGGAAAATTTAATAATAGTTGTGTGAATTTACATTTTTGCCCTTGGCTATTTGCCATTAAGCAACGATCGAGAGAGTTGTCCGCGTTCGCAACTACCGCAACCACGAGTAGATCCATGTGATTGTGGTTGATGACCTTCTTGACTAGACATGATCATGGCCCTCATACCACGATCATAGTGACTGGGGCTATGTTCTCATCCAGTTCTTCTAACTATACTTCTTGTCTTCTTTTGATCTTATTCAGCTCACATCCACATATTTTCATCTCATTACCTATGTGCTGCAAAATATGGATATTAGTGTATTTAACATAAAATATATCTTATTTATACATTTAAATCATTGTAATGTACACGAATGTCGAGTGAGAATGAGTGGTAAATTCCTCGACAATGATGCCATTTTTTATACCACTTAACTTACACGTCAATTTAAGTGCAAGGCGGTCATTGCAAATATATTTACCCAATTTTGAGTCTGGGTCAAATCGATGAAGAACAATGTGAGTGGGAATCGCATTAGCTCAAAATAAAGAAAACTTGCTAAATTCAAACCTAGAATACAAATATATAACGATTGGGAGGGGGGTTGAGAGAGTATCAAAAGTAATGGTTGTTTACAAACTTTTAAAGGACTAATTTGGGGCTATAAATAATTAAAGTATACTCAATTAAGAATGGATCTTGGGATTACGTCTTCGTAGGGGCAAGTTATGCATGGGAGCGTGATGATTCAATGCAAACTCTAATCGTTGATGACGCAGTAGGCTAGGTTGAAAGTCCTTAAGACTAGTTTGTTAACATAGCACAAAAGATGTCACTCATTTACCCTTTCAAGTACCTAACAAGTATTTGAATTAAATCCACCTAATACCTCAATTTGGCACCCTTATTTCTAGGATGGTACCCAAGGAATAGTCAACCTCACAATGACTCTAATTTCTAAGATAGTGAAAATTAGAAAACTATGCACATAAATCATGTACTATTAACTTGGTTCCCATATCCCTCTTTTAAAGATAATGTGGGTTCCAAAAGTTCACCCAAACCCATCTTTTAAGAATGGTTTGAGCTTTCAAGAGCTTGGGATTATCACCCATAAACCTATTTGGGTGTTTGAGGCTTTTACCCACAAGTCCCAACCAATTTAGTCAAGAAATAGTATAACCCATCATCATCAAAATTATGCAAATTTAAATCACAACCCACACATAATTTGCACCCTATTCTATCATAATCCCAAGAGAAAAAACTAGCTACACATAAGAGTAATAAGCAAGATATACCCAAAAATATCCATTGATTTGATTTATGAAAGACTAAGTGAATGTTACTTCAAACTTTAAACTTCAACAAATCTTCAATGGGAGTTAGCTAATCCTTCACTCGTTAGCTACTCCAATGCATTCTTTACCCAAAATTAATAAATAATTGTCATCCAAAAATATAAACTAAGGAGTAGACAAAGTTCTAATAATTGAGAATTAATTTATAGCTCAAAGAGACATGGTTTGAGTCTCTTAAGGGAAAATTTGGAAACAATTATATGGTTTACATCTTTTTCCTTGGCTGCCTTTTTATTAAGCCGCGATCATGGGAGTTATCCGCATTTATGACTATTGAGATTGCAAGTATATACATGTGATCCCAGTTGCTAACTTTCTTGACTAGCCGCGATTGCAACCCTCAGACTATGATCGTGGTAACTAAGGCTATGTTCTGCTCTAGGTCTTCGAACTGTACTTTTTTCCTTCTTTTGATCCTTTTTAGCTTGGATCCATATATTTTTATCTCATTACCTATATGCCTGCTAAATATGGATATTAGTGCATTTAATCACAAAATATGTCTTATTTATACATTTAAATCATGGTAATGTGCATGAATATTGAGTGCAAATGAGTGGTAAATTCACCACTCATTATTTCTCCTCCAAATTCTTGGTGTTTTTAGGCATATATCTCTTCTCTTAAACTTGTATTTTTATATTGGCATGCAATGGTTTGATATTCATATAGTTTTAATGTTTGGTTTTAGAACTTGGATTGAGGGTTTTGCATGATTGTTATTTAGATGGTATTCTCATGGTTTACATTCACTTGTTTATACTTTATGAATAGATTTGGGAACTGATCGAGTGAATGGGCATGATGAATAGAATGGTGGTCGTGGATTCCACTAAATTTATGGTTTCTAGTTTGCATTAGTATTAACCTCAACCTACTTGCATAAATGGTTTTGAAATATGGACCATTACATGGTTTTGCTTACTTTACTAAACTATTGCATTAAATTAATGGCTAAACAAATAGAAATAATTTTGAAGGCCTTGGTGGCCATGGATTGATTTTAAATTAGAACTTTGGAGTCTTATGGCTAATTGCTTTGGTTTGGAATAATGGATTGGCTTGCAAGCATAATTAATTAGTATGACGATACCATTTGATAAATACCTAAATCGATGACGCCTTGGTTAAATGGATTGGTTATGTATTAATGTTTTAATTTAGGTTTAAAGTGGATTGTGTAGCTCTTTATAGAAGGTGGAGGCCCAAGGGGGACCGATACTGGAAACCATGTTTGTCGGTGTGGGGTCCTTGGTAACCGTGTACATAGTTTACACTTTTATATACTTTGGATTGGCTGGGGTCTTGGCCTTCCTGGGACCTTTCTTGGAATTCTCTGATTTGTGTAGCTAACATGCACTGGAGACCTTTTAGAAGGGAGAGCTAAGCCCATATAGCTCATGGGTGTCCTTAGGACGACTAGAGTTATGCTCTCTAGGTTAATGATTTTAAATCTCATGCTAATCCTTGTTCCCTATCAAATATCTTATATATGTATGTATGCATGTATGTGAACATGTATAATGAGATTGAACTTGATTTTGAAATGGCATTATTTTATCCCTTATACTGAGTTACATATTAGCACTCACCCCGCTAACTATCCTAGGATGCTATATTGTTTTATAACATAGGGTCCAAAGACACTTCTTTTACCCCTATACAATGTTAGGTGATCCAATTTGTTGGTTATTTCATAGTGAAGTGGTGATCTTTCATCCTCTATAAAGCTTAGTTATTCCATTGCTTTCTTTCCATAATATAGAATTAAAGAATTCACATTAACATTATCATTATCATTGTCACTGTTATGGTCAGGGGCATGTCTCGACCTAATAGTATATTCGGATTAGTTTAGAGGCTTTTGTGGACGTGTGTGGGTTGGATAGTGTTGTTGACTCTTAAAGCTTATTATTGAGTTAAATTAACTATTTTATCTCTATTCTTTCGTTATCTTTCACTTTATTATTATTTGGATTATGTTTGGATTAGACAGGCTATGGGGGTGGTCTCTGACCCATAGTAGGCTTGAGATATCCATCACGGATAGGCTCGGGGTAGGATCATGACAAGCTTAGTATCAGAGAATAGGTTAAATATCACTAGGTATCTAAGAAGCAGTATCGAGTAGAGTTCTTTTTATGGGTGTATTGCGCACCACACTTATATGAGAGAGGCTATAAGATATTTAGGAATATTTCTCTTTCATGTGTTCTATTTTGGGCTATAGAGTCATGGGTCATGGAATTTCACTAACTCTTGGTTTGCTCGTATTTCAGATCACGCCGCCTCAAAGATCTGATGTTTGTAGAAACTCTTTGAGACCTCTGACCCACCCAAGGGCAATGTGGAGGGTACTTGCCCTATTATTAGAGTATTAAGCCGATCTAGGGTCCCTAGTCCTGATTGTGCCTCTCCACTTGAGATTCCACCAGTCCCCACTAGTCTTTCTCTGGTTGATGACACTATTGCTCAGTCACCTTAAGGAGACATCTCTAATACAAACTTTTACTTCTCTATTCATCTTCTTACTTAGTTGATGACATCTCAGTCTGGTCATTTAGTCCTATTGGTTCTACTATGACTTCTTTTGAGGTTACTCGAGTTGGGAAGTTTCTGAGGATGAATCTCCTAACCATTACTGGTTCTAAGGTTGAGGAGGATCCTCAAGGATTTATTGATAAAATGGAGAAAATCTTTAGGGTGATGCATGCTTACAATTTTAAGGGTGTAGAGTTTGCTGCATATCAGTTAAAAGATGTGGCATATCAGTGGTATAAGGAGTAGGAGTAGTCGAAGGGTAATGAGGCTGAGGAGAATATATGGGAGGAGTATTTGGTGCCTTCCTTTACCACTTCTTTCCTCATAAGTTTAGGAAAGCCAAGGCAAAGGAGTTTATAAATATGAATTAGGGTAAGATAAGTGTAAAAGAGTATGCTTTGAAATTCCATCAACTGTATCATTATGCTTCGGAGCTAGTGTCTAGCATGAGATCAAAAATGAGCAAGTTTGCTTCTAGTTTGTCTCATGATGCAGTATTGGAGTGTAAGGTTGCGAAGTTGAATAATGACATAGATATCTCCAGACTTATGGTTTATATATAGCAAGTGGAGGATGAATAGAAGAAATAAGTGAGGATGGTAGAGAGACAGAGTAAGAAGTTTAGGTATTCAGAGTAGGGTGAAGGTCAGCAAGCTAGTGAGAGAGATGGTAGACAGTGGAGTAAGAAAAAGAGTTGGAGAAATTCTAGTTTATATTGTTCGACTAGTTCTCTTTATCTGAAGTTGTCCGCTGATCATCGATTTCAGACTAGTAGTGGTCCTAAGGTACAGGGTACCCAATCTCAAGCTAGTGGAGCTTAGTCAAACTCGCTATATTCTCTTTGTAGATTTTGCAGTCATCTTTATTGGGGTTATTATAGTAAGGAGAGAAATCAGTGCTTTAGCTGTGGTCAGCTTAGTCTTATGTAGCAAAATTTCCCTATGGCTAAGGTATCCAGTGGGGCTAATAAGGTTCCGATTGCCACATCTTTGGCTTCTACACCAAAAGGTACTACTTCTGGTAATGACACTGCTTGAAATTATCTCTTTACTCTTGCCACCCATCAGGAATCTGAGGCATCTCCTCATATTGTCATTGGTATATTAAAATTCTTCTCTCGTAATATGTATTGTCTGCTTGATTTGGTGTCCACTCTTTCCTATGTGACCCCATATATGGCTATGCATTTTGGTTTTGGTCCCAAAAGCATTTTTGACCCTTTTTTATGTCTACCCTGATGGGTGACTCTATTATGGCTAAAAAGATCTATAGGAATTATGTGGTGTCTATCTTTCATTGGGAGACATTGGTAGATTTGGTAGAGATTGCTATGGTAGATTTTGATGTTATCTTAGGGATGGATTGACTTTATTCTTGCTATGCTTCTTTGGACTTTAGGACTCAAAATTTCAGTTTCCAATTCCTAATGAATCGGTAATCAAATGAGAGGGATGCTCTTTTACACCAAAAAAGAGGTTTATTTCTTACCTTCGAGCTCGGAAGTTGATTTCCAAGGGGTGTCTTTATCATTTGGTTTAGGTTAAAGATTCTAGTTTTGAGTTTCCCTCTTTGTAATCTATCCCTGTGGTAAATGCATTTCCTGAAGTGTTTCTCAAGGATCTATTTGGCATTCCTCTCAGTAGGAAAATAGACTTTGGGATAGATCTTCTATCGAATAACTGTCCTATCTCTATTCCTCCTTATAGAATGGCTCAACTGAGTTGAAGGAGTTAAAAAAAAAATTAAAGAATTTTCTAGATAAGGGCTTCATTCATCCTAGTATTTTTTTATAGGGGTGCTCTAGTGCTTTTCATGTGAAAGAAAGATGGGTCTCTTCGGATGTGTATAGATTATCGACAGTTGAATAAGGTGATGGTAAAAAATAAGTATCCTCTTCCTAGGATTGATGATCTTTTCAACCAACTTCAGGATGCTAGGTGTTTTTCTAAGATTTATCTCCATTCCAACTATCATCAGTTTAATATTAGGGAGAGTAATATTCTCAAAATTGCTTTTTGAACCTGGTATGATCACTATAAATTTTTTGTTATGTTATTTGGTTTGACTAATGCTCTAGCTGCTTTCATGGATCTAATGAATTGGGTGTTTAGAAAATTTTTAGACTTATTTGTTATTATCTTCATTAATAATTTCTTAGTGTATTCTTATAGTATGGAGGATCATGCCAATCACCTCCGAATTATATTATGACTCTTAAGGATTAAAGGTTGTATGATAAATTTTCTAAGTATGAGTTTTGGTTGAATACTATGACTTTCCTTGGGCATGTTGTTTATAGTGAGGGGATCAAGGTAGATCCACTAAAAATTGAGGCGATTAAGAGGTAGCCTTGACCCATGACTCCAACCAATATTAGGAGCTTTTTGGGCTTGGCCGGGTACTTTAGGAGGTTTGTATAGAGATTGGTGGTGATGGTATCTTAAGCTATCAAGGTAAGTTGTGTGTTCCTGATATTTATGGGCTGTGAGAGAAGAGTTTTAATGAGGCTCTTTAGTCGAGGTATACCATTTACCCAAGTTCGACAAAATATATCATAAGTTGAAGGATATATATTAGTTAAAAATATAAAGAGGTATGTGGCTTACTTCGTGGATAATTGTATAGTTTGTCAGCAAGTGAATGTTGAGAACTTAAGGCTCGGTGTCATGTCTGAAGAGATTGAGTTGCCCATATAGTAGTAGGAGATGATAAATATGGATTTTGTTATGGGCCTTCGGCAGTCTCACCATCAGTATGATTTGATTTGGGTTATTATTGATATGATGTCTAAGTTTGCTCACTTCTTGCTTATGAGGACTACTTACTCCAGGGAGGATTATGTTAAGTTATTCATTAAGGAGATAGTAAGATTACATGGTTGCATGTGTGGAAGTTGGAGGTGATCAATATGGATTCATTACAGGTCTTTCAGATCTTAGAATTAATTTAATTTGATTTATGTCATCGTGTATAGGATGACTAAGTTTGCTCATTTCTCGCCAGTGAGGACTGAATACTCTGGAGAGTATTATATGAAGATCTTCATTTAGGAGATTGTCAAGTTGCATGGTGCACCTATTTCAATTATTTCTTACCGAGCTATGTAGTTCTTTTCTCACTTTTGGTGTGCATTTCAAAGAGGTTTGAGGACTAAAGTGAACCTTAGCACTACTTTCCATGCTTAGATAGATGGATAAATGGAGAAGACTATTCAGATTTTGGAGGATATGCTAAGGGCTTGTGAGATTGACTTTGGTGGTTGTTAGGTTGATCACTTGCCTCTCATCAAGTTCTCTTATAGTACCAACTATTATTCTAGCATTCAGATGGCTCCATTTAATGCATTGTATGGTAGGAGATGATGTTCTCCTATTGCGTGTTTTGTAGTTGGGGAGACTAAATTATTTAGCCTTGACTTGGTTCATCAGGCCATGAAGAAGTTGAAGGTGATTCCAGATAGGTTTAAGACCGCTCAAAGTCTTCAAAAGTTCTATGAAGATGTAAGGAAAAGAGAGTTGGTGTTCGATATTGGTGATTGGGTGTTCTTAAAGGTGTCTCCCATGAAAGGAGTGATGAGATTTAGGATGAAGCGGAAGCTCAGTCCTCGTTATGTTGTCCCATACTTGATTTTGAAGAGAGTAGAGAATGTTGCCTATGAAGTAGAGTTTCCTACGAGTTAGAGATCTATTCATCTAGTTTTCCATGTTTCAAAGTTGAAGAAGTGTGTGGGTGATATTTCTTCAATTATACCTATTGAGAATGTTGGTATTTTGGAATCCTTGAAGTAGGAGAAAGTCCCAATGGAGATATTGGATAGACAAGTTTGCCGATAGTGGACTAAGGATGCGCCTTCGATGAAGGTTCTTTGGAGGAATCAAAAAGTGGAAGAAGCTACTTGGGATGTTGAAGAGGATATGAAGGCCAAGTAACCATTTTACTCTCCAAGTTAAGTGATTATGCTTAAGGTATGTACTTCTTTTATTCTAATTGCTTTCTGGGTGTTCATGGTTTCATGAGTGATTTTTGTCTTATATTCATGTAAAAAGGTGCCCTATCTCCTTATCGAGGATGAATGATCCTGGGCGAAGGGGTAATGTAATACCCCAGGTGTTGAACTCTAAACTCTTTTTAGTTATTATGCTTACTGCTCAGGTTACAACTCATATAATGAGTCATAAAGACTCCTCATGAGTTTTATGGTGCCAATCGTGGTCTAACAAGTGAGATGATCAAATTTTTCTGCCTCAAGTACGATTAGGACCCTATGAGTCATAAGGTGTGTCATGAGCCATAGGATGTGACTCATGACTAAACTAGTAAGGTTACCCAGGGACACTGCCCAAATAATGAGTCTAGGCAATGCCTCATAGTCAGTCATTATGAGTCACCACCTGACCCATAGCAACTGGGAGTTATAATTCCTGCACGATTTCATTAAGGGCATAGTGGTGTTTTTCTCTTATTCCACTAATACTCCACGACATAAAACATTCACTTAGCCCTATTTCCAACCATTAAACATAACATAAACACTCTCTTCTCTCTTAAATTCCCAAGTCAAGAACAAAGCTAGGGTTTCTAAGAGTTAGTCATCTGGGGCTCAAAGTGTGGTTTCTCCGCCAAATTCTTGGTGTTTTTAGGCATGTATCTCTCCTTTTAAACTTGTGTTTTTATCTTGGCATGCAACAGTTTGGTATTCATATATTTTAATGTTTGGTTTTTGAATTTTGGTTGAGGGTTTTGGATAATTATTGTTCAAATAGTATTTTCATGGTTTACATGCATTTGTTTATGCATTATGGATGAATTTTTGAACTCTTCGAGTGCATGAGTGTGGTGAATGGAACAGGGGTCATGGATTCCCCTAAATTTATGGTTTCTAGTTTGGAATTGCTATTAACCTCAACCCACCTGCATAATTGGTTTTGAAATACGAAGCATTACAAGGTTTTGCTTACTTTACTAAACTATTGTATTGCATTATTGGCTAAATGGATAAAAATAATTTTGAATAACCTTGGTGTCCGTGGATTGATTTTAAAGTGGAACTTTGGAGTCTTATGGCTAATTGGTTTTGTTAGTCTTAATGGAATTAGCTTGCAAGCATAATTAATTTGTATGATGATACTATTCGGTAAATGCTTAAATTGATGACTCCTTGGTTAAATAGATGGGTTATGCATAAATATTTGAATATGGGCTTAAAAGGGGTTGTGTAGCTCTTTGTAGAAGGTGGAGGTCCCATGGGGACCAATACTGGAAACAACGTTTGCCGGCGTGGGGTCCTTGTTAATTGTATGCATAGTTCACACTTTATATATACTTTATATTGGCTAGGGTCGAGGCATTCCCTGGCCCTTCCTTTAATTTCTCTAATTCATGTGGCTAACACATGCTGGATCCCTTTCAGCAGGGGGAGCTGAACCCATATAGCCCGTGGGTGCCCTTAGGATGGCTAGAGTTACACAATTCAAGTAAATGGTTTTTAATCTCATTCTATAACTTTTTTCCTATCCAGCATCTTATATTTATTTATGCATGCATGTATGTGAACATGTATAATGAGTTTGAACTCAATTTTGAGATGACATTATTTTATCCCATATCCTGAGTTAAATGCTAGCGCTCACCCCGCTAACCGTCCTAGGATACTACATTTTTCAAAATTTAGGGTCCAAAGACATATTTTTTACCCCTGTGCAGTGTCAGGTGATCCGGTTTTGTAACTCCCCGAGTCTGTACCCTGGATGCTACATGGTACTCATAATATTGAAGGACCACCAGCTAACCCATAACTGGGACCTGCTACCATAACTGTATAATAAATACTATAAATATGGGGAAATAGGAGGAAACTTACCATAAGGTTCAATACTGTAAATAATACCGAATATGGTATCACAATACCAAAACTGAACATAAATATTGAAAAACTAAACAACTATCTGAAAATACTCTAGTCTGAAATAGCCTCTAACTATCTGAACTGTGGAGTTGATGGGACAAGCCCTGACTAACTCCATCTACTAAAATAAAACTGAAGTACTGTAAATAATAAGCATGTCCTCTAACAATGAGGACTTACCACTGCTCTGAAAGCGGAGAAGCTAAATGGCTAAGGGTGCTTTGGAGCCCGTGCATCTGAACATATGATATAAGACATCATAGCACAAAGAAAAACATGTGTTAGTACTTTGAATGTACAGGTATTCTCAGTGAGTTAAGCTGATATGCATGGGTTCATATGAATGAACAATAATAATTGAATAGCATGAATATAACTGAGTAAGAGTACATGTATGGACATATAGACTGTAACTGAGATCGTGCTAATACTGCGTATTAAATCAGAATACTGATAGTCAATATCTAGGTTTATGAATACTGTATTATTGATTATCTGAATGACTTTATCTGATAGTTCTGAGTACTGTGGAACCATACTGAGTTCCTTACTGAGTTGAGTAACCATGTCTGATATTCCTGAATCTATAGAACTAACTAAGTTCTATACTAAGACTGAGACTGGAACTGAGACTATGGGAGGTAATTATCTAACTAATATGCCCCTTCTCTAACTGATTTAGGGTCCAACCTATAACCCTAGTTGGAAGGGTGTTAATACCATGCCATGGGTAGGGACAAGCTGTGATTTAACCCTCTCTAACAGGAAGCTCTTTCGTCAACCCTCGCTGATAGGATAACTCAAATAAGAAGTATCAACCCTCATAATGTTTGGTAGGAAGATACCTCAACCTACACTGGCTATGTACTAATATAACGCAAGGATTGGGTCAAACCTTCTGCTGACAGGAATGCCCCCATTCCTTGGTTAACTCGGTGCTGAATCCAACTTCCAACTGAATAGACACTAAACTGATTTCTAGTCTGTACTAGGCTGGACTGAACGGTTACTGACATTGATGTTTAGCTAAAATGAAATGAGTTCTGTTGACTGACAGAATACTACTGAATTATATTAGCTGACTGAGTTTACAGAGGTCTGAACTGGATACTGAATTAGACTGGACTAGTATGGATTCTACTAAGTTTTCCTGAGTTCTATAACTGACTGAGATTACTATTGATCGTGTCGTGATTGTTACTATTTTGTGACTGACCATGGCCCTAGGTAATTAGCTAATATATTGGGTACAAGTACCCTAGGATTTGATGGCATAAATTAAGAGACATGGCTTAGCATGAAACATGTAAACTATGGACTTGATCATCATTCATATATTGGGGCATTTTGACAAAAACTTTCATGATATAACTTGCACATAAGCTAACTTGACATGATTCATTCTCTTAATAGTTCACAAGGACAATTTACGAAGCACTTGGCGAGCATAGAATATGCACATAGTATTGAACAGCAAGTGAGCATCATAATTCATCTCTAATTTCTCAAGTCAAGGGTTTATCGTGGATTCATATGAATCTACACATATAATGATCAATTTCACATTAGATAAATATATATAATCATGAATCAGGAGCTTTATCTAAATAGCAATCATGGATACACTTTAACTCCAACCATGGAAATCATAAAATCAATTACTTGAGTTCAAAAGAGATTCTTGGACACTAAGGGTGGAAGGGACCCTTGGATGAACACTTCACATATCTGTGTTGAAGAATTTCTTAAAGTTTATGGTTGAATCTTGAGTTCTTGATTTGAAACTTAAGCACCTAGGGTTTTGTTCTTGAGCTTATTGGAGAATGAATGAGTATATTTGCTCTATAGGGAGTTTAATTTCATGTTTTGGGGGCTGAGGGTTGAAGAAAAAAGACCTAAATACCCCCGAGAATGCTATCGTTTAATGACTAAAACCTAGGTTATCGACGCGCAGGATGACACGGCGCGTTGATGGCATCAATGCGATAGCCAATGCATCGTGCCATATTCGCATTGATTAACTTGAATTAGACGCTGGTAGCTAGGGAAAATATTAATCAATGCAATAGTTGACGCGACGCGCCAAAATCACGTTGATCCACTATTTTGGGATTCCAACGGAGCTTCAAACGAAGTCCAAAAATTCAAAACTTGTTCGGAAACACCAACGTATATTCTTGATTATGAATTAACCTAAACATCAACATTTAATGGACATAAAGGTCGTGAAGTGACATTTCCAACCTTCGTAGGCCAAAATGACACTAAGTCTGAGTACTTAGCTAAAATATTCTAAGTCTTGGACCCCTTGACAAGCCTAAAGGATTGAATTAAGCTTAGGATTTTGCGGGGTCTTACATTATCTCCCCCTTGGGAACATTCACCCTCGAATGAGTTTGCTGAGACTAAGAATACTGAGAGACTACTTACTTATTGGACATGAACATCTAGAGCATGACTATATGACTAGTATTACTGGTATTCTGAATTATCATACTGACCATGCATATCTGATGCATGGATATAGCTGGACTTGATTCATGAATACATGACTGGGATTACTGATAAATTGAATCTATATACTGAACATCCATATTTGATGTGTGGATACATGACTGAACTGGCTCATGAACGAATAACTTAACATGCATTGGGAACTGATACCACGTTTGTAACTAAAATCTGAACATGAAACTGATTAAGCTTAAGAAAACTATTACCTTGAGTTGAGTTTGGATTAGTAGAGAATAGATGAGGATACTTGGTTTGTATGTTTGCTTCTGCTTCCCACGTAGCTCCCTCAACAGATTGATTCCGCCAAAGAACTTTGACTAAAGTAACTTCTTTGTTCCTTAGTCTGTGAATCTAATAGTCAAGGATTTCGACTGGTATCACTTGATGAGAGAGGATTTTCTGAACATCTATGCTCTCAATAGCGACTACGACTGATAGGTCACCTATGCATTTCTTTAGCAAGGATACATTAAACACTGGATAAAATGAAGATAAATCTCAAGGTAACTCAAGCTCGTAAGCTACCTTTCTGAAACGGCTGAGAATTTAGTAAGGACCGTTATAAAGAGGAATGAGTTTCCCTTTCTTGTCAAAATGCTTCACTCCTTTCATAGGAGAGATCTTTTAGTACACATAGTCACCAATCTCGAACTTGGGATCCTTTCTGTGCATATTTACGTATGATTTCTATCGGCTCTGAGATATCTTAAGCCTTTCCCTGATCAATTGGAACTTCTCTAAGATATCAAACACCAAGTCAGGCCCTACTACTCGGCCTCACCCACTTCAAACCAACCAATGGTAGATCTACAACTACTCCTATATTGCTCCTCAAATAGAGCCATCTGAATACTGGAGTGATAGCTATTTTTATATGCAAACTCAATCAAACGAAAGTGGTCATCCCAACTACCTTTAAAGTCTATCGCACATGCCCATAACATATCTTCCAAGGTCTGAATGGTCCTTTCTACTTGACTATCTTTTTGAGGATGAAAGGTTGTACTGAGATGAATCAGGTACCAAGACTTTTTTGGAATGCTTTACAAAAATGAGAGGTGAACTAGGTACCTCTATCTGAGATAATGGACAATGGAACACCGTGCAATCTGACTAACTCCCTGATACAGAGTTTGGCATAATCCTCGAGTGAATAAAAGGTATGAATTGAAAGGAAATGAGCTGATTTGGTCATCCTGTCTACAATGACAAAAACTGAATCATGCTAACGATGAGTATAAGGCAAGCCCGTCATGAAGTTCATGTTCACTTCGTCCCATTTCCAGATGGGAATACTGAACTCTTGCATGGACCCATTAGTCTTCTAATACTCAATCTTAACCTACTGACATGTTGAGCACTTAGATACAAACTCTGCAATGTCTCTTTTCCTCCCACTCAACTAATAGACTTCTCGCAAATCGTGGTATATCTTCATGGCCCTTGGATGAATAGAGTAATGCGCACCATGCTCTTCTGTAAGAACTCGCTGCCTTAAGCCATCTATACCTGGCACACACAAATGACCCTGACAACTCAAAACACCATCTCTTCCTTGGGAGAAAACCTCTACCTTCTAATTTCTTTAACTGGACTAGACTGGGATCCCTATCCTACTTTTCTTTCACTTCAGAAACTAGGGATTATTCTGAGCTACTCTGTAACCACGTACTACTTTTTGCTGAATCATCTAAGCGAACACCTATTTGGGCTAGTTGATAAACTTCCTGGGATAAATTCTTCTTACTATTCTCAACATGGGCAACACTACCCATAGACATTCTACTGAGAGCATTAGCCACTATATTAGCTTTGCCCAGATGACACAGAACACTTATGTCATAGTCTTTCAACAATTCCAACCACCTTATCTGATGGAGGTTAAGGTCTTTCTAGGAGAACACATACTGTAGGCTCTTATGATTAGTGAACACATCAACATGCACACCATACAAGTATTGCCTCCAAATCATTAAGGTAAAAACTACTGCTGCCAACTCAAGATCATGAGTAGGATAGTTCTTCTCATGGGGCTTAAGCTTTCTAGAAGCATAGGCTATGACCTTACCTCTATGCATCAAAACACTACCTAATCCAACACTGGAAGTGTCAAAGTACACAAAAAAATATCTAAACCATCTGGTAGGGTAAAAATTGGGGCTGTAGTGAGTCGAGTCTCCAACTCTTGAAAACTCTTTTCATAAGGATCTGACCACTGGAAATTGACTTTCTTTTGAGTCAATCTGGATACAGGGGATGCAATAGATGAAAATACCTCAACAAACTATTAGTAATAGTGAACCAAACCCAAGAAACTCCTGATATCTGATAGACAGATGGTCCTAGGCCAGTTTTTCACTGCTTCGGTCTTTTGAGGATCAACTCAAATACCTTCACCAGAAAATATATGGCCAAAAAATGCTACTGACTTTAGCCAAAATTTGCACTTACTGAATTTGGTGAATAATTGATGGTTGCTGAGAGTCTAGAATATTATTCTGAGATGGTCTGCATGATCGTGTTCTCTACGGGAGTAGACAAGATTGTCATCTATGAAGACTATGATGAACATGTCTAAGTACTACTTGAATAAATGGTTCATTAAGTCCATGAAGGCTGCTGGGGCATTGGTAAGACCAAAGGACATGAATAAAAATTTTAAGTGACCATACTGAGTTTGGAAAGTTGTTTTTAGGATGTCGCTTTCTCTGACTCTGAGCTGATGCTAGCCTGATCTGAGGTTTATCTTAGAGAAATAACTGGCACCCTGAAGTTGATCAAATAAGTCATTGATTCTGGGGAGTGGATACTTGTTCTTGATCATAATTTTGTTTAACAGACGGTAATCTATGCACATTCTGAGTGAACTTTCTTTCTTACGCATGAATAACACTGGTGCACCCCATGAGAACATATTGGGTTAGATGAATCCCTTATCTAAGAGAGCCTTTAATTTTTTTTCATTCTCTGAGTTCTGCTAGAGCCATTTTGTATGGAAGGATAGAGATGGGCTGAGTATCTGGGAGAAGATCAATTCCGAAATCAATTTCCCTTTCAGAAGGAACTCCAAGAAGATCTTCGAGAAACACATCTGGGAATTCACATACTACTAACACTGATTCAAGAGTAGGGGTTTCTGAACTAGAGTCCTATACTCGAACGAGATGGTAGACACATCCCGTAGATATCATCTTTCTAGCCTGAAGGTAAGAAATAAGTTGACCCCTAAGTGCTGAAGTACTACCCTTCCACTCTAGGATGGGTTTATTTGTAAAATAAAATTGGACAACTCTATTTCTATAGTCGACTAAGGCATATCAGGAATGAAGCTAATCAATGTTGAGAATAACATTGAAATCAATCATCTCTAATATGACTAAATCTGCCAAAGTGACTTTCTGAGATATCATAACTGGACAGATCCTATATACTTACCTGGCTATGATTGATTTACCCACTGGGGTGGAAACTGAGAAGGGCTCTGCTAGAATTTCAGGACTGACTCCGAAATCAATTGCTATATATGGAGTAATAAAAGATAAAGAAACTCTTTGATCAAGCAAAGCATAAACACGCAAATGGAAAACTTCTAACATACCAGTAACCATATCAGGAGAACTTCCCTGATACTGTCAGGACTGAATAGCATACAGTATATTTGGGCGCTTCCCACTGGTGGCACTGAAAGAGGCACCCTGCTGATTTGGGCGACCAGCCTGAGCTGGGGGACGGTTATGCTGACTCTGCGAACCAACCTGAGGACACTATCTCACCCTATGGCCTAGCTTTCCACATCCAAAACATACATCATAGCTAGCTCTATAGCTACCCTGATGGTTTCTTCCGTACTTCTGGCAAAGGGGGTTGGTTCGGGCATTGCTAATGCTGCCCTGGGGTTTAGGTCCTGATGCCCTGTCTTGGTTGCCATTTCTAAATTTTGGCACTGGGGCACTGGCTGAGGAAGGAGCTGGAACAGAGGATTTTATGTGAAACTGAGAATGATTCCCACCCTCTGACTTAGGTTGAGCAAAATTAAAACTACCTATTCTCGCTCTCTTATTCTCCCTCTCCTTCTCTTTATTCTTGGCCCTCTCTATTTGATGAGCATGGACCATGATCCTGGCTATGTCTATGTTCTTAATAAGAATTGTGGTCCTACACTACTTGACCACACTACTAGATACTCCTGATATGAACTTAGTCATCTTTGCTCTACTATCTTGTACAACATGCAGGGCATATCTGGCTAACTAAGTAAACTTGAGAGAATAATCCTACACTATTATATTTCCCTACTTCAAGTTTATAAACTCCACAACCTTCTCTTCCCTTAACTCTATCAAGAAGAACCTATCTAGAAAAGTAACTGCAATCTCCTCCCATTCTATGTACCCTGCATCTGCGGCCTTCTCTGTCTCCACTGTTTGAACCATGAGTGAGCCACATCCTGTAACTGATATACAGAAAACTCAATGCTTTCAACAGCAGTCACCGCCATGATATTGGTAATCTTCTGCACCTGATCAAGAAATTCTTAAGGGTCCTCATCAGACTTAGACCCAATAAACAATGGAGGGATCATTCGGGTGAAGTCTCAAATCCTAGAAGCAATAGTATTTACAATTGGGTTCGCTGTAACCGTAGTTGGACGATCACTCTAGGTTTCCACAGAATGAGCTAGGGTGGTGAAGGCTGCTCTAAACTCCGTGTAGGAGACTTGCTCACCTAAAGGATCTGGATGGACAGGCTGAGGGGCTTTCTGATCTCCTATTTCTCTTCCCTAAGTCCTCTATAAAGGCATATTCTATAAATAGAATAGAAATTAGGATTAGAAAGAGAGTGTAATTAGAGATCATGCCCACTCGCATGACATGAATACTGAAAGAAGGGGAACTTTTCCTAAAACATCTCATAGCTTATTGTCTATAAGTGTGGCACGCAATACACCCATGCATAAGACTCTTCTAGATGCGGCTTTCAGACTTCCAAGGACTTTTTTGAACCTTAGGCTCTAATACCAAGTTTGTAACACCCTGAGTCTATACCCTGGATGCTACACGGTTCTCATAATCCCGAAGGACCACAAGTTAACCCATGACTGGTACCTTCTACAATAACTGTGTAATAAATACTGCAAATATGCAAAAATAGATGAAAACTTTCCATAAGGTTCAATACTATAAATATTACTGAATATGGTATCACAATACAAAAACTGAACATCAATACTAACAAACTGAACAACTGTCTGAAAATACTCTAGTCTGAAAAAGCCTCTAACTGTCTGAATTATGGAGTTAATGGGATAAGCCCCGGACCAACTCCATGTACTAAAATAAAACTAAAGTACTATAAATAATAAGTATGTCATCAAACTATGAAGACTCACCACTACTCTAAAAGCTGAGAATCTAAACGGCTAAGGGTACTCTGGACCCCTGCGTCTGAACCTATGACATAAGACATCATAGCCCAAAGAAAAGTGTACGTTAGTACTTTTAATGTATTGCTATGCTCACCAAGGTAGGATGATATGCATGGGTTCATATGCATGAACAATAATAACTGAATAACATGAGTATGACTGAATATGAGTACATGCAAGAACACATAGATTGTAACTAAGATTGTGCTAATACTAAGTACTGAATTGGAATACTAATAACTGATATCTGGGTTTACGAATACTATATTAATAATTATCTAAATGACTGTATCTGATAGTTTTGAGTACTGTAGA
Source organism: Capsicum annuum (assembly GCF_002878395.1). Classification (NCBI taxonomy): domain Eukaryota; kingdom Viridiplantae; phylum Streptophyta; class Magnoliopsida; order Solanales; family Solanaceae; genus Capsicum; species Capsicum annuum. The sequence continues at coordinate 180,210,546 of NC_061113.1, forward strand.
ACCATACTAAATTTCGTATTGAGCTGAGTAACCATGTCTGATAGTGCTGAATCTGTAGAACTGAACTGAGTTCAACACTGAGACTGAGACTGGAACTAAGACTGTGGGAGGTAATCATCTAACCAACATGCCCCTTCTCTAACTAATTTGGGGTCCAACCTGTAACCCCAGTTAGAAGGGTGTCAATACCGTGCTATGGGTAAGTACAAGCTGTGAGTTAACCCTCTCTGACAGGAAGCTCTTTCGTTAACCCTCACTGACAGGATAACTCAGATGAGAAGTATCAACCCTCATAATGTCTGGCAGGAAGATACCTCAACCTACACTAGCTATGTAGTTCTTTAACACAAAGATTTCTTCTAAGTGTCAAACCCTCTACTGATAGGAATGCCCCAATCCCTTGGTTAACTCAGTGCTGAATCCTACTCCCAACTGAATAGACACAGAACTGATTTCTAGTTTGTACTAGGCTGGGCTGAACGGTTACTGAGATTGTTGTTTACCTGAACTAAAATGAGCTCATTGAGTATCGTTGACTGATGGAATACTGTTAAATTCAATTAGCTGACTGAGCTTATCCAGGTATGAACTAGATACTGAATTATACTAGACTAGTATGGATTATACTGAGTTTTCCTGAGTTTTGTAACTGACTGAGAGTACTACTGATCATGTCGTGACTAATACTATTCTATGACTGACCATGGCTCTAGGTAATCAGCTAAATAGTTGGGTACAAGTAACCCCAGGACTCGATGGCATAAATTAAGAGACATGGCATAACATGAAACATGTAAACTAATAACTTAATCATCATTCATACATTGGGGCATTTTGACAAACACTTGCATGATATAACTTTCAGATAAGATATCTTGACACGATTTCATTCTCTTAATAGTTCACATGGACAATTTATCAAACACTTGGTGAGCATAGAATATGCACATAGTATTGAACAACAAGTGAGCAGCATAATTCATCTCTGATTTCACAAGTCAAGGGTTTATCATTGATTCACACGAATCAACATATATAATGATCAATTTTACATGAGATATATATATATAATCATGAATTAGGAACTTAATCCAAATAGCAATCATGGATACACTTTAACTCCAACCATAGGAATTACAAAATTAATTACTTAAAGTTCAAAAGAGATTCTTGGACTCCAAGGGTTGAAGGGACCCTTGGATGAACACTTCACATACCTGTGTTGAAGAATTTTTGAAAGTTTATGGTTGAATCTTGAGTTCTTGATTTGAAACTTAAGCACCTAGGGTTTTGTGCTTGAGCTAATAGGAGAATGAATGAGTATATTTGCTCTATAGGGAGTTTAATTTCGTGTTTTAGGGGCTGAGGGTTGAGTGAAAAAGACCTAAATACCCTCAAGAATAAGGTCTTTTAATGACTGAAAACTGGGTTGCTGACACGTAGGTTGATGTGGTGCACTGATGCCATCGATGCTATAGCCAGCGCGTCGCACCATGTTCGCATCAATTCACTAGAATTGGGCGCTGGTAGCTGGGGAAAATATTAATCAACACGGTAGTCAATACGAAGCTCCAAGATCGTGTTGATCAACTATTTTGGGATTCCAACGAAGCTTCTAATGATGTTCAAAAAATCTAAAACTTGTCCGAAAATAACTACGGACATTCCTGATCATGACTCAACCTAAACAACAACATTTAATGGACGTAAAGGTCGTAAAGTGAGATTACCAACCTTCATAGGCTAAAATGACACTAAGTCTAAGTACTTAGCTAAAATATACTGTGTGGGACCCCTTGACAAGCCTAAAGGACTGAATTAGGCTTAGGATTTTGTGGGGTCTTACAGGTTTGTCGGTTAGCTCACGATGAAGTTGTGAGCTTCCATCCTTCGGAAAGCTTAGTCATTCCATCAGTTTCTTTCCATATTTTAAAATTGAAGAGCTCACATTAACATTATTAGTATCATTGTCACTGTCATGCTCAGGGGCATGTCATGACCTAGGTTGATATTTGGATTGGTCTACAGGATTTTGTGGACATGCATAGGTTAGATGGTGTAGTTGACTATTAGAGCTTATTCTTGAGTAACATTAACTATTTTATCTATTCTCTGGTTGTCTTCTATTTTTTTATTATTTATATTATGTTTGAATTGGACCAACTATGGGGGTGGTCTCCGATCCACTGTGGGCTTGAGATACCCATCACAGCTAGGTCTGGGGCAAGGTCGTGACAATTATGCTACATTAAGTACGTCAGTTGCTGAACGTTTCATAGAAATTATTGCATTTAAACAACTAAAACTGAGTTAAATGACTGCTAATTGATTGGTTCACTCATATTTAATGAAAAATAAAATGGTATTAGTCTAATTTAAGTGTACAATTTAAATTTATAGTTATCAAATACAATGAGACAGTAATTTAAGCTATACTAAATGATTATATAAACGATCGCAAATATAATTAAAAAAATTGAGTTAAATGATGATTAATTAGTTGGATCAATCATTTTTAATGTAAATAGTATGATATTAGTCTAATTTACGAGTAAAAGTTAAATTTTCTAGTTATTAAATTCAATGAGATAGTAATTTGAGAAATACTACACGATTAGATAGACAATTACAAATATAATCAACTAATTGAGTTAAATGACCGCTAATTGATTGGATCAATCAAACTTTGAGATAAATAGGGTGATATTAGTTTAATTTAAGAGTGTAATTAAGATTTGATTGTGATCTTAATTGAATTTGCAACAAGTACATTAGTTTCTAGGCATTTCACAATTACTATTCCAATATTCTATAACAAGCACGTTAGTTGCTGAATGTTTATTAGCAATTGCTGTATTATGCTACAAGAAGTACGTTAGTTGTTGAATGTTTCATAGCAATTGCTATATTAAAACAACTAAAACTGAGTTAAATGACCGGTAATTAATTGGATCAGTCATATTTAATGATAAATAGGGTGATAGTAGTCTAATTTAGATTTGATTCTGATTTTAATTGAATTTGTTACAACAAGTAAGTTAGTTTCAAGACATTTCATAGAAATTGCTAAAATATGCTACAAGAAGTACGCTAGTTGCTAAAGTTTTCATAGCAATTGTTGCTTTATGCTACAATAAGTATGTTAGTTGTTGAACATTTTATAGAAATTGTTGAAGTATGTTACAACAAGTACGTTAGCTGCTGAATATTTCATAGCAATTTTTGAAATATGCTACACATGTAATCCACTAAAATTGAGTCAAATGATCACCAATTGATTGAATAATTTAATAGTAAATAGGGCGATATTAGTCTAATTTAACACCAAAAGTTAGATTTTATAGTTATCAAATTGTAATGCCCCAAAAATGGATCCCGAGATGTCACACGGTTCTTAGGACAACAAGTGATCCCAGATAACCTATGAGCTGGCATACCGATAAGCAACTAATTAAACATGTATAAAATGATAGAGCTACTATTTGGAAACATAACAATGATGGAATCTATGAAAAAGACAATGCTGGTACACTTGTACATTCTGATAAAATCTAAAAAGAGGGATTAAAATTATATAACTGACTCTAACTGACATCTATAAAGCCTCTACTATACGGATAATAGATAGATGGGGTGCGACTCTAGCTACCACTAATAAATACATATGAGTAAGGAACTAAAGTACATAAATAACATCTAACTAAAGTCCCTAAAGTAGGAAGACTCATCATCTGTCGGCTGGAATCTGCAACGGTCTGATCCTGACTGTACATGCTACAACTTGTACCTGCATTAGGAGACAATGTAGCATATAGACATATATGTGGATCCGTACTTTGAAGATGTACTGAGTATATGGGGGTGAATGCATAATTAAAACATTATCTCATCATCATCGTTATAAAAAATTTGCATGCTAAATATAAATGACTCACATAAGCTGGAATATCTGAAATACTAAAATCTGTAATTATAAATAGCAAATCATACTTTATAAATCTAGTGAGTCATAAAATTTAGTTCTGAAAGCTGTGCTAGTACTCTGTCTATAAATTATACTATCTAAGTGTAAAAGAGCTCACTCTGAATCTGAAAGCTGAAATATGTAACTATTATTTTTCTGTAAAGCATAATCTGAGTAGTTTGTGAGCCTTTACACTTAGTTTTCTAAAAGCTTTTCTATAAATATTTTATATTAGGCTTTACTATTAGGGAGGTTCTCTTAACCGACATAAACCATGTGAGCTACATGGAGTCGAACATCTCATCATCCTAAGTAAGAAACCTCACATTGAGGAAAGGTCTCATACTCTTTCTAGGGAGTATAACCTACTATATATGTGATCGATCATAGTCTAAATCTATCATCCATATAGAAATATGAATAATCTCAAAATTTGTACCTACGTTGGCTACATAGTTCTTTGGAAGATAGGGCACGCTAATCCCACACTTCTCGCTTGGTGCTAAATACTACTCCCTTTAAAGCTGTATGCTCACTTTGTTGGATAATCCACTTCAAAATCTAGTATAATGGTTTATTATGAAACCCTTTGTGCTTTTATAAGAGTCATTTTGTAAATAAAGCTGATCTAAATTTTGTAGTCTGTAATAAAGCTTTAAAGTTGATTCCATAGCTAAACCAATGATCAAAAGATCAAAGCTTTACTGAAAATCTATAAATAATCTGCTCATAAGATGCTTAAAGCATCATATTTCTTGAGATAATAAGATTCAATCTTAGGATAGTAACCCATGCATTAATCTCATGTCAAAACATCATAATAATTATGCTTGATAATGAAAAAAATGATAATTCATCTCAAAGTCTGGAAATTACTGCAATTGGCATGAAAATATGAAAATGGACACGCAATTCATCTTTTAAAACACTTGAAATCTAAAAATCTTGCAATTAGCAATAACGGGTATGAACCCAAATTTAAAATCCATGTATAAACATTCAGAATCATATGAATTTGTAATTAAAACTTGGTTTTGGGCATAAGTATGGAAGAATGTCCTTGTTCATAAGCCCCACATACCTTGATTGATGATTAGATGAAGAAACTTGAATTATTTATTCCTATTTGAGTTCTTGAAGATGATTTCTTGATTATCTTGTCTTGGGAATCCTTAATTTAGAGCTTTCTTGGGGAAACAATGAAGGATTTTGATTTCTTGGAGAAAAATTTTGAGCTCTAGGTTTTTTTTTTTTAGAGAGAATTGATGAATAATGGGCATCATAGTCTTAGAATGGGTTTAATCTCATGTTATACACGAATTGGGGGCTTGGGAATCGACCAAAATACCCCTTTTAAACTTCTAAACGGAATTGAAAAAAGCTACATTTTTTGAATGGTAGGCCACCGCGATGCGCCACTATCATGGTGGCTCACTGGATAAGGGACAATTGGGAGCTGGAAACTCAAAGCAACGCGCCATTATCGTGGTGCCCTTTTGGAATGCCATTTTGGCCACTAACACGACGCGCCAGTATCGTGAAAATTTAGAATTTGGACCTCTTTGTGATGGCCCAATATCACAGAGGTCCACTGGAATTGACAATTATAAAATTGTCCTTTACCGCAACATGGTGGTTGCTCAGGTGGGACACTGTGAACTTAAAAAATCTCTAACTCCTCAACCGAGTATCGAATTTGGAAGAATTTGATATCGATGGTAAGCTTATTCAATTTCCCACACAATGGGAGGTCTAAATCTAGAACATTCCACACGAAGTAAATATTCTTCATTTAGAAGCTATTCCTTAATGTTCTAGGAATGAATTTAAGCTAGGAAAACTATAGGGTGTTACAATATCCCCCCCTTGGAAACATTCATCCTCGAATGTGGCTAGATAAGGTGAAAATACTGAGGAATCTGAGGCTATAAGTTATTATGCACAACTGAAATAAACTGAATAACTGAATCTCAATATAAAGAGCTACTGAACTGATTTTCTAGTGCATGAATTCTCATGAAATTAGTTACATAGTTGAATCTGAGAGTGGAAAAAAATTGAATGAAGGAAAACCTATTACCTTCAACTGAATCTGAGTTCGTGGAGAAGACTTGAGGATACTTGATATGCATGTCTATTTTTTCTTCCCAAGTAGCCCCTCAACGGACTTATTGGAATAAGAGTTCTGAACTAAGGAAATTGAGATTACATATGGAACATTCGCATCTGGGAATATACTTACATGACTAAGTCTAGAACATTAGAAACCTCTATCATGAAACTGATTTCTGAGCTGACTTGCCTTTACTTCTTATAAGAAGCTAATTCAAGCTGAGAGTTTAGAATTTGCTTGAAGTGTTCTTGATGCAATTATTCATGTAGAACTGTGAAGTGATAAATTATGCAGGCAGGAATCATGAGACAACGCGGCTAAGATCATACAATGGGTATTACATTGTCTAAGTTGGGATGCTTGGAAAACTAAGATCATTCGCTGAATACTTATGAACTGAATCATGACTAGATATCTGAATCTAAAACTGATGCCTGGTGCGTATACTGAGCTGAATTCGCAATTTACCTAGATAAGAATAAAATACTTCTTGAAATGGCAATACTCATGAAATTTCAGGTAGTAAGACTAGACTAAATTGAAAGATGGAAAACTATAGAAATTTGTCTGTCAGACTGTTAAACTGGATTGCTAGCTATACGGACTGAATCATACGGAATGCTCATACTCAGATGGATTATTTATCCAACACTCTTCTAAGGAATTCTAACGATATTAGGGAGTAAAGAACTTTGGGCATGATCTGAATAATACATTTGTTCACAAAATTACAACATTGTAACTACTATATCATGGAACATAGAGCCACAAATCATAAACTAGGTTAGAATTACTAGGACTTACACTATGCAAATTCTTACTTTCAAGCTTAGCAACACTTCTCAAACCCTCCATTACCTATACTATTCCCCTTTGAATACCATATTCACTTGATTCAACTTAAAATTTTCACATGGGCATTGATAAATCCATCTACTAAAGTCTAAACTAAACTAATTCCTCTCATCATGGTCAAGCCTCACTTGGAATCATGAGGTATTGTACATAACACCATAATACTAGTCTGAACCATGGATTCAATACCCCAAGCATTGCCATAACTACTTTTCTCTAAGATAATTCTTTTTATCACTTCTATAACAAAATTCAAATCTTACTAGGAAATCTTTAGCACAAAATGCACCCATCAACTTGTTTACCAACATAACATTCAAGCCAATCTTCATAACCATATATGCACTTCTAAAAAAAATACCCATATGAGTATCTTTCTCATATTCTCTAATACGTTTACCAATAACAACTTCGATGCACTATTTGATCTTAGGAAGACACACAGAAAATATTCTTAACTAACCAAGTCATACACAAAAAGCTTCACCTCAATATTTCTTCACTTATAGGCTTACATAAAACAAGCCTACAACTATTTTCCCAACATTATACATTTACTCTCTCCCATCCACATAACTGTTCATCATCACTATCTTGACCTAAGGAAAGGTCACTGAAAGGTTGGAATACCAGGGCCTAAAACATGAAGGGATACTAAACATAACTTGACACATTACTAAGGTCTGGGGAAAAGAGTATTCACGACATGGATTCATTAAAGAGATCTAATCTGAGGACATACATGATATAGATCTGTATTTTGCTGATCATAAAGAGTTTTGCCTGAGTACTGGAACTTAAATACCATAAATCATGAGTACATGAGTCATGAGCTGCATGACCTGAATTTGGAGTTCATAACTTATGGAATATGATTCAAACTACTAGATGAATTGGAACTCCCTATACTAAGAACTGGGAGAGTACATGATTCTCTATTATATGTATGAGCATGAACTGTGATCATGGAACTAACACATAAGGCATGATTAGATATTGGGATAACTAAAAGACCAATACTGAAATAAGAATGGGTTGAGCCTCACCCTACCTTCTGATGTTCTATAACATACTGGCATTATTACTAGAATCTAAGAGCTTGACTTGGTTACTCATTCTATCATCTCCCCCTTAGCTTTAAGCCATCATTCTAAGCCTGAGGAACCCTTTACTAAAGTCTAAACTGGGCCACACTTACTGCACTCTAGAGTCTAGAACATAATGATACACGTAAATAACAAACACACTCTAAAAGACTACACCTAAAAGTGTAAAACCCACTTCTGATACTTCCTTTCGATGTACAACTCTTGTCTTGTTATAGCCCCAATAATCATCATATAATATCTTAAACACTTACTAACCTATAATCTTCATGTGTATCACCACATCCTGAGTTCACACCTTCTAGAGCTTCAACTCTCATTTTTATTCGCTCAATCTTCAAAAATTTAAACTTAGATTCCAACACTAAACATAGATATCTTCAACCTTTAATAAATCATACTTCTTTTGTCATAGCCTACTAATATTGCATCTCTAAACTTATATTTTTAAACCATGAGTTTCAAGATCATACCAATAAGGCTTAATATGATCTATCCATAAGTCAACTCCTAAACTTAGCCATTAAGAACATTATATACTATATAACTAGAGTTTTTTATCTTAGCAACTCATTGGTACTACTAACCAAACACAACACATAAAAACCTTAGAAGATAATGCAACCTCATATCACTCTGGGCATACTTCTTCATCATACATACAACACCAAACTTAATTACATATTAAAATGGACTCAAACTCTTGCACATACTATTAAAACCTAGTAGATCAATTCCATATAACTAGCACCACTAACCAAGAAATCGTTACATCCACCTAGATGACCATCAACTGTTCAAAATTAATATCTAGTTCTAAACATAATTTAACAACCCACCTTACATACAATTCTCACTTGGAAGCTATAAAACGAAACATCAAGAAACACTAGTCCACTAGAACTTCATAATAATAGTAATCGGTCTAAATCGTATGACCTATCTCATTATAATCCATTAGCACATACTACTTCTACACATCACTATTATTTTCCCTTCTATATTCCTAGATTAATGGTACTCAATCACCAAATACTTCATTAATATATTATACTTTTCAATCACTATAAATACCATTAATAACTCCTTCCACACTTCAAGCAAACAACAATTCTCCTTAACTAATAACTCCTTCTCTACCTTCCATAAAACTAGTATGCAAGAACATATCACCTTAACAAAACTAGAAAATATGCCTAAGTTTATCCTTATACTTTCTATCAATCATTATTCCCACTTTCTTGCCACCACTCTTCTATACCCATGCTTCCAACTATAATAAGGTTCTACTATTCATAAATCACAATACTAAAGCTCATAATAACCCTTGAAGGCCCACCTTATTTAATAGTCTAGGTTCATACTATCTTCTCTCATTAGCACTATCTATATTGAAAAGGGCCAATGGACAATCTGAATACATATATAATCCTATCTCAACTGAACAACTCATAAGGATAAAGACATAACTTTCAATTTGAGGGACTTATGACATACTAGAGAGCTTCTCTCAAGCCCTTGGTGTGACTTTAGAGATTTCTGATGGTAAGTCTGAAAGCATTATTTGAAGAAAAATTAGAACTTGCTAATCATGTTATCTCAAGAATAAGTCACAGATGATGAATTTTTGGGTAACATACAAATAAATAGCAGATTCTAAGAGAACAACTTTACTGCATGATCTAGAGTAGAAAAGAGGCAAAAAAATTTCTTAAATGCCCTATAGCCACTCATAGAAAAGTATAATATCTCTGTACTATTCTGCAAGACTTTACTAGACACGGCTTCACAGACACCCTAGGACACTTGAAACCTGGCTCTGATACTAAGTTTTTAACGTCTCAAAAATGGGTCCCAAGATGTCACACGGTACTTAGGACCACAAGTGATCCCAAGCTAACCCATGAGATGGCATACTAAAAGCAAATGATTAAACATGTATAAAATGACAGAGTTTACTATGCAGAAACAGAACAATAATGGAATATGTGAAAATACAATATTGGTACACTTGTACATTCTGATAAAATCTATAAAGAGGGATTAAAATCACATAATTTACTCTAACTGACATCTATAAAGACTCTACTATACTGAATATAGATTGCTGGGATGTGACTCCATTTACCACTAATCAATACATATGAGTAAGGAAGTAAAGTATATAATAGCATCTAACTAAAGTCCTTGAAGTTGGAGGTCTCATCATCTGCCGGCTAGAATCTACAACTGTCTGATCCTGATTGTACATGTTATAGCTTATACCTACATTATGAGACAATATAGCACATAGATGTATATATGGATCAGTACTTTGAGGATGTACTAAGTATATGGGGGTAAATGCATAATTAAATTATTATCTCATCATCATAGTTATAAAAATAATGCATGCTAAATATGAATGAATCACATAAGCTGGAATATCTGAAATACTAAAATCTGTAATCATGAATAGCAAATCATACTTTATAAATCTAACGAGTCATAAAATTTAGTTCTAAAAGATGTCCTAGTACTTTGTTTTTAAATTATACTATCTAAGTGTAAAATAACTCACTCTAAATCTAAAATCTGAAAGCTAAAATTTGAAACTATTATCTTTCTATAAAGCATAATCTGAGTAGTTTATCATCCTTTTCACATAGTTTTCTAAAAGATTTTATGTAAATCTTTCCCATTAGGCTACTATTAGGGAGGTTCTCTTAACTGACATAAATCATGCGAGCTACAATGATTTCAACATCTCGTCTTCTTAAGGAAGAAACCTCATATTTAGGAGAGATTTCATACTCTTGCCAGGGAGTATAACCTACTGTCCATGGGATCAATCACAAGCTAAATCTGTCAGCCAAATAGTAATGGCAAAAATCTCAAAATTCGTACCTATGTTGGCTACGTAGTTCTATAGAATATAGACCACGCTAATCCCACACTTCTCGCTCGGTGCTAAATGCTACTCCCTATAAAACTGTATGCTCACTCTATTGGAAAATCCACTTCAAAATCTAGTATAATGGTTAATTACAAAACCCTTTGTGCATTTATAAGAGTTATTTGGTAAATAAAGCTGATCTAAATTCTGTAGTATGTAATAAATTTATAAAGTGGATTCCATAGCCAAATCGATAATCAAAAGATCAAACCTTTACTAAAAATCTGTAAATAATCTGCTCATAAGATCCTTAAAGAATCATATTTCTTGAAATAAGAATATTCAATCTTGGGATAGTAACCCATGCATTACTCTTATGTCAAAACATCATAATAATCATGCTTGATAATGAAAACATTAATAATTCATCTCAAAATTTGGAAATTAGTGCAATAGGCATGAAAATATAAAAATAGACATACAATTCATCTTCTAAAACACTTGAAATCTCAAAATCTTGCAATTAGCAATAATGGGTATGAACCCTAATTTAAAATCTATTATAAACATTCAAAATCATATGAATTTGGAATTAAAACTTAGTTGGGAACAAGGATGGAAGAAGGTCCTTGTTTATAAACCCCGCATACCTTGATTGATAATTAGATGAAGAAACTTGAATTATTTATTCCTATTTGAGTTCTTGAAGATGAGTTCTTGATTATCTTGTCTTCGGAATCCTCAATTTATAGCTTTCTTGGAGAAATAATGGAGGATTTTGAGTTTTGGAGAGAAATTTTTGAGCTTTAAGGGTTTTCTTAGAGAGAGAATTGATGAATAATGGGCATAATAGGTTAGAATGGGTTTAATATCATGTTATACATGAATTGGGAGCTTGAGAATTGACCAAAATACCCCCTTTACACTTCTAAACGAAACTAGAAAAAGCAATATTTTCCAAACTGGTAGGCCATCGTGATGCACCACTATCATAGTGGCTCACTGGATAAGGTACAATTGGGAACTGGAAACTCAACTCGATGCACCATCATTATGGTGCCCTTTTGGAATGCCATTTTGGCCACTGGCGCGATGCGCTAGTATTGTGTTAGGCTACTAGATTTTGACAATTGGGTATTTGGACCTCTCCGTGATGCGCCAATATCACGGAGGTCTACTGAAATTGACAATTATGAAATTGTCCTTTACCGCGATACAGCGGTTGCTCAGGTGGGACACTGTCAACTTAAAAATGCTTTAACTTCTCAATCGAGTATCGAATTTGGGCGAATTGGATATCGATGGAAAGCTTATTCAATTTCCCATAAATGGGAGATCTAAATCTAGAAAATTCAATACGAAATAAATATTATTCATTTTGGAAGCTATTCCTTAATGTTCTAGGAATGAATTTAAGCTAGGAAAAATATGGGGTGTTACACAAATACAATGGAATAGTAATTTGAAATATACTAAATGATCAATTAAACAATTCCAAATATAATCAAATAAAACTAAGTGTTGATTAACTGACTAGATCAATCATATTTAATGATAAATAGTGAAATATTAGTTTAATTCAAGAGTAAAAATTAGATTTGAATATGATCTTAATTGAATTTGCCATTGCAAGTAAGTTTGTTGCTAGGATTTCATAACAATTGCTGAAATTTTCTATAAGAAGTACATTAATTATTGAATGTTTCATAGAAGTTGGTGAATTATGCTACAACAAGTATATTACTTTCTAGATGTTTCATAGCAATTGTTGAATTATGTTACAATAAGTACGTTAGTTGTTGAATGATTCATAACAATTATTGTAATCTACTGAATCTCCTAGACAGTATAACATCTAAAAATTGTATAATACGAACAACAACAAGATCAACCTTGTTCATAAATAATAACTACAACAATAAGGTGTGTTCATAAATAACAAAAACAATAAGCTCAAAGGTATATCTATGGATTATTTTTCTCAGGGCATGTAGTTCTTTTTTTTTTTCCAACCCTTTTGCATATGGAAAATTTACTTTTTTTGGTTAAAAATGATTCTTCGACTCCTTTCTGCCTTTTTAATGGCCTTCTTCCAACCCTGTTGATGAGGGATGATTTTTCTACTTATTTTCACTAAACATTTGTGCACATTACCTTATTTTAAGTAAATGAATTTTACATATTGGTGATAAAATATACTAATATCAACTCTTTGTAGTTATAGAGTTGACGAGATTAAATATGTGGATTGGGGCTGAAAATGATAAAATAAAAGAGCAAAGAGGAGTGCAGTTGAAGGCTTGGACTAAATCATCCTCAGTTACCGCAGTTGTGCTCCTCAAATCGGAGTTGCAGTCAGTCAATATGGTCAATACAATACGGTCATAGTACACAACATTGGTTACATGGATGCGGTCGTAGACAGTCATGCGCAATCGCACTTCAGCGGGAATATGCCCAGGGGTAGATCTATAAAAGTACTTTGAAGAATCCCAAACCATATATAAGTAAAAACCCTTTATTCTTTAGATAGTGCTTACCTCATAATTATTTTATATTTGAAAGAAGGAAACCATAATTGGGAAAGTGTGTAACTACTCTTAGAGGCTTAATTTCTTAGTGGTTTTGTGAAGAATGGATATTTTGGAAAATCCCCATGGTATATTTCTCTTTATTTTCTTCATGAGTAGCTAAGTAATCTACTCTTGGGATTATGTTGAACTAAAGTTCAATTTTGTATGGGTGTTGTTGTATTTGCATGATTTTAGTTGTTGAGTATGGATTCCACCATTACTTGAGCATACTAGTTGGAATTTGATGGGTGAAAAACCCAAATCTCCAAATGGGTTTGATGGGTGAAAACCCTAAACACTAGAAACATTTTATCATCCTCAAAATAAGGATGAAGGTGAATATTAGGTAACCCATAACATCCTTAAAAGAGGGTTACTGGGGATAAGGCATTGGTGGATAATTAAGTCTACGGTTTGCTACCTTTTGCAATCTTAGAAATCAGTATGATTGGAGTGTAAGCTATGTCAAGAGCATCATCTAAGAAATAAGGATGTTTGATTGAGGTTTTTGGTGATTAAGAATTGCACACTTGTTAGGTACTCGAAAGAGCCAATGGGTGAAATTATTGTAGTTTAATTGAAAGATTGACTACAATACCTTTATACCTAACCTATCCATTGATCAACAACTAAAACTCATGACAAACTATCATTAACCCGCACACTTTACCTTTAGGTAGACATTATCCCAAGACCCTCTCTATTCCTGATCTTAAAATCAAATATATTGCATCCGTGCTTTGTTTGTTGACAAATTACCTCCAAGTAAAAATCCCCCATTTTATTTTACATGTCTTGTTTATTATCGTTCGGGGTAAATGAGTAGTAATTTGAACATCCATAGGGTTTGAAGTCTATAATTCACTTCTTGAGATTCGACCCCAATTCAAATTAGGTTACTTGACAATGACTGCCTCACCCTTACATTATGGGAGTGAGTTGAGCGCTATACAAAAAGTTCCATTTTCGGGGAGTGAAATATAGATTTAACTTGTGCGGTGTGATTCCTACTTGGGAATACCCAGAGTGATATCATTTACTTTGTTTTTTGTTTTTAATTCTTGTTTTAGGTGATCGGAGTGTTAATGGAACAATGAGTGATAGTGCAAGTAACATGGGCCCCTTTGATGCCCCTCTAGACGATGAGGGCCCACTAAATGAAGCGGGGAAAACAAGTGCAATCCGCATCCCACCTACTAATGGGAATAGAGTCTCCATGTGACTAGCTTCATGTTTCATATGTTGCAAATGAAAGGATTGTACGGAGGTCAAGCCTTTGAGGACCCAAATGTCCATTTGTAGAATTTTCTAGAAGTGTGTGCACCATTAAATATAGCTCATATTACTCTAGAGTCCATTTGTCTTCTCCTTTTCCCACTATCATTAACGAGCGAGGTGATTTCATGGCTTCACTGACTTCCACCCAGCTCAATTACACCTTGGGATGAGCTTACTAAGGTATTTCCTAAACGATATTTCCCACCATTAAAAATGCTTCAAAAGCGGGATAAGATTGTAAATTTTTGATAAATGAATAGAGAAGCTTGCTTAATGCTCAAATCATGAAGTCTCAGAGAAAATGCTTCTCGAGATCTTTTATTATGCCCTTGATCAATTAAATAAAATGGTGGTAGATAATGTGCCAGATGGTTCCCTAGTAAAGTTGAACCACCACACGACCTTTCTATTGATTGGAGATGTGTCAAAATAAAATTGAGGTTGGCATACCTGAGAAACTAAAGCTCTAAAGATTCCTTCTACTACTTCCCTGGTTAATAATGAACAAATAAAGCGGAGTGAAGAAAAGGAGGAGAGCATGGAGAAAATAATGACCCAAATCGAGCTCTTGACTAAGAATGTTATGGGTGCACCGACGAAATAGGTCAATGCTATTTTATCAAAATCTTATGAAGATAATAAAGAGGCAAAGAAGTTGGATGAGGAAATCCGCTATTTGGCTAACTACTCGGGGGGTTCCCACCCCACCTATCAAAGGAAAAGTGGGAATTAAGGTTCAATGGACCGCAAGAGGGATAGATATTGGAGAGATCAAGAATATGACTATGACCTTTATGTTACTCCTCATGATTGAACCAAAGCCAAAGAGTCAAATATCATTGACCCCAAAAAATTCAAGACCGAGGATTTGTTGGCAAGGATCTTGAGTAGAGTGGAGGGTATGGACAAAATAGTCCACAAATTGAAGGGCTATTTTTCCCAAATCTCTCAAGAAGTTATGTCACATTTCGTCTCTATCAAGAAATTAGAGACCCAAGTTGGGCAAATCTCCATACAACTAAATAATAGGCCTAGAGGTGGACTCCCTAGTGATACAATTGCTAATCCAAAGAATGATGCCAAAGTTCTAGAAATTTTCACAAGGAGTGGGAAGGCACTTGATGAGCCCTCTAGATGATACTTGAGTGAGAATTTACCCAAGGCTAAAGCAAAGGAGGTGATGCCTGATAGAAAAGAAGCAAATGACAAGAAAAAGATCGAGAAAAGTAATGGAGAAGTGGTAGAATTTAGGAAGACACAAGATGATGTAGGGCCAACCATCAAAGTTCCTCCCCCATTCCCTCAATGATTGTATAAAAAAAGGAAGGTGACAAATTGAGGAAGTTCATGGCAAAACTTAGCAACCTATTTGTAATACCCCGAGAATCCCAACCGATAGTAGAACCATGCTTCAAGATCATGAAAAATAAATATTAGTGATTTGGTAGTTTTATGATCAAGTCCGATGTATATTAATGCCTTAAATACATCCTTTCTATTAGGTGAATCAAAACATCCCTTACCGATTGAATTCTTGAGAAGGATTTTGGTATAGTCAACTTCAAATGAGCATATCTTTTGATATACTATGATTTTTTAGCTCATAACCCATAAAAATATATATAATTGAATTATCTTTCCAACGATACCTATTTTTCCAAAATCTAGCATTGGAGTAAAAAGTTTTGGCCATTTTACTAAAAGCTGTCTGAGCTGCCTAGGAGCGACACACAAGCTGACGGACCATCAAGTCAGCGATGGACCATCGCTTTGGCTGTTGGAACTGAAGAATTAATTTCATTTTCTAGCCCAAAAATTATGGTTAGAGTGACGGTCAGTCACTAGAGTGATGGTCCGTTAGTCATACCATCAGTTTTGTTCGAAACAGCGCTGAAACATAATTTCAAAGGGATTTTTGGAACTTTTTACACCTTATTTAACACCCAATCACATCAAATCAAAGCACATAACTCGTCATTAATCCATAACATCAAAATTAGGATTTCTTTCAAGATAAAAACCCAAGAACAACATTCAAACCCTTTTTCAAGAAACTAAGAAATTCAAGTTCTTTAAGTTCAAGAACCATCAAGAAAACATCAAGATCCGTGTTTCCCAATCCAAGAATTTTCAAGAAACGTTAGTTTTCTTTCAATATTTAAACTTTTGAGGTATGTTAGATTTTGATTCTTGGGTCACTTCCACCCAAGAAGTTCAAGAATCCTTTTCTAAATTCAAAGCTTATAATTTTGTGAGATTTTCATGATTTATGTGAATCAAAGTTCCTGCTCATTTTATTGTTAACATGTAATTCATGCTTTTGAATACAAGTTTCAAGTCTTGATCTTGATATTGGTTGAATTGCATCATATCTAAGTTAAATCCCTAAATTTTGCAAGTTGGTTGGTATAATCATGATACTTGGGTATAGTATTTGTTGTATAACTAAAGCATGCTCCCTACATGTTTGACAAAATGCTTATGTGAAGGAAATAAAGTCAATATATCATGGTTAGAAAGAAATCCCCAATTATGTATAAGTTCATGTAAGCCAAGTATTTGTTGAAAAGCCTTATTAAATGATTTATGATATGTTGTATGCATTCCCATTCACGTGTATTCCTTATTGAGTGAGCTTTGAGATATTGGTATACACTTCCTATACCATTACTGTTCATGATATTAGAGTGATTGGAGTGATGTCACATTGATTATATTGTGGATGATAGCCTATTGTCATGTCATGTACGAGTTGTCCAGTTTTATGATATTTATGTTATCGAGTCCTGGGGGTATTTAATACCCAAAATTTAGCTGCTTGTCTAGATTTAAGTCAGTCTCAGGATAATCTTAGTCGTGCTATGCTCAGTAGGATTCAGATGGTTATAGAACTTAATGGAATTCAGTGACCTCAGTATAAGTGTAATCTAGTCTCAGTATTAGTCTAATCTAACTTAGTATTCAGTTTTGACTCCACAGTATTCAGAAGTAATCAACATTCAGTAGTACTTAGTAGTATTCAATATTTAGCTCAAACTTCAGTGAGACTCAATAGGATAACAAAAATTCCGTAGCATTTAGCCAAATAGTAGAACCCAAGGACCATTCCGTTAGATAAAGAACCAAGTGAACTCAGTCAGATCAGTCAAGAAATATGAATCATAACAAATTCAGCTAAGTCCAAGTTCAGTTAGGAATCAGTTCAAAGTCCTTCAGTTAGTAGTAGGAACTAGCACCGAGAGAGTGTAGGGATGGCGACTTCCCCGTTAGAGAGGAAAAGTCGTTAGTAACAGTCCTTGAACTCCAAAACTACATAGCCAACACAGGTCCAAGTGTCATTCGTTAGATTCAGGATTTACTATCATACTGCCTTAGTCTTGACTTCCTATTCAAGGTTACCTATTAGAGAGGCTTGACCACAGTAGATATCTTCACCCATGGCACGGTATTGACACCCTTCCAGCTGGGTTTATAGGTTGGGCCCTACTAGTTCAGATTTGGGGCATGTCGGTTAAGATAGAACTCCCACAGTTACAGTTTAGGTATTAGTCTTCAGAGTAGAACTCAAAAATCAGGACTATTAGATATAGTCACCCATCTCAGTAAGGAACTTAGATAGTTCCATAGATTTATAGACCACCTGCTAGATATGCTTGGTCTCATATAAAGTTAATCAGTATCAGTGCTAATTGATTCAGAGATCACCCGTTACATAAGCCTGATCTAAAAATTAGTCCATTATTTATATTATTAAAAGATTTAGAGATCTTTCGCTAGATATGTTTGATTTAAGATACAATCATCCCTTATCATTATTAGTAGATTCAGAGATCATCCGTTAGAGAGGTTCAATCTCAGATCTAGTCAGTTGATAATATTAAGCTCAAAACTCAGTTATTGATATGAGTAGATCCAGTTATTTAGTATTCTAGAGTTAGTAAACTCAAATATCAGTATTAGTAGACCCAGTTATCAGTAAGTCAGTATTCAAAAACTAGTATTCAGAGTTCGTATTCAGTGGTACTGCAATTCCAGTTTTGGTTATTGCATTTATACATATATCCTCATTCAGCATTCTCATGTTATTAAGTTAAGTAATATTCATACATAAGGCCTTGCATTCAACCTTACATCATCTAGAATACCAGTACATCGAAAGTGCTAACGCATACTTTCCTACGCTATGGTGTCTTATTTCAGACATGCACGATACAGAGCACCCATAGCAGTCCAGACTCAATCAGCAGCAGTAGATGTAGTAGTGAGTCCTCTTTATTTGAGGGTGATTCTTATTTCATTATTGCGTTAGATTCAGTTTATTTTTCAGTAGACGAAGTTAGTTGGGGATATGTTACATCAACTCCATAGTTCAAACAGTTTAGAGGCTTTTTGAACAGATATATTAATATTTAGATTTTAGTATTGATTATTTTAGATATTTTGAACCTTATGGAAAGTTTCCTCCAGTTTTTCATATTTACTATATTATATTATGCAGAGCTCAGGTACAGATATCAGTAGAAGGTTATCTTATAGTTCTTAGGGATCATGAGCACCGTGTAATGACTAGGGTCTAGTCTCGGGTTGTTACAAACGTGGTATTAGAGCCTAAGGTTCAATAGTGTTCTCGGAAGTTTGAAAGCCGCATCTAGTAGAGTCTTGTGCATGGGTGTGTTGCACACCACATTTATGTAAAAGAGGCTATGAGATATTTTAGGAAAAAGTTTCCCTTCTTTCATGTCACAGATCATGCTATAGAAGGGTCCTTTAAGAAAGTTATATGGGTTCTCAGAATGCTCTACTCATGTCAACTCCACCCTACCTTCAAGGTATTAGAAATAGTGAAGTTCAAAGTCCTAGAGATAGGGCTTTCTTAGACTATCCCTGTAGTCAGTTATAGGATCGCCCACAGGCTCAGCAGTATTCCATCAGATCTTTTCTCAGAATCCTATAATAGCATATCAACTAGAGTTAGAAGTATGAACCTAGGAGTTTAGCAGTAGTAGAGTTGGAATAGCATTAACCATATCGAGTAGATTATGTATTTTTGTATAAAAGGTAAATCAGTAGTCTTGAACAGTGCATGCAAAAATTTAAGATTATTGATTAGAAACTAAGTGTGAAGGTATGGATGTGAGTTAGGAGGTATGATCCTAGTAGTTGATGAATGAAAAGAAGAAGATGATATGTTTAGTGAGACAAACATGTGTCAAAAAGGGGTGTAAGTATGTGATAATGATTACAGAAACTAAAGAATGTTAAGAATTGTATTCTAGAAGTTAGTATTAGAAGTGAGTTTTATACTTTTAGGTGCAGATTTTCCACATGAGTTTATCATTCATGTGTATTATTATACCCCATACTCAAGAGTAGGTTGATTGTAGTTCAGTTTAGAGTTTAGTAAAGTGTTCACAGACTTATGGTGATGACTTTGAGCTAAAGAGAATAGTATAGTTGAAAGAGTGCAGTAAAAATACTTCAGTTAAGTATAAGTTTCAGCATGAGTTAGTTAGTAAAGCCAGCAAGTCAGTTTAGCAGTCAGACAGTCAGATTTGAATAGTTTGTTTTCTAATCTTTTCATCGAATCATTCTATCTGAAATCTCAAGAAAAGATAACTTTTCCAAGGAAGAAAGTCCTAGTAGCTGCAAGATATGTTCAGTTCATGAGTCATGCATTATTTTCAGATTTCCAAGGTTCAGTTATGATCCAGTTCGTAGGTGCCTTGAGCATCGCCTCAGTTTTCTCAAGTATGTCAGTGAAAGTGTTCTTAGAGGGACATATCATCCAAAGGGAGAGGCACCCTATAACTCCCCAATGTTTTCCATTCCTTAAACCCATTCAATTTCATGCTCAGATCCTCATTACAATCTTTGCATCAGATATCATTGCATAGTTAGTCATGCTTTCAACACTCAATTCAATCAGACATTCATGCATTAGATATGCATGTTCAGTAGAAGAAGCTCAGCTTATCTGAAATTTCATAAAGGCTTTCATGAAAATAACTCAGTCATGCATCCATGCATCAAATATACACGTTCAGTATAAGAACTTAGAATATCAGTAGTTCCAGTTGTATAGTCATGTTTCAAATGCTCATGTCTAGTAAGTAAGTTTAGCCTACTAGTATTCTCAGCCTCACAAACCTCATTTGAGGATGAATGTTCCCAAAGGAGAGATATTGTAATACCCTGAAAATCCCAACCGATAGTAGAACCATGCTTCAAGCTCATGATAAATACATCTTAGTTATTTCATAGTTTTATAATCAAGTTTGATTAATATTAATGACTTAAATAGGTCCTAGCTATTAGACAAATCAAAACATCCCTTACTGATTGAATTCTTGAGAAGGATTTTGGTATAGTCAACTTCAAAAAAGCATATCTTTTATTATACTATGAATTTTTGATCTCATGAACCATCAAAAGATAAATAATTGAATTATCTTTTCAACTATACCAATTTCACAAAAATCTGGCATCGGAGTAAAAAGTTATGGCTATTTTACTGAGAGCTGTCCAAGCTGCCCAAGAGCGACAGACAAGCTGACGGACCGTCAAGTCAGCGATGGACCATCACTTCGGCCGTTACAACTGAAATAGTAAGGCCATTTTCTAGCTAAAAAATAATGGTTGAGTAATGGTCCATCACTCAGATCGTCAGTTTTGTCTGAAATAGCACTGAAACACATTTTAAAGGGATTTTATGGTCTTTTCCCACCCTATTTAACACCCAATCACGTCAAATCAAAGAACATAACTCTTCATTCATCCATAACATCAAAATTAGGGTTTTTTTCAAGATCAAAAGCCACGAACAAGATTCAAACTCTTCTTCAAGAAACTTAGAAATTCAAGTTCTTCAAGTTCAAGAACCAGCAAGAAAACATCAAGATCCGTGTTTCCCAAACCAAACACTTTAGTTATCTTTTAGGATTCAAGGTTTTGAGGTATGTTATATGTTTACTCTTAGGTCCCTTACACCCAAGAACTTTAAGAATCCTTTTCTAAATTCAAAGATTATAATTTTGTGAGATTTTCATGATTTATGTGAATCAAAGTTCCTGTTCATGATATTGTTGAGTTGAATCGCATGATGTCTATGTTAAATCCCTAAATTTTGCAAGTTGGTTAGTGTAGTCATGATACTTGGGGTATACTATTTGTTGTATAAATAAAGCATGCTCACCACATGCTTGACAAAATGCTTATGTGAAGGAAATAGAGTCAATATAGCATGGTTAGCAAGAAATCCCCATTTATGTATAAGTTCATGTAAGCCAAGTGTTTGTTGAAAAGCCTTATTGAATGATTTATGATATGTTGTATGCATTCCCATTCATATGTATTCCTTATTGAGTGGACTTTGAGATATTGGTATGCACTTCCTATACCATTACATGTTCATGATATCCAAGTGATTGGAGATGTCGCAATATTATGTTGTGGATGATAGCCTATTGTTATGTCATGTACGAGTTATCCTATTTTATGATATTTATATTACAAGTCCTGGGGGTATTTAATACCCAAAATTTAGTTGCTTGTCTAGAGCTGATTCAGTCTCAAGATAATCTCAGTCGTGTTGTGTTTAGTAGAATTCAAAGTGTTACAAAAATTAAGGAAATTCATTGATCTTAGTATAAGTGTAATCCAGTCTTAGTATTAGTCAAATCCTACTTAGTATTCAGTTCTAAATCAACAGTATTCAAAAGTAATAAGTATTCAGTAGTATTCATTATTCAGCTCAGACTTCAGTGAGACTCTATAGGCTAACAAGAATTCAGTAATATTTAGCCAGATAGTAGACTCCAAGTAGCATTCCGCCAGATAACGGAACCAAGTGAACTCAATCAGATTAGTAAAGAAATATGAACAGTAACATATTCAGATCAGTCCAAGTTAAGTTGAGAATCAGTTTAGAGACCTTCAGTTGGGAGTTGGAACTAGCGCCGAGCGAGTGCAGGGATGATGAATTCCCCGTTAGAGAGGCAGACTCATTAGTAACAATCCTTGAACTCCAGAACTGCGTAGCCAGTGCAGGAGCAGGAGTTACCTGTTAGATTAAGGCTTGACTATCATACTGGCTTAGGCTTGACTTCCTATTCAGGGTCACCCACTAGAGATTTTTGACCATTGCAGAGGTCATTACCTGTGGCACGGTATTGACACCTTTCCAGTAAGGGATACAGGTTGGACTCAACTTGTTTAGATTTGGGGCATGTCTATTAAGTGAGAACTCCCACAGTTGTTGTTTCAGTATTAATCTTTAGAGTAGAACTCAGAAATTAGGACTGTTAGAGGCAGTTACCCATATCAGTAAGGAACTTAGATAGTACCATAGATTCATAGACCACCCACTAGATAGGCCTGGTCTAAAATAAAGTTAATCAGTATCAGTGCTAATAGATCTAAAGATCACCCGTTAGATAGACCTGATCTCAAACTCAATCCATCATTTCTATTATTAAAAGATTCAGAGATCTTTCACTAGATAGGCCTGATCTCAGATACAATAATCCCTTATCATTATTAGTGGACTCAGAGCTCATCCATTAGAGAGGTTCAATCTCAGATCTAGTTAGAACTCAGTTATTAATATGAGTAGATTCAGTTATTCCATATTCTAGAGTGAGTAAACTCAGATATTAGTATTAGTAGATAGTCATCAGTAAGTCAGTATTCCAAAACCAGTATTCAGAGTTCGCATTCAGTGTTACAGCGATTCCAGTTTTGGTTAGTGCATTCATGCATATATCCCCATTCAGCATTCTCATGTTATTAAGTTAAGTAATGTTCCTGCATAAGCCCTTAAATTCAAAGTACTGACGCATACTTTCCTGCACTATGGTGTCTTATACCATAGGTTCAGATGTATGGGATCCAGAGCACCCATAGCAGTCTAGACTCAGTCAGCAGCAGTAGACGTAGCAGTGAGTCCTCTTCATTCGAGAGTGATCCTTATTTTATTACCCATTAGATTCAGTTTATTTTTAGTAGATGGATTTAGTTAGGGAAATATCCCATCAACTCCATAGTTTAGACAGTTTTGATGTTTTACAAACAGATGTACTAGTATTCAGTTTTTAGTATTGATTGTTTTAGATATTTTGAACTTTATGGCATGTTTCCACCATCTTTCTGCATTTATTATATTATATTATGTAGAGCTCAGGTACAAATATCAGTAAAAGGTTAGCTTAAGGTCCTTTGGGATCATGAGCACCGTGCTAAGGGTTAGTCTTGAGTCGTGACACTATCGATTAATATCCCTTTGCTTGAAGCTATACAAGAGATCCTGGGATACACTAAGTTGATGTCCAAGAAAAAACTTGTTGAAGGTAATACTATTGAGGTCACTCATGGGTGTAGAGCCATCATGGATAGCAAGGTTGTGGAAAAGAAAGATAACTTCGGAGCATTTATAATTCCTTGCACAATTGGGATGCATGAATTTGCAAAAACTTCACGTGACCTTGGTGCGAGCATCAACTTAATGCCTTTTTTCATAGACAAGAAACTTGATTTGGATACCTCGATTTCAACCTCTATGCGACTCTTTATGGAAGACCGGTCTACAAAAAGGCCATTGGGTATATTGTTTGACGTCCTTGTGAAAGTCGACAAGTTCATTCTCCCGATAGAATTCATGGTATTGGAATATGAAATGAACCAAGAGGTGCTTATCATTCTTCATCGTCCTTTATTTGCTATCAGGAGAGCCATTTTCGATCTAGAGCCGAAGGAGATAAAATTTAGAGTGTAAGAGAATGAGGTCTCTTTCAAAATTTGCAAGTCAAAGAGGCAAACCATGGAGTTACAAGTAGTATCTGTGGTGGATGTTAAAAATGAGAAGATGAATGAAGAGGAGTTCGAATACCCACCTTGAGAATAAAGGAATGAATATGTCATACACCGATGATAACTAAGGCACAAGGTGGGAGGCAACCCACAAATGCCACGAGAGTGACTCGTATCCTTTTTTATTATATTTAAGTAGGGTAGATGTTATCTTTTGCATATGAATAACCCATGCATTTGTGGCACTATGCAGTGCATTGGATAAGCTGAATAGGGAAAAAATGTCAAAATTGAGTAAAATACTAAATAGTGAAAAACAAGAGAGCATAATGTCTCTTAGTTACCGCAATCGCGGTTATGCGGGTGGCTGTGATTGCAATACGGTTGTGGCCACTTCTACTATTTAACCCCTAGTTTCCCTTATTTCCCTCACACGCTATTTCAAGATTGTACTCTATAATTGAGGCTGATTTTTGGCCAAGTTTATAAGCTCTCAAATAGTATCCTTGCATCCCTCCTGCATCACAACTCCGTTAAGTGTCATAAATTTGTTCTTTTATTTATAAGAATAAGCCCCAGAATGCATAATTTAGATAGGGCCTAAAGTTTTGATTTTTATGATTTCTATGTTGTCCTACTTAATTTCAATAAGATATTGGCTGCTTGAACAAGGTATGCATACAAGTGGGAAGTCTTGAGTACCTAAGGATGTTTGGAAAATGTAGACAAATAAGATGTGCACACTAAGTGTTTGATGATTTGCCCAATTGAACTTTCACTAATGATGTTTGTTTTCTAAAGGGCACATCCATCCACCTTTTAGCATTGTTCAAATGATGTTCATATGCACCCATATTGTAGAACATGCTATTAGCCTAAAATTAAAAGAAATTTGAGCATGTAGAGCTGACAATGGAACCACCCTTAGGTATCACGACTGCGGTCATAGACCGCGATCACGGAAATGCGAATGTGGTCTTGATCGTGATCGCGGTAACTGAGGATAGTTTCCTGTCTAGCAAAATATCCTGTATTTCCAATTTTTGGTCTAGCAACACCAAGAACCTAGTCCAATGAACTCTAGTGATTAATATAGCATAGTTTGTATGATTTAAATGTCATCAAAAGATATAATGCGTGCTTAGTACTTTCAGGACAACATCATGCATAAGTATGATCACATCTGACTCATGGAACCCGAGTGCCACACCCATTGCTATAGGGATCTTCCAATGACAAAGCTGCTCCTAGAGAGAGGAATTTTCTTGAAAATATGCCTAAGAAACTACCACCACATCATGATAAACTTAAATACATAGGGAGGTAGTGCTTCACCCTGGATCCATGCATTGCAAATGAGAAATGGGTCTGTGAATTTTATGCAAATATCGGTGAAGTATCTTTTTTGGACCCACTCAGTATGATTG
>NC_061113.1:180239540-180314535 GCF_002878395.1 Capsicum annuum
CAATCATACTGACATGAGTGAATTCAATCAAAGGGGTGTAAATCGGGGAGTTGGTTAGCACAGTGACTATGCCCTGAAAAGGAAGTCTCATGGACCAAGACTAAATGTAATATTTCTATAAATCACTTTACTTTCGAGGATCAGATATGGTTTCATATCATCTGTAGCTGAGTTTCTTTTTTCACCCACATGACAACAGTCTCTGAATTGTGTGCTAGGATGGTTACATATATTTTAGACAGCATCTCTCTAGATATTGGTCAACTTGTAGTTAATAAGATAGATTATTTCAAGGACCAAGGTGTTACATATCTATTCTTCCCCTCATTGATTACAGATCTTTGAAAAAGAGCGAGGGTGGAAGAGTATTCTAGTGATACATGGGTGCGCCCTAATGCCTCTAGTTACCCCTTAAGGATTAAAGGTAAGGGCGCACCCGGTAAAAGTAAAAAAAGAAAGATCAACTTGAAAAAGCTAGCATGTAGTGAGCATGAGTCTCATATACTAATCACCATGGGACCTCTTGAGGATATTGGAGTAAATATTGCAACCATCAAAGAACTTGTGTTTAGTTTACCCCAAGGACCGGGAGAGCCTTCCACGGCTCATCATTCTTATATGTCATGTACTGATTATGAAAAGACAAGGAGGACCAAAAAAAGCAATAATTTAACATTAATAAGCTTGAAAAGGCCTACTCCTCTTTGGTGGAGTCACATCGAGACCTTCGGATCGCGCATAAAAATGGTTACAGGGAATAAGAAGAGGGATGAATTTTTTATCAGGATATGGAAGGGCATAAAAGGTCTATGGAAGCTCCTAAGGCCCCGAGATAGACTTCCTTCTTCCTGGGTGGACAGTGACAATGAGTCCCCAGTCAAGTGGTTCGATCTTAAGGAAGAGGATGGTAATGCAGAGTCTAACAGTGATAGCATCCCTTGATGCAGTTTCAAGGAGCACCCTTATCTCTTTTACCCTTGATTATTTATGCAGTGGGAAAACTGATATCTTTTCAGTTGGGGGTATCTCCTTATTATTATTCATTTAATTTGGGCTTGTATTATTGATATTTCTGCATACTTTTCTGCTCTTTTGGATAATTCTCATCTTTATTTTTATT
Organism: Capsicum annuum; assembly: GCF_002878395.1. Lineage (NCBI taxonomy): Eukaryota > Viridiplantae > Streptophyta > Magnoliopsida > Solanales > Solanaceae > Capsicum > Capsicum annuum. The sequence continues at coordinate 180,240,661 of NC_061113.1, forward strand.
TGGATGTAATAATCGGGCACTCTGATGGTGCCCCCATTTCTATGGATTAGCTTTTTGTTTTGGGTTTTTTACTTTATTTTAGTTTTACTGTGACTGTAGTGCAGGGGAAGTCTGTGTACCCGTGGCATTGAGTCTATAAAATGCAAGGGAAGTCAGAGTATCTATAGTATTGGTAATCTGGGATTGCATTATTATCCATTGGTGAAGTCTAAGTAACCATATGGTAGGTCACCCGTACTATGATTTGTAATGTGAGATGATAGCTTGGGTGGTTTCCAGGATTAGCAAATTATGTGTGGTGTGAATACAAAAGCAAAAACCCCTCCCCCCGCCTTCTCCCCCATCTAAATTTTTTGCAAAATTCGAAGGCATGGACGTGAGAAACTTTATGATGAAATTTTCCCCTCTTTGTATGACTTTGAAAGCTGAATTTAAAAAAATACTGAACACTCCATCTTTTTCTCGAGCAGGTAGAATAATTGACCCCCCTGACAACATTCGTATGCCATGTGTGTGAGCTTAATTTATTTATCTCATGTGTACTTATACCATATAGAACTTGCCCCATTAGTCTTTCAAAGCTAAATTTTTATTGTTCTTGGTTGGTAAAATGATCATAGTCTATATTGTGATTTTGGAAGCCCACTCTAGCCTAAAAAGCCTACCCATGTATAATTATCCTTAGTACCCACTTTGATCTTTTGGTCCTTTCTTAGGAAAACTCATTACAACCCGTGACCCATTCTTTTTTATCTGTCTTGTGAACCAAACCCTCTTTAAACTAGAAAATATAACTTGAGGCTAAAAGCCTAAGTTGGGGGTGGTAAAGGTTGATGGAAGAAAGTGTAAGGACACAAAGTTATTAGTGAAATGCCTAATGAGCTTGAACCGCGAAAATAAATAAATAGAAAATAAATGAGTCCATCAAAGAAATAAAGTGTGCATAAGTTGCAAGAAAAAGAAATGAAAGAAAAGTAGTGCAGAAAGGAATCTATTAGTAGGCGTAGGAAATGAAAGAAAATAAAGAAGAGTGGCTCTTAGCCAAAAAAGAGGATTGAAAAAGTGTGATGTCAATGTTCAAGGAGGGTGGTAGCCATGTTATTCCCAAATGATATCCTACCCAACCCTAAACCTACATTACAAGCTCAAAAATCCCTTTGTGATTCCCAACCAAGTGTGGTCATTGTAGTGGTGATTGAAAATAGGGGCTAGCCTATGGCATGGTACTTGTTAACATGGAGAATTTCGTGAGAGAATGAGTGTTTTCACTTAAAATTCCTTGTTTCATTCTTGGTAACTAGGTGTGTGATTTTTTCCTTTCTTGTGAGGAGGCATATGAACTAGTTAGGGTGGGTGATTTTGTCATCTTCCACATAATGAGATAAATAGAAGTATTGCATGATTGTAGTCAAAATATAAGTCATTTCTAGAGTGTTACTAGTTGTTACATGGTTTCTACCTAAAGTCTATTTCATCCTTTGCTATTTCATCTTATGATGAGAGGAGTCGTTAAAAGCCTGTTTGCCTATTTGTGAAAAACTTTTGATAGTAGCAATCAAGTTTGAGTCATCATGATCATTGAGTGATAGAATGACGGCATACATATGAGTTGTCTCATAAAAAGGGGTAATGTTGCTTGAGGACAATCAAGGTATTAAGTTGGGGGTGTTGATGAGGGGTGAATTTTCCACTCATTCTCACTAAACATGTTAGCACATTAACTTGTTTTAAGTAAATAAATGAGACATATTGGTGATAAAATGCACTAATATCCACTCTTTGCAGGCATAGAGTTAAGGAGATTGAAAGATGTGGATTGGGGCTGAAAATCATAAAAAACAAAGAAGTAAAGAAGAGTGCAGTTGAAGGCCTAGACTACATCAGCTTCAGTTACCGCGACTGTGGTCCTCAATCCATAGTCTTGGTCAGTCAAAATGGTAAACAAAATATGGTCGCGGTACACAACAGTGGTCGCATAGACGTGACCGCAGACAGTCACGTGCGATCGCAGTTCAGCAGGAATATGCCTAGGTGTAGATCTGTAAAATTACTTTGAGGAATCCCAAACAATATATAAGTAAAAACCCTCTATTCTTTAGGTATTGCGTACCTCATAATTATTTTTGGATTTGAAAGAAGGAAACCATAATTGGGCAAGTGTGTAACTACTTTTGGAGGCTTAATTTCTTAGTGGTTTTGTGAAGGATGGATGTTTTAAGAAATCCCCATGGTATATTTCTCTTTATTTCTTCATGAGTAGCTAAGTAATTTAGTCTTGGGATTATGTCGAACTAAAGTGTAATTGTGTATGGGTGTTGTTGTGTTTGAATGATTTTAGTTGTTGAGTATGGATTCCACCATTTCTTAAACTTACAAGTTTGAATTTGATAGGTGAAAAACCCGAATTTCCAAATGGGTTTAATAGGTGAAAAATCCAAACTCTAGAAACCCTTTATCATCCTCGAAAGAGGGATGAAGGTGAACATTAGGTAACACATAACATCCTCGAAGGAGGGTTATAGGGGACAAGGCAATGGTGGACAATTGAGTCTATGATTTTCTACCTTTTGTAATCTTAGAAATAAGTATGATTGGAGTGTAATCCATGTCAAGAGCGTCATCCTAGAAATAAGGATGTTTGTTTTAGGTTTTGGGTGATTACAAATTACACCTTTTTAGGTGCTCGAAGGTGCCAATAGATGAACCATCATTAAAACTCATGCCAAACCATCATTAACCCACACACTTTACCTTTAGGTAGATATGATCCCAAGACCCTCTCTATTCTTTATCTTAAAATTAAACGTATTGCATTCGTGCTTTGTTTGTTTACAAATCACCTCCAAGTCAAAATCCCCCCATTTTATTTCACATGTTTTTTTTATTATCATTGCGGGTAAATGTGTAGTAATTTGAGAATCCATAGGGTTTGAAGTCTATAATTCACTCCTTGAGATTCGACCCTAATTCAAATTAGGTTACTTGATAACGACCGCCTCACCGTTAAATTATAGAAGTGAGTTGAGCGTTTTCACCTGCTTGGCTCAATTAATGAAGGAGATATTTTTCTTTCTTAAGCTCTCAATAGGAACTTGATAAGAATCTTTAGATGACACGGGTTTAATTTCCTTCATATATGCAATAAGTTATGCATCTATCATATAATACAAATATGAGTACTCATAAATTTGACTCCCATAGTCTTCACCATATTGGTGTCGGAGCGCTGTCACAGAGTGAGAACAAGGTATTTTGTCAACATCAAAGACTCTACAAGTGCAAGATTTTCTTTGCAAATAAACTTCTACAACTACTTTATAACCGGTGACAATATACCTGTTGTTCGCAATTTGATAGACCAATAGCTTGTTTCCCCACTTAACATTTTTTACAATGATTTTCTCCATAGAAAGGACAAATTTGGTTTGTATTAAGGAATTTCATGCACCTCTATTGAATATCTCAGCAAATCGCGTGTTTATTGCATCAAATAAAGTAGCGATAGAAAATTCTGTTTCATCTAAAAGTTTGCAATAACCGACTCAATGATATTTGTCATTATAATATTCTACTTGTAATATGTAAGTCTCAAGTTCTCTTATAACTGTTTGTTTCAAGCCCTTGTTGTTTTTAGTTCAGTAATTCTACATTAATTCTGGGAACAAATGCAGTAGTTGTTGAAACAAGTGTAGCAACAGCTGAAAAACTGCAACACTTAGTGAAATATACTACTGAAACTAGTAATACATTAATCAACATATGCAGTTATTTACAACAATTGCTAGATTTGTTTCATCAATTTTGTACTTACTTCAGAAGTTGCTGAAATATATACAACAATTACTGTAAAAAACTACAGCAGTTGTACCAACTACCAATAATAATAAAATGGTAAACTGTATCTATTTCCTCGAATATGTGGCAGCTCCTGAAATCATATATGTTATTTGATTGAAATGATCACCGAACACATCTACATTGTGTGCCTTTGCTGCCTTATAAAAGTGGTGGACAGCGCTGCCATTATGACAATGATTTTGAATATTTTCTCCAAGATGCCTCATGCAATAATGAGAATAAGTTGAAAGGTACATAACTGAACCACTATACTTGGATGTATGTTAGATTATTGACAATTCAAGGGTATCAAGTACAAAGCTGCTCATTTGTTCAAAAAAGTATTTATATGAAGCATCACATTCAGAGTCTACTACCCAAAATTCCACTAAAAAATATGAATCTCTGCATCATGTGCACAACAGATAATAATACACCACTTTACTTACTTTTCAAAAATATCCCATCAATAACTATGACTTTTCTCATTTGCACAAAACCAGGAATGCAAGCTCCACAAGCTACAAAAAAGTTCTTGAACCTACCATTTACATCAACCTTCAACGTCATCTTACTTCCTGGATTTGATGTCCTAAGCATATATCTGTATGCATCAAACGTTCTATATCCATGCTTATGTGTACCTCTTACCAAAGACTATGCAATCTTACAGCCCATCCAAACCTTATAATAACATACCTTGCAGCCCAATTCAATAAGGATGAAGTTCATTAAATCTTCTATAAATGGATCTTTACCCTCAGGATACTACCATGACCCGAACCAGGTCCTGAACGTGACGTGTATCTCAAGTCCACTGAGGACCGGAGACTACCTCCTTTGTCTAGCCAAACAGAACATAACACATCTGACAATGACTAATTCCGACAAATATAAATTAATAAGCTCAAAGACATCTAAATGAGTTAACATAAATACCCAATCTATACTAATATCCATAAAGCCTCTATACTACAAAACAACCTATGTTGGGACATGCCCCCTATCCCAACCCTGACAATGACAATGTAAATATGAAGTCTTCAATTCTAATTTATGGAAGGAAAACCGATGTAATGATCAAGTATTTTGGAGAATGGAATCTCACCACTTCATTGTAAATGACCTACTCTGAGATCACCTATCACTGCACAGGAAAAGTAGAAGTTCCTACGAAAACTACATTGTGTGGGGATACAATGTCCAAAGGCAGTTAGTAGGGTGATAACTAGCATACAACTCAAGGATAAGGGTAAAATAATATCGGTCAAAATTTTAATTTCAAACTCACTGTACATGTTCACATACATGCATACATATATATAATAGATGTTGGGGTACGGAACAAGGTTTATCCTGATAGTAAAACATTATCCTGGTCTATCTAGCTCAACCATCATGATAGGTACCCACACTCTATATGGGTTTAGCTCCCCCTGCTGAAAGAGGCCCAGTGCATGTTAACAGCATGAACCGGAGGTATCAAGAAAGACAAGGGAATGCCCCAACCCTATGTCAATCCTAGATACAAAATATATCAATAGTATGAGATGCACACTATCATTAAGGACAACCCCTACATCGCAAATATAAGTTTCCAGTATAAGTTATTTGAGATCCACAACTTCATGGATTAGCTACATAACCCCCATTAAAACAAGTTTCACATAACCCATTCCTTATCCAAGGAATCATACATTAAGGTGCACCACGACATCGTCATACTATTTAGCTTACAAGCTCATAATCATGCCATTACATTTACATCAAATTGGGGAATTCCTCGACCCCCTTTGTTCATTAAATCAAAACATAACCAACAAGGCCTTTGAAATCTATGTTTAATGTTTAGCCATTGATCTAATACAGTAGTATAGGTGTGTAAGTCAAACTAAGAGATAATTCCACAATTCAAAACCATTTGCACAAGTGGGTTGAGGAAACAAAATAAATCAAAACCAATTCCAAGTCTAAAACATCAATATAGGGGAATACCTTAACCACCATCCCAATTTATACACCCATAATCCCCATTAGTTCAAAAAACATTCAATTCAAAGCTTAAACAACTCAGGAAAAACATAGGAAAATAATAAAAGAATCATCCATTTTGAAACCCTCAACCCATGTCAAAACACACACTTAAATCCATATAATTAAACCATTTAAAACACATGCTTTTCATAAAATAAGATTTGGGGAAGAGTATCATGCCTAAAAGTATCATAACTATAGAGTGAAATCACCATTGATAGGCCGAATTAGCCAACTTCTTGGAAACCCTTAGTGTTCTTCACCTTAGGGATTTGAGATAGGTTGAAAAGTCATTTTAATTTATTTCAGAGTGATGATGGTACCCTAAAGGAGTTTTAAGTTGTGGGTCATGATTGGGGAAGAAGGAAAATGTCCACAGTGCCCTTAATAAAATACTAAAAATTTGTCACCTAGTCGCTACGAGCAACCTTACGACTCGTGATCTCCAATCATAGTTTGGACAAAATCCTTGGGCTCCCAAATTATTTTGGATATGAGTCATATCATACGACTTGTACTCAGACATTACAACTAGTTTGTTCAAATTATAGGCAAGACAAAACATTTCGGCATCGCATTGGTTTGGCTACTCATAAGATTATAAGATTTGTAAAGAGTCTTTATCACCGTTAGGTGCCAATTGTAATCATAATAGAAACTTGGCCAATACACATTGGTCAGGTTAGGATTAGGGTCCTATGAACTGTAAAGAAACCTTACGACTCATAGGGAGAGTTGTAGTTGGGCAGTAAGTCCATAGGTCAAGAAATTTTCAAGGACCAAAATTTGGGGTGTTTCATTCTCCCCCAGGATCATTCTTCCTCGAAAGATGAGTCAGGAATCCATTATCACGATTTTAACACAAAAAACAATCACACTTACCTTTAATAAAGATAACAAATGTGTTAGGGAATACACATACGTCAAGCATGATTATCCAAAATGGGAAATAAGAATGGATATTTGAATTTCATGTCCTCTCTGGCTTCCTAAGTAGCTTTTCGACCTTATTATTCCTCCATAGAACTTTTAGAAAACCTATATCCTTAGTCCTTAGAAAACAGCATTGCATATCTAAAATCTTAATCGGGACTACCTCATAAGACAATGAATCTGAAATGCCAACACTCTCTAAAGTTACAACCAAGGATCACCCATGCACTTCTTCAGCATTGAAATATGAAAAACTGGATGAATGGAACCCAAACTAGATAGAAAATCCAATTCATAAGTCATATGTCCCACTCACCTTAAAATACGATATAGATCCACATAGCGGGTTCTCCTTCTTTCCTAACCACTCCACTCTTTTCATGGGAGACACCTTCAAGAACACCAAATCATACACATCGAACTCCAAGTTCCTTCAGCTCACATCCGTATAGGAATTTTGGCAACTTTGGATGTCCTTAAGTCTATCCTGAATGACCTTTACCTTTTCCTTTTCCATGGGTTGGTGAACCAAGTCGGGACCAAATAATATATTCTCATAAACCTCAAGCCACCCAATAAGGGACCTACACCACCTACCATAAATGGCTTCAAAAGGAACTGTCCTAATACTAGAGTGAAAACTATTATTATACGCAAACTCTATGAGAGCCAAATGATCTACTCAGCTACCAACAAAATCAAGCACACAGGACCTTGGCATATTTTCCAAAGTCTGAAGAGTTCTCTACTCTTGACTATCTATTTGAGGATGAAAAGTGGTTCTAAGGTTCACCTTAGTCCCCAAACCTCTCTGAAAAGAATGCCAAAAATGAGAGGAGAACTGCGTACCTCAATCAGATATAATGGAAACTAGAGCACCATGCAACTTAATGATTTCTTGAATGAAAATCCTATCATAATCCTCCGACAAACAAGTAGTCTTCACTGCCAAGAAGTGAACAGAATTATTAATCCTATCTGTGATGACCCAAATCGAATCAAACTGATTCTGAGATCATGGAAGACAAGTAACAAAATCCATATTGATCACTTCCCACTTCAACACAGGCAACTCAATATCTATAGACAAACTTGCAGACCTCAAGCGTTCAATCTTTACTTGTTGACACACCATACACTTGGCCACAAAATTTGCCACATCCCGCTTCATATTATTCCACAAACAAATCTCTTTCAAATTATGGTACATCTTCATCAAACCTAGATAAATAGTATACCTCGATCATGAGCCTCAACCAAGATACTCTCTCATAGCCCATCAACACCGGGAATACATAATCTACCTTGGTACCTCAAGTTACTGTCACCACTAATCTCAAAAGAAATCACCTTCTGGTGACCACTTCATCTTTGATTCTCATCAGAATAGGATTCAAAACCTGCTTTTCCTTTACCTTAACAACAAAAAATAATGTCATCACCTCTTGAACAATCACACCACCATCCTGAGAGTCTAAAAGACGAACCCCAAGATTAGCTAAACGGTGAATATCCTTCACCAACCATTTCTTTTTCTCATCAACATAAGTCAATATCCACATAGATAACCTGCCAAGAGCATCAACAACCACATTAGCTTTACCTGGATTATAATTGAGACTTATGTCATAGTCCTTAAGAAACTCAAGCCATCTCCTCTGCCTTAGATTCTAATCCTTCTAGGTAAACACGTACAGTAAGGTCTTGTGGTCTGAGAAGATGTCAATATGAACCCCATACAGGTAATGGCACCAAATCTTCAAAGAGAAGACTACCGCTAAAAACTCACGATCATGAGTCGGATAGTTCTTCTCATGCACTTTTATCTGCCTAGAAGCATATGCCACAACCTTGTCCTACTGCATCAACACACAACCTAGTCCTACATAGGATGCATCACAATAAACAACAAAGCCATCAGTAACCTCGGGTAGGGTCAAAACCAAAGCAAAAGTCCATTTACCATTCAACTTCTCAAAACTACCCTCACAAGCATAGGACCATAGAAATTTCACCATTTTCTGAGTCAATCTAGTCAATGGGGGTAGCAATCAAAGAGAAACTCTCTTCAAACCATTTATAATATCTGACCAAACCCAAAAAAATTCGAGTATATGTTGGAGTCGTGGGTCTAGACCACTTATTAACCACCACAACTTTCTGTAAATCCACCATGATCCCCTCTCTAAAAAAAATATAACCCCAAAAAAGAACATTATTCAACCAGAACTCATACTTCAAAAACTTAGTATATAAATGCTGATCCTTAAGGGTCTGCAACACTATACGAAAGTGATTAGCATGATCCTCTTCAATCTTAGATAAACCAAGATTTCATAAATAAACATAATGATGAATAAGCCTAGAAACTGATGAAAAACTAGCTCATAAGATCCATAAATGTCGTCGAGGCATTAGTCAGTCCAAATGACATTACCAAAAACTCAAAATGACTATACCAGGATCAGAAAGTAGTGTCAGGGCTATCTACCTCCCTAATCTTCAAGTGATGATAACCCGACCGAAGGTCAATCTTAGAAAAGTACTTTGCATTCCATAGCAGGTCAAATAGATCATCAATGGTAGGAAGCGGATACTTATTCTTCACTATCACCTTATTCAACCAGCAATAATCTATATACATTCAAAAGAGACCCATCCTTCTTACACACAAAGAGTACCAACATGCCCCACGAGGAAATATTAGGGAGGTTAAAAATCTTATCAAAGAGTTTTTTGAACTACTATTTAAGTTATTTCAACTCTGTTGGAGCCATTCTATAAGGAGGGATAGAGATAGGATGAGTGTCTGATCAAAGATTAGTTCCAAAGTCTATTTCCCTATCGGGAAGGGATATTAGGAAGATCATCAAGAAACACTTTGGGAAACTCATAAACTATAGGGACGGATGACAAGGAAAGACCCTCTAAATTAGAATCTTTAACCAAAACTAGGCGACAGACACACTCTGGAAATCAATTTTAAATCTCTTAGATAAGAAACGAACCTTACGTAGGCACTAGGGAACTTCCTTCTTGGTTAATCACCGATTCATCTGGGAATTAGAAACTGAACCAACGGGTCCTATAATAAAGAAATTCATAGCACGAATGGAGCCAATCTATCCCTAAGATAGCTTCAAAATCTAGCATCTCTAACTCTATTAAATCTACCAATGTCTTCTTATCATAGATAGATACCACACAACCCCTACGAACTCTCCTAGAAACAATAGAGTTACCCACTGGGGAGTAATAGTAAAAGGATTAGGAATACACTCAGGACCAAAACCAAAGTGAATAGACATATAAGGGGTCACATAAGAAAGGGTAGACCTGGGACCAGACAGATAATACACATCACCAAAAATGTTTTAGCATACCACTAATCACATCAGGATATTCCTCAGAGTCCTGATGGGTAGAAAGATCATACAAATGATTTTGACCAGTGCTGGAGCCAGAAGTAGCACCCTTTGGTTCAAGAGCTGAAAAAGCAGCAATTAGGACCTTATTAGCCCAGTAGCAATATCACTAGAAGGTTAATTCCTCTAAATATCGCCAAACTAGCTACATCTGAAATATTTATTTCTTTTCTCATCATAAAAACCATGGTGCAACTGACCATAAAATTTGTAAGGAGGATACGACGGAGCTGACTAGCCCCTCTGGTCTGAGATTAGGCACATTATGCCTTAAACCTACTATTGCTCTGAAAGAGGCGATCACCGGATGACCTAGGATATGGATCACTATCCATAGAATATGAATCTGAATTTCCCAACTTCACCTTAGACCATTGCTTACCATCTATACCACTATTCTGCAAGCCTCCACCCCGCTCAGAATTCCTGGACCTCTTACTTTGCCTTTAAGCTATTTTGACTTTTTTTTCCTTTCATCTTCCATCTATTGTATATACACCATAAGCCTAGATATATCCATGTCACTATTCAACAAGCCAACCTTTCACTCTAGCACCAAGTATCGAGAAAAGACCAAAGCAAACTTTCTTATCTCAGCCCTCATGCTTGACACTAGCTTAGGAGCATGATGGTAAAATGAATAAAATTTCAGGGCATACTCTTTCACGGACATCATATCCTATTTTAGATTAAAATGCCTCAGCTTTAGCATCTCTCAACTCCTGAGGAAAGAAATAATTCAGGAAGGCACCTAAAAACTCATTTGATAAGGCCAACTCTATATCACTACCTCTAGACTAATCCCACTCTTCATACTACTGATAGGCCATATCCTTCAACTAATATGCAGCAAATTCCATGCCCTTGGAGTCAAAAGCATGTATAACATGAAAGATCTTCTCTGTTTTATCTATGAATCCTTGAGGATCCTCCTCAATCTTAGAGCTATTAAAGGTCAGAGGATTGAGCCTTATAAACTACCCAACTTGAGTAACCTCAGAAGAACTCACCGCAGTACCAGCAGAACCCGACTGACGTGACACTGGGCAATAGATGAATAGATCGATGAAACTTAGTAGTAGAAATATCTAATTGGGGCAGTGGGGCATGATCATCATCAGCCTAAGGAGGATCAGTAGGGACTGTGGAACTCCATGCGGGATAGTAAATTTAGGAGTTGGAGCCCTTGACCGGGTCTAAACTTCATAAGTAGGATGAGTTTCTTCTACATTTTCCTTAGATAAGACAAAAGAAGTTCCACGAGCATTAGATCTTTGGAGAGGCATGATCTAACATATGAACAAATAAAGATTAAAGGAATTTCAAGACTTTAAAGTTGATAGCCCGAAAGTAGAACAGAAGAATAGGAATCATTTCTAAATATCTCGGAGCCTCTCCCTTATAAGTGTAGCACTGCTACACACCCATGAAAGGGACTTTACATGACACGACTTTATGGACACCCAATTGACCATAAATCTAGGCTTGGATACCAACTTTTTCATGACCCAAACCAGGGCTTGGCTGTGAGGGGTATCTCAAGTCTATCGAGTACCAAAGTCTACCCCCTTTGCCTACCCAAGCAGAACTTAACACACCTGGCAATAGCTGAATTCCAAACACATAAAAAGATAGAAAGTAATAAGTTCAAAGATATCTAAATATGTCAACATCAATACCCAATCCACAGTAATATCCACAAAGCGTCTATACTCGAAAACAACCTATGCCGGGACATGCCCTCGGCCCTAACAATGACAATGACAATGACAATGATAATAACAATGTAAATATGAAGTTTTTAATTCTAATTTATGGAAGGAAAATTGATGGAATAATTAAGTCTTCTAGAGAATGGAAGCTCACCACTTCACTGCAAATGACCGACTCTGAGATCATATATCATTGCATAGAAAATATTAAAGTATGTCACGACTCGACTCACAAGTCAAGATGGTACACCCACAAGTAGGTAAACCAACTCCACAACTCAAAGATAAGGCAATGGATTGCTTTGGTAGAAATTCCTAACATAGGCCAGCATACACGAACACAAATATATTCAACAGTGTTTCACTAAAATAAGACAATCAAAATACGAATACCAATCCCACGACCTGGTAATATCAGTACAAGAGCATATAAGTTTGATAATAGAAAATGCAACTCATAAATCTAAAATAGTCAATACATTCATCTCGAATACAAAAGACTAAACAAGGATAGAGGGAAATGGGCGACTCGAAACTCAAAGAGCTCACCCTATTTTTGAAAGATCTACACTGCATGATCTCAACTCAGCGGTGGTAATTAGTACTCAGGTCTGCACCAAAAAGTTATAGAAGTGTAGTATGAGTACCAAAACAATGGGTACTCAGTAGGCATCATCAGTTGACCAAGCTAAATTATGATATAAAGGCGATGTAAATCAAGACAATATCTCTAAGTCATGGTACAAAATCAAACCTGAATCATCTTCATCATCACTTTATAAAGTAAATGATCAATTAGAATAATAATATGACATCTCTTATCATTGCACACTAATACCATCATATATAATGAGTAATTGATGTGAAAGTGTAAAGCAACTCAATACAAATACAATCGTATAAATGCCAAGTTAACACACATACATCCATTAGGGTATAGAGTAAAAGAACTCACCATGACATCCCATACCACTAAGTACACCCAAAAAAATATAAAGTAAAGAGCCCATCATGACTTCCCATACCATCGGAGAGTGCATCAAAGGATTAAATCATCAATGTATATGTAGATATATACCCAACTTCCCATTTTTCTAATGGTTTTCCATATTCCCGTTAATGGCTATTTGCCAACAGTTATAAGCACAACCATTACCTTAATTAAATAAAATATACCAAGGAACGAATACCCATAATCATATTGACATATAGATGTCTACCTCAAAAATATATTATACTTACTCATTTTTAGCTAACCAATGATCATTAATAAACCATAAATTCACTAGTCATCAATGACCTCTAATTATTAGCCTAACTAATTCCTTATATATATAATCCTCATTCGCGGGATAGTGACTGACCATTATTTACTAACTGACCAACATCTAACATCTAGTCAAGGTTCACTACTAGACCATAGTCGCCATTTAACCAATGTACAATCCTAGTCATCATAATCGCACTAGTCATCATCTAGCATAAGACCACTAGTCATTATTGATTACTTATATATCTATCCGTTAATTTCTTTAAGTATCTAGCATTATTAATATACAAATCCTCATACTAATATCTAATCGACATAATAACTTAGTCATCAATATCATTAATCATCACTAATGCTAACCTATTATCATCATAGTCATGTAACAACCTCCATTGCTAGTCACCATATTTCAACAAAACAAGGTTTAATAACTAGAATTTTAGACTTCAAGCCATCAAGTAAAATAGTCACTTAGTAGTCAACTAGTTACCACATAACTTATTTTAATAAGTAGTATTCCTTGATTAATCCGTTTATCCAATGCTATCTAAAGTCACAAGGTGAATCCTCAATTGCCACACAATATCCCGTTACCAACTTGTCCTAACACATTATTCGACATAAACTACTTTTACTCACTATTCAATACTAGCAAGAACTATACTACTTACGAACATGGGTTGTGGTGTAGTGGATGGGGCTGCTCCACCCTTAATCAGAGGTCGAGAGTTCAATCCTGGGTATGGAGAAAACTCTATTGGAGCACTGCCATCTTATTGATCCCTGTAAGGCGCAATCCGGATTACTCAGGGCTCCAATGCGGGCACCGGACACCGGATGGCAAACCAAAAAAAACAATGAAACCGCTTAACAAGTGATTAGTATCAAAGAATTATAACCGACATCCTAATGGTAACATCATACCTTCAAAGCACATATGAATGTAATCATATAAAAGCATCATCACACATAAATATATATGTACACACACTTACCATACATAACATAATTATATCTTTTAGACTTACCGAGCATCATCATAACATCAATATATCCTTCGAAGTCACTGGGCATCATCATAACATCAATATGTCCTCCGAAATCACTGGGCATCATCATATCATCAATATATCCTCTGGTTTACAGGGCATAACATTAATATATCCTTCGAGCTTACCGAGCATCATAACATAAATATATCATCTGTACGTATCAGGCATCATCATAATATCAATATATCCTCTTCACATACTGGGCATCATCATAATATAAATATATATATACATATATATATATATACATATGTATATATACATATACATATATATATATATAAGTCAATCTAATTAATAATAAATGTAAGCCCCACGAGGGATAGGGTGAAAGAAAAGTAAGGAAAGACATGCCATCGTACCTCATCATTTATTATTAACATAATACATCACAAGGAGCATGAACAGGTACATTCATGTGATATGAACACTCAATAATTTATCGAGCTTAACAATGTCATTGGTATTTTCAAAACAAGCCATAGTTATACCTTCGAGAGCCCCTCTTTATTAGCATGATTTGCATTATTAGCTCAAGAGGATTTTTAGCATCAAAATTAGTTTAGTGACCTGCTTGAACATAATATGAGTAATAACATAATCCAAGGCTCACATGGTAGTTTACTCAATGATTTATATGAGAGCATAGTCAAGTGTTCAATCTATAAGATAATTCATTGCTATCCAAGCATTATCAATAATCTAGCAACCAATCATGCACATCCTTTCCAATACCCACATCATGAATACCATTTATCGGGGTTAGCCATCATATTGCCAAAGGCATATTATAAGCATTTAACAAGTATCTAGATTGCTAATGAAACTACATAGTCCAATCTTAAGAAGGGTCAAGTTCCGCTTCTAATAACCCAAATTTCTCTTCAAGTCTAACTTCTATCTTAAACTAAGCTAAGCCATCTAATTCATGTATTAAAGGTCTATCAATCCTTGCTATTTCTATAGCACAATCCTTCCTCAAGTATTACTTTTAATTAATCCGAAGCTACTAGGACAATTTCCACTACTATGCATAACTAAGGTCAAATTACTATTTAATGTTAGTGACAAGGTCACTCCCATCTAACTAGCACAACTAGAGAATTCTCATCCTACTGTTGAGATAACAAGCCCAACTAACCAAGGTTCTAGGCTATAAGTCAAGTATCACACTTTATGAGTTCAATAGCCTAAGTGGCTCAATTAACACCAAACATTACCATCTACTATTTCAATACCTAAAACCCTGACCAATCTTATCAAGATATCAAAGTCATAATATAAAGCTCGATCTAACAAGAAGTAAGCCTAAAATACCTAAAATCCAAATATATCTCACAAGCTGATAACCTTCGCTCTCTTTTTCCTCAAAGCATCTTAAATAAACCAAGCTATCAAGAACACAATCAATGCATTACTATGAGAATATCAATACCTATATTACACTGTTGTCCTTCGGGTCCAAAATGACACCAAAAACCTCAAAGTGGGTCCCACTTATGGAAAACAAGTTTTAGAGACCAACCCATTGTTCAAATACAATTAGGGAGTTATATCCTTCTAGAAATTTATGCAAATCAAGCATATTTGGGCTAAAATCAAACGTCAATCCATTTGGGGTTTAGTGCCAAATAATCAAGAATTCAACACTATCATTGAAGTATTCACACCTTAGATTTATTGTTAATCATGAATATGCAAGTTATTCAAGCTCTCAATCAATACCCAAGACTCAATTTATGGACTACACACTCTATTAGGGTTTATGGGACTCAAGGAAATGGGGAAATGACCAATTCTTAACTAAAAAGGCATTTAAATATCCCTTACCAGACCCCCAATTCAGGCGATCACAAACATGGTGGTACTTTTACTGCACCAGATGACAGCTAAAACTTGGAATAAATTCTAAGTTTTGGCCAATGCCTCGGGATGCATTCGGAGTCCAATGTGAGCAAACAAAATATATAAACATATTTATTTTGACATTCTAGATACGTTGGTGAAATTAGATTTTCCATTTGAGGTCATTTCTACTAAATATGGGCCCCATGCCTGAATTTCCAATTTATCATCTTTCTAACCAATTGGTTGAAATGAGTTTGGATGCAACAGGATCCAAACCAAAGGTCTACCCAATCTAAAATTGATCTTCTAGAGTTGCTGGCACAGTTAAAATTTGCATCCAATATAATTTACTGAAGTTTTTGATTGGTGTCCTTTGGAACCAACGAAGGCTTCTAAATAGGTAAATGGTTCTAAAAACCAAATGAATTGCCCGGTAATTGAACTATCAATTTTAGCAAGTCATAAATGACGTGGGGAAGCTACGGAAAATCTCTAGTGGTGAAAATAAGCAGAATCACGAGAAATAACCTTAAGAGTCACTATAACATCCACTACTAAGGAACTTTTATCCCCAAAAGTTAAAGATAAAGAAAATACCTAAAGTCTCAAACATGTAAGGATACTGGGGCCATATCTCTGTCTCGATCTCCCAAGTATACTCCTCCACTGGGAGGTGCTTCCACTAAACCTTAATTATAAGAATCTCTATGGTATGCAACTACCTCACATCACTAGCCAAAATAAGCACGGGCTCCTTCACAAAGGTCAACTACTCATCCAACTGGACTGAGTCCCACCTAAGCATATGAGACAAATCAGGAATATACTTTCGGAATATGGATACATGAAAAATTGAATGAATTAGGCCACCTCATCAACTACGTAGAAGCTTACCCTTCCTTGCAAACCTCATCACATATCTCAACAAATAGTCACAAACTTTGAATCTCAAGGGTGGAGCCTATGGTCGGCATAGGCCTTCTGCCTACTCTAGGCTACTCTCAACCAATTCTGAATTACCCTGACTCTATCCAATGAGTCCTTAAGAAAATACATACCATGAGGTCTCACCTTAAAGTTCTCAAACCATCCTATCAGAGAATTATATCGACTACCATACAAGTCCTTATAAGGTACTATCTCAATACTCAAATGATAGCTATTGTTGTATGCAAACTCTACCAATGCTAAGTGCTGACCCAACTGTCCTCCGAAATTGATCACACAGGCTCGTAGCAAATCCTCAAGCACCTTAATAGTCTAATTGGGCTGACTATCTGTCTGCAGGTGAAAATCTGTACCTAAATCCACTTGAGTACCTAACTCCTCCTGGAACGCTCTTTAAAATTGCAAAATACACATAGAACCACAGTCCAATATGATAAAAATGGGTACCCCATGCAACCGAACTATCTTTCAAACATAAATATGGGGTAATCTTTCAGCACTGAAGGCCATCAGAATAGGAATGAAATATGCCAACTTGGTCAAACGATCTACAATAACCCATATACCATCAAGACAATGGGAAGTACAAGGAAAATCATAAATGAAGTTAATAGAAATCTATTCCCATTTCCAATTAGGAATGGGCAACCTTTGAGACAATCTTCCTGGATGTTGATACTCAGCCTTAACCTACTGATAACATAGGCAACGAGCCACAAAGTTTTCCATATCTCTCTTCATCCTATCCTAATAGTAATGCTACCTTAAATCTCTGTACATCTTAGCCGTATGGAGGAGAATAGAATTTCTAGAGCTATGAGCCTCACAAAGGATCGACTGTATCAAGTCATCAACCTTGGGAAATCAAATACGACCTTGAAATCTCAAAATACCCTTGGAATTAGTAGTGTGCCTTTCAAGCTCACCACCCACCACCTGATTACGAAGAAAACATAACTTGTTATCCTTATATTGACGATCATAAATCTATTTAAATAGGGAGGACCTCACCTCTGCACAAGCCAAAATCCTCATACGATCTAAATTATTAAGGCAAACCATCAAATTAACTAAGGACTGAATGTCACGTACCATAGGCCTTTGAGAAACTGATATGAATGCCAAGTTACTCATACTCACTACCTTACTACTCAAGGCATCATATACCCTATTTTCCTTTCTAGATGATGTAAGATGCAAATATCGTAGTCCTTTAGCAACTCCATCCACTTATACTAGCGAGCATTAAGCTGTCATTAGGTCATAAGATGTTGAAGGTTCCGGTGATCGATGAAAATCTCACAATGAACACAATACAAATAATGCCTCCAAATCTTAAGCACAAAAACTATTACCACTAACTCCAAATCATGAGTGGGGTAGTTACGCTCATGAGCTTTAAGTTATCTAGTTTCTTAAGCAACGAAATGACCCTGGTGCTTCAAAACACAACCAAGAACAATACCCCAAGCATTACAAAACACGATAAATCCCTCACTCTCAATAGAAAGAGCTAGAACTAGGGCTGAAGTAAGACAATCCTTAAGCTTTTCGAAGCTTAACTCACACTCCTCGAACTATCGAAAAGGAACTTCCTTCTAAGTCAACCAAGTTATAGAGGATGAAGTAGTAGCAAATCTCTCAACAAAGCACCTATAATAATTGGCCAAACCAGTAAAACTATGAACCTTAGTTGGAGACGTAGGCCTAGCCCAATCGTAAATAACCAAAATCTTAGCTGGGTCCACTATGATACCATCTTTACATACCATATGTCCAAGGAATGGCACTTACTGAAAACAAAACTCATTCTTAGAGAACTTGGATAAAAGCACATGATCTCTCAAAGTCTAGAGCACGATCCTTAACTGTTGCATATGCTACACACTACTCCTCTAATACACAAGAATGTCATTAATGAAATCAATGATGAAAGAGTATAGATATGGCCTGAACACACAGTTCATCAAATCCATAATATGTCTGGAGAATTAGTCAATCCGAAAGACATCACCAAGAACTCATAATGAATATAACAGGTCCTGAAAGCTATCTTTGGGATATCCTCAGTCTAAATCCTCAACTGATGATAATCAGACCTTAAATCAATCTTAGAAAACACAGCAGTACCCTAAAGCTGGTCAAACAAATCATCAATGCGATGTATAGGATAAAAATTCTTCATCGTCATATTATTGAGCTAACTATAATTAATACACATACGCATGGAGCTATCTTTCTTCTTTACAAATAATATAGGAGTTCCCACGGGGACATACTTGGTCTAATAAAACCCTTACCAAGAAGGTCCTGAAACTAAGAATTCAGATCTTAAGCTCAGTAGGAGCTATATGGTAAGGTGCCATAGAAGTAGGTCGGGTGATAGGCTCAAGGTTAATAGCAAAATCAATCCACGATCAGGGGGAAATACTAGGCAGGTCAGTAAGGAACACATCAGAAAACTCACAAACTATAAGAAAAGAGTCAAGTAATGGACTCTCTACACGAGTAACACATATATAAGTGAGATAAGACTCGCATCCTCTTGATATAAGTCTCCTAGCACAAACATAAGAAATAATTCCCGCCAACTTCCATTTAACCGCTCTCTGCCAAATGACCGAGATTATACTGGGAATGGCTATAGTAATGGTCTTGGAAAAACAATTCATGACCGTATGACTAGTCTAACTTTTAGGCTGAAAAGATGGACACAAAAGATGCCCAACCTAATAACTACCACCTCTGAATTGGGAACTACTACGGCTTCCACTAAATCTGCCCTGATACATGGGCCTCTTATCATAACCCTTATAATAATGTTATCTATCACTCTAGCACGATCTAAAACCTCAGCAAAAGTCCTAACTATAGCAACCAGAATTTGAGTAGCCGTCTAAATAGGGAGTCTCAGTCCTATCAAAAAGCAACGAATTATAACACCCCGCATTCTTGATCTATAAATCAAATCATTATTTCTAAATGTGTAAACTCTAGTCCTGTGTTTTATCTTTGAATACATGTGTTATGATATTTATCCTTGTGTGTGAAGTGCTTTTGAGGTAAAAAAATATCATAGGAATCACTTAGAGAAAAGTTGAGCTAAGAGCCTTTGATTCGGCCAAATTTTATTATTCGATTCTACAAGGGTCAACTTTGAATGTGTATAACTTTTTATATATTGTAATTGTAATCACAAGACCCACCAAATTATATACTCCCTCTGTTTCAAAAAGAATCACCTACTTTCTTTTTAGTCCATTTCAAAATGAATGACCCCTTTTCTTTTTTGGCAATACTTTAATTACAACTTTCCACATGGCATATTTAGGACCATAAGATTAAAGGGTATTTTGGTACATTTGACATAACTTTAATTTAAGGCCACAAGATTCAAAAGTCTTCTTTATTTTCTTAAACTTTGTGGCAAGTCAAAGTAGGTCATTCTTTTTGAAACGGAGGGAGTATAATTGAATTAGCTTTCAAATAATACCAATTTTGCCTTAATCTGATACCCGAGGAAGAAGTTATGATAATTTTTGACAAAACCAATAAGCTAATGTAATAGCGCCGCAATCGGGACTAAGTTACCGTGTCTATCTTCATGACATGGAGTAATGTTTTCCTGCATCCGTAAATATAAGCTCAAAGGGCGTTTTAGTTATTTCCCATTGCCCCCAAGCACCCAAGTGACAGAGTAAAACACCAAAAGGACATTATTTGCCCACTTTTCATCATCAAAACCTTATGTAGACCCTCCTCCTTTCAAATAACAAAATCCAAACTTTTTCCCCAAGAATCCAAGAATTAAAGCTTCCAAGTTCAAGAATCTTCAAGAAAACATCAAGAATAGGGTTTCTTTAACAAGTTCATCATTCAAGTCCCAAGATTCAAGCTTCCTTCCTCAAGAATTAAAGTATTCAAGTTTCAATTTAAAATTTCTTCAAGAATTTGTTCAATTAATGTATTTGGGTGTTCATCCATAGGTTCCTTTTTATCCATAAAGCCCAAAAACACTCTTTTAAACTAAATAATGAATTTTTCTCTTTTTATGGAGTTTTCTATGTTTAAGATGGACTAAATATATGTATTTCCTTAGTAGTTTGACTTAATTCATGTTCAAGAATGATTCCATGAAAAGCTAGGTTAACCCATGCTATAAGTTTTGATCTCCCATGTTATATTCAAGCGAATTTCATATTATATTATCAATTTATGATCTTAGTACATGATACAATCCAAATGGCCATCTATGCTTTTGAAGACATCATTGGAGGCCAATGCATAAAGACGCAAGACTTGGTCACCTCAAGGACACAAGAACATGCATGGAGGACCCATTTTGAGCATGACATAAAGCAAACTCGTGTGTGGAAGATTGCGTGGGGGCTTACCTTTGATGCTAACCTGAGTCCACAAGTGTTAAAGCATGACCCCTTAGTTTTGGAGCATTGAAAAAACACCCTTCATTAAGGGTATTTTGGGGATTACACTTATTGGAAAGACACTCCATGACTACCCCTTTTATTAAGGGTATTTTGGGGATTACACTTGTTGGAAGACAGTCCATGACCACCCCTTTCATTAAGGGTATTTTGTCCATTTTGCTATGTAATAAGCTAGCCTATAAATACTCTTCTATTAGGTCATTTTCTCTTTAGTTGATTATGTATATTTGAGAGTCATTGAAAGACTTTTTATTCTCTCTTTGGGAGTGTAATGTAGAGCTTCAAAAAGCCATTATTGATCTTTGCTTAGAAACGGTGGTTGTAAGGCAGAGTTGATTCCCTTAGAGGTCACCGTAAGAGTTTGGTGTTGTTATTGCAGGTCTTAGGTGTCTTATCATTTGATACACGATTTGGTTCCTTTTTTTTGTAATCTCGTATGTCAAGCTATCTATCTTACTTTATTGCATTTGTTTGTTATCTTGTTTCTCTTAGTCTTCATCTCTTTAAGGTTATTCTTCTATTATTTGGCATCAAAGCAATGTTTGATTTTATTTCAATAAAATCAATCTTGGGATTGCTATCTAAAAAATCAACAAAAAAAGAAGTGCCAAATCCAAAAATTGCAAAAAAAAGTTGTTATCCCGTTTTTATCCCTAGGCCAAAATTTTACGTCCTAGATTTTTGTGTCTTTTGGTGTTTCTAGTGTTAGATTCTTGTTCCCTAACACTATTAGAGTCTAGAAATTAAAAAATCACAAAAAAAAAAGTGTCAAAAATAAAAAATATGGTCCAACATAACAGGGATCGAGCTTCCCCTTCTTTCCAAACCTCATCACCCTTTCATGGGAGATACCTTCAAGAACACCCAATCACCAACATCAAATTCCAATTCAATACACCTCACATCCATATAATCTTTTTGGTGACTTTGGGAAGTCTTAAGCCTATCCTTAATCATCTTGTCCTTCTCTATCGCCTGATGAACTAAGTCAGGACCAAAAAATCTAGTCTCTCCAACTTCAAACCACCCAATAGGAGAACAACATCTCCTACAATACAAATCCTCAATGGGGCCATACAAATACTAGAATAATATCTTCTCTTATATGCAAACTCTGTGAGAGTGAAATGATCAACCAAACTTCCACCAAAGTCAATCACACAAGCCCTTAGCTTATCTTCTAAGGTTTGAATAGTCCTCTATGCTTGTCCATCCATCTGAGGGTAGAAAGTGGTGCTAAGGTTCACCTTAGTTTCCAAACCTCTCTGAAATGACCACCAAAAGTGCAATGAGAACTGCATGCCTCGATCAGATATAATGGAAACTGGAGCACCATGACACTTGATGATCTCCTGAATGAAAAGCTTAGCATAATCCTTCACAGAAAAATTAGTCTTTTTGGGCAAGAAATTAGGAGACTTGGTCATCCTATCCACGATGACACAAATCAAATCAAATTGATGGAGAGACCATGGAAGATCGATAACAAAGTCCATGTTAACCACTTCCCTTTT
Source organism: Capsicum annuum (assembly GCF_002878395.1). NCBI lineage: Eukaryota > Viridiplantae > Streptophyta > Magnoliopsida > Solanales > Solanaceae > Capsicum > Capsicum annuum. Next base: position 180,263,682 of record NC_061113.1, read on the forward strand.
ACACGCAAGCAACTCAACCTCTTAAGAAAAACTACCAGGCCTCAAGTGTTCCACCTTCACTTGCTGACATATCTTACCCTTGGCTACATCCCTCTTTATGTTGCTCCATTAATAGATCTCTTTCAAGTTATAGTACATCTTAGTCGAACTAGGATGAATAGTATACCTCAACTCATGAGCCGCAACCAAGATCTTCTCTCACAACCCATCAATATCAGGAACATACAATATCCCTTGGTACATCAAGATACCACACCACTAATAAAAAAACCATCACTTTCTGCTGACCCACATCATCCTTGATCCGCATTAAGATAGGATCCGAAACCTGCTTCTTCTTCACCTCAGTACCAAGCGAAGACTTTATCACCTCTTGAATGATCATCCCACCATCCTTGAAATCCAAAAGAAGAACTCCAAGATTAGCCAAATAGTGAATATCCTCTACTAAACCTCATTTCTACTCATCAACATGAGATAAGCTACCCATGGATATCCTTCTAAGAGCATCAGCAACCATATTAGCTTTACCTAGATGATAGTGAAGACTTATATCATAAAATTTTGAGCAACTCAAGCCATCTTATTTGCCTAAGATTTAACTTTTTCTGGCTAAAAACATACTGCAAGCTCTTGTGCTTAGAATATATATCAACATAAACTCCATACAAGTGATGGCACCAAATCTTCAAATCAAAAACCATAGCTAACAACTCCGAATCATGAGTTGGATAATTGTTCTCACCTTAAGCTGCCTAGAATCATATGCCACAACCTTACCATGCTGCATCAAAACACAACCCAGTCCCACATGACATACATCATAGTACATAATAAAACCATTGGTACCCTCAGGTTGGGTCAAAATCGGAGATAAATTCAACTTATTCTTTAACTTCTCAAAGCTACCCTCACAAGTATCAGACCATAGAAACTTTACATTTTCCTAAATTAATCTAGCTAATGGAGCTGCAATCTTAGAGAAACTCACCACAAAACTCCTATAATACCTGGCTAAACTCAAAAAGCTATGAATATCAATTGGAGTCAGTGGATCTAGGCCACTTCTTGACAACCAAAAATTTTTATGGATCTACCATGATCCTGTCACTAGAAAGAACATGATAAAGAAAGATCATAATATTCAACCAGAACTCATACTTTCAAAACTTAGCATATAATCACTGATTCGTAAGAGTCTGCAACACTATACAGAGGTGATTGACATGATCCTTCCCACTCTTAGAATATACCAAGATGTCATCAATAAGCATAATGACAAATAGGTCTAAAAATTAATGGAATACCCGATTCATAATATCCATAAATGTTGTCGTGGCATTAGTCAAATCGAATGACATAGCCAAAAACTCATAATGACCATATTAGGTACTAAAAGTAGTCTTAGGAATATCTACCTCCCTAATCTTCAACTGATGATAAACCAACCGAAGATCAATCTTAGAAAATCATCTAGCACTTTGAAGTTGGTCAAGAAGGTCATTAATCCTAGGAAGAGGATACTTATTCTTCACCATCACCTTATTTAACTATCCATAATCTATACACATTCGAAGGGACCCATATTTCTAATGCAAAAAAGGCATAGAAACACCCCCATAAAAAAATAGTAGAGCAAATAAAACCTTTATCAAGAAGATCTTTCAACTACTCCATAAGTTCTTTCAACTCATTCAGAGTCATTCTATAAAGAGGGATAAAGATAGGATGGGTATCTAAAAGAAGCTCAATTCTAAAGCCTATTTCCTTATTGGGAGAAATATAGAGAAGATCATCAGGGAACACTTCAAGAAACTCATTAACTATGGGGAAAGATTGTAAAGAGGGAACCTCAGAACCAGAATCTTTAACCTGAACTAGATGGTATAGACTGCTAGCCTCCTATATTTATGTTTTATGTTTTAATAATGACAAACTAATAAGTGAACTTTGCAGGATAATAAGATCCCTAATGATGGAAAGAGATCTTACATAAAGGATATTAAAGATCACAAATCATGGGAGGATATCTCACACAAGGAGAGGAATATTCTCCATAAGAATATCATGCAAAATATAGAGCCACATCAAAGATATTAAAGATCCCTTATAATGGAAAAGATCTCATATAAAGGACATTGAAGATCTCAAATCATGGGATGATATCTCACACAAGGAAAGGAATATTCTTCATAAGAATATTATGCTAAATATGGAGCCACATCAAAAGTAGGATATCGCTTGACAAGGAATCAAAAATCATATCAATTAAAAATCCCAATAGACAAGGCAATTGAACGCACCTCCTGGCAAGATCAAGAAGAAGAAAGATCTCACTCCTTACATGGACATATCTGATATGGACATGTATAGATGTGAGAAAGGAAAATCACACTAAAGGAAAATCACACTAAGTATGGACATATCTGATATAGACATACCATAAGGTGAAAACTTCCTCAATCTAGGAATCAATTCAAATCCTTGATTCAGAAGATATCTCTTGAGTTTCCTTATGAAGAGCAACAACCGATGAGAAAAAGGGGAAGACAGAAGATGGACATGGGTTATGCAACTTCAAGGTGAAAAATCAAGTGTCTCTTTCTTAGTCTCACAAGGCTTTGTAACTTTTAGTTTAAAATTGTTATATAAAGAGTAGGATTGAGTCAACTTTGTAATATTAGCTGAAGCTATGTCATAAGATCTAAAGAGAAAAATAAGTCTTCAAAACTTATTTCCTATCATTGTATACGATCCCGACATTCAACGATCTAAGGAAACTTTGAAACCCAAGGAGACTGGAAGTACGCACCACATTGGTGTTCCAAACAAGGATAAATCTTTGTGTTAATACTTTACATTTTATTATTTACATGATTAATTATTTAAATCTAATATATTTGTGAAGTGCATTGACCTATAGGCGAGTTGACTGTGAGAAGTCAGTAATCGACTCATAGAAGAAAAATTCAATTCACCCATCTCCCCTTGAATTTCAATTAGTATTAGAGTAGGCCTTACCAACTGCATTAATCTTACTAGAAAAATAGGTTCAAAATTTTTGATGCTCTTCTACGGGATGGTCACTACTCCATAAGACCACCATACTTTAATGGCCAACATTATCTTACTAGAAAAATAGGTTCAGAATTTTTGTCCAATCAAATGACTTCCAAGCTTAGAATGTCATTAGGAAGGGTCCAAAGCCTATTCTAAGACTTAAAGAGAAGTCAAAGGACAATGATAAGGAATCTAGCAGTATTGACTTAGAAGACCTTGAAAGCTTTAAGGTCACTAAATAATAATCCAAACTAATGCACGTGCTATAAGTTTACTTTTGAGTGCAGTTAGCAGAGAAGAATACAACAAGATATCAACTTATGAAACCATAAAGGAAATATGGGATAAATTGGAGGTAACCTATAAAGGAGCCACCAATGTCAAGAAGTGAAAGATTTCTTCTCTGGACAATAAATATGAGTTGTTCAAAATGGAATAAAATGAGAACACTAAAAAAATGTTTACCAGATTCAGTAAAATCATGTGCAAATAGAAATCACTGGGGATGATCTATCCACACAGCCTATATCAGAAGCTGGTGCAAAGTCCACAAAAGATTTGGTAAACCAAGGCTACCTTTCTAGAAGACGAAGATCTTCACAACATGACATATGATAAAATATGAGGTAACCTCATTGCATATGAACACAATTATAAAAACAGGTACAACAAAGAAGAGAAAAATAAATGAGTAGCCTTCAATAGTGCTCCAGTTGAAGAAGTGGATATTCTAGAAGATGCTAATAATGAAGGAATGGCTCTTATAAATCACGGAGTAAGAAAAATCATTATACAGACACAACAAAGATCCCAAGGAGCCAAAAAAGATGACTCCACTAGAAAAGATGATCACTACTACCACTGTGGAAGGCCTGGCCACTTCACACAAAATTGCCCTAAACTAAAGGAAAAATAAAAGTCGTTAATATGTGCTTTATGGAAATAGGTGAATCCAATGAGGTAAGACTACAATTTTGTCATAATTGTAATACTCTTAAATCTAATTTAGATATGATAACTGAAGAGCTCCAAAAAGTTATAGATAAATATAACAAGATTGCTCAAGAAAATAAAAGTTGCGAAGATCAATTTAAATAAAAACTTAAAAAGAAACAAAGAAGGTATCAAATAGAATGAGGCATGTCAAATCAAAGTTGAATTACTTTATGAAGAGCTTAATGATGTAAAAATAAAATTAAACAGTATTAAGAGATCACCAAGTCATAGTTTTGTGATAAAAAAACTCCTTTTAAGAACAATCCAAGTTCCTCATCATAATTGTTTAAATCAACAAAGACCTATTTCTCCTCCCGAGGACTTATTTATTTTATTTGTAGACAAAAAGGGAATAAATTCTTCAATTGCAGGTATAAAACTAAAAGTGTGTGGGTTTCAAAGCCTAAAGGAAACATATCTAGCCCGTAATGACCCAGACCACTTGGGTACCTAAATAAAAAATATCTTTTTATTTTGCAGGAACATATCCGCAAGAGATATAAGAAAGGAATGTGGGTCATTGATAACGAATGTTCCAAATATATGATTAGAAAGAAAGAAAATTTCTATGCTCTAAAAAAATAGATGGATGATCAGTAAGGTTCAGTGATAATGCTAGAGGCAATGTCATCAGATTCAGCTCAGTAAAGTTTAGCTCCTCATATGAAGTTACTGAAGTGTATCTAGTAGACAGCCTCAACATAACCTGCTTAACATCAGTCATCTGTGTGATGTTGGATTTAGAGTCTTCTTCAAAGATGAAAGTTTCTCAATAATTGGTGAATGTGTTGATAATATTTATGTTGATTTTTCTACTTTAACCTGCCTCATTGTGCAAACCAATGATATTGGGTTGTGTCACAGAAATCTTGGGCATACGAGTATGCATATTTTATTTAATGAATCTAATCACCTTTTATAAGTTTGAGTATTGATGAAGAAAAGGTGAGTGATCTATAATCTAGAGCCAATACTAGCACAACTTCTGAGCCAACATAGGATGAGTCGACTATACACCCTCAAGAGTCGACTCCTACAATATAAATAGTCAAACCAACTATTCTAAGAGAGTGGAAGCACGATGCTAGCTATCCTAATAAATTTATCATCGTAAATCCAAATGATAGGATGTAAACAAGAGCATCATTAAGAAAGAAAGTATTTGTTTCCCTTGTATCTCAAATTGAACCAAAAAAAGGATGACACCCACAAAGATGAATCATGGGTCAAAGCAATAAAGAAAGAATTGGACAAGTTTAAATGAGATCAAGTTTGGACTCTAGTTGAAAAAACCCAAGATATGCTACTTAATTGGAACTAGATGGGTCTATAGAAATAAATCCAGACTTGTAGTACAAGGATATTCCCAATAAGAAGATATTGATTTTGATGAAACCTTTGCTACTATGGCAAGGTTAGAATAAATTCAAATTTTATTAGATTTTGATGCTTTCAAATGTTTTAAGTTATATCAAATGGATGTCAAAAGAACCTTCTTAAATGGTTTTATTTATGATGAAGTTTTTGTAAAACAACCCTCTGGGTTTGAAAATCCATCTTATCTAAATCATGTCTCCAAATTGTCAAAAGCACTCTATGATCTCAAACAAGCTCCAAAGGCTTGGTATGAGAGATTGAGTATTTCTTACTAAATAAAAATTTTCAAAAAGGTAAAATTGATAAAACTCTGTTTATACAGAAGCTTGATTTAAATCTTCTTATTGTGCAAAGTTACGATGATAATGTTATTTTTGGTTGTCCTAACATCTCTGTGTTTGAGAATTTTGCTAATTTGATGAAAGAAGAATTTGAAATGAGTCTTATGGGAGATCTCACATTCTTCTTGAGATTAAAAATCAAATAAACTCCAAAAGGTACCTTCATCAGTCAAGCAAAGTACATAAAGGTACTCATAAAAAATTAGGTATAAAAAAAGAAAGGCATATGGAAGTCTAATAGACCATCCATAAGTCTTGATTCAGACTCGTATGGGCGGGATGTTGATGAAAAGATGTATAGGGGAATGATTGGATCACTACTCTACTTTACCTCCAGTTGAACAGACATCATATGTACGTGTTCCAGGTTCCATTCGACTCCCAAAGAGTCTCATCTTACTGCCGTCAAAAGGATCATCCGATACCTCATAGGCACTTAAGACGTTGGACTATGGTACCCTTATTTTTCCCAAATGATTTAATTAGACATTTAGACGCTCACTTTGCAGGTGATAAAATGATAAAAAAGCACTAGTGGAACGTGTCAAATTCTTGATGATTCCCTGATCTCATGGCACAATAAGATTAAACTTCAGTTTCTCTTTTTATAACTGAAGCTGAATACATAGCCGTTGGAAATTATGGTACTCAATTTTATGGATTATGCGTCAACTGCTTCATTTTAATCTGTCCTTTGAATTTGTTCCCATATTGTGTGACAATACCAGAGCTATTAGCTTATCTAAATATACTGTGAATCATTCTAGGGCCAACCATAGTGATATTAAGCTTTTTTTAAAATCATGTAGAAAATGGTGATTTTTCATCAATATTTATTGACTCCAAAAATCAACTGGCAGATATTTTTACAAAACCCTGTTAGAAGAAAGATTTTGTTATCTTAGAAAAAGACTTGGTATTCTCAGCATTAATGAATTATGAGTCATATTTTTAAACAGAAATCTCTTTTACTTGTTCCAATTTTCTCATAAGTTTTTAACCAAAAATTAGTTTTCAAAAGGAGGTCATGTCCCTTGTTTTTGCAATGTTGTAAAATAAATTTTATCACACTATCTTCCGCACTGTTAGTTTTGCCTAGTACTTGTTAGTTGATACATTAAATCTCTACTATCTGTCTACTGCTCTTTTTCCAACTTTATGGTTCTTTTTTATTATGCCAAAAGGGGGAGAAAGACAGGAACATCATAAGTTCCTACAAGTTAGGAGGAGCAAATAGAATATCAATAAATAAGAATCGGCTGATACTCAAGAAACTTCGAACAACAGAAGTATTTACAAGTTAGGGAGAGCAAGCCAACTACTGTGACAGCCAGGGAGTCAACGGATGTTTATGCTTGTTTGTCATTATCAAAAAAGGGGAGATTGTTAGCCTCCTATATTTATGTTTTATGTTTTAATAATAACAAACTAATAAGTGAACTTTGCAGGATATTGAAGATCCCTAATAATGGAAAGAGATCTCACATAAAGGAAATTGAAGAACTCAAATCATGGGAGGATATCTCACAAAAGGCAAAGAAGATTCTCTATAAGAATATCGTGCTAAATATGGAGCAACATAAAAGATATTAAAAATCCCTAATGATGGAAAGATATCTCAATTAACGGACATTAAAAATCTCAAATCATGGGAGGATACCTCATATAAGGCAAGGAATATTCTCCATAGGAATATCGTGCTAAATATGTAGCCATATCAAAAGTAGGATATCGCTTGATAAGGCAATAAAAATCATATCAACTGAAAATCCCAATAGATAAGGAAATTGCACGCACCTCGCGGTAAGATCAAGGACAAGGAATATCTCACTCCTTTCATGGACATATCTGATATTGACATGTATAGATGTGAGAAAGAAAAATCGCACCAACTATGGACATATCTGATATGGACATACCATAAGGTGTAAACTCCATAAAAAATGAATCAATTCAAATCCTTGATTAAGAATAAATATCTGGGGTTTCCTTATGAAGAGCAACAATCGAATCCTATAAAAGAGAAAGACTGGAGATGGACATAGGTTACGCAACTTCAAGGAGAAAAATCAAAGTGACTCTTTCTTAGTCTCACAAGGCTTTGTAACTTTTAGTTTACTATTGTTATTTATAGAGTAGGATTGAGTCAACTTTGTAACATCAACTAAAGCTGTGATACAAGATCTGAAGAGAAAAATAAATCATCAGAAATTATTTCCTATCATTGTACTTGAGCCCAACATTCAATGATCTAAGGAAACTTTGAAACCTAAGGGAACTGGAAGTAGGCACCACATTGGTGTTTCGAACTAGGATAAATTTGTGTTATTACTTTACATTCTAGTATTTACATGCTTAATTATTTAAATCTAATTTGTTTGTGAAATGCACTGATCTGCCGGCAAGTCCATTATGAAAAGTCAGTAGTCGACTCCTAAAGAAAAATTCAACTCTCCCCACCTCTTGAATTTCATAAAAACCCTTGGAAATCAAATTTTGGGCTATTACATAAGAAATGTACCTCCCCATAAGTTCTAAATAACTATTTTCCCACACAATATCTGGTTTATTCGAGAATCAAAAACTAACCCTTTGGATTCTACAATCAAGAGACGTATGGCACAAATAGAGCTAATCCTTCCCCAAAATAACTTTGAAGTCTAACATATCCAACTTACCAATCCACCAATGTCTCCCTACCATATTAGATACCACAAAACCCCTATAAACTTTTCTAGCCACAAAACTGTCACCCACCGAGAAGACATAAAAGAGGATCAGAAATACACTCAGGACCAACACCAAAATAAATAGCCACATAAGTGGTTGCATAAGAAATAGTAGACCCTAGATCAAGCAGATAATACATATCACGAGAGAAAAGCTATAATATACCAGTGACAACATCAGGTAAAGCCTCAGATTTTTAACGAATAGTAAGACAATACAGATAATTTCAGCCAGTGCTGGTACCAAAAGTAGCACCCCTCGGTGCTAGGGCTGAAGATGTGGCAACTAGAACCTTATTAGCCCCAGAAGCAACATCATTTGAAGGTTAGTTCCTCTAAATATAGCTAGGTTGGCCATATTTGAAACGCTTTTTCCTCTCCCATCACAAAAACCACGGTGCAACTATCCACAAAATCTATAAGGAGGATATGATGGGGTTAACTGGGCCTCAATGGACTCAGATTGGAACTTTGTGCCTTAGACCCACTATTGCCCTAGAAGCAGTAATCACGAACGGCTTAGGATATGGAGCGCTAGCCGTAGAATAAGAACTAGATTTCCCCACTTCTTTTTTGACCACTACTTTCCATCTCTACTACTATTCTACTAACCTTTACCCTACTAAGAATACCTGAAATTCTTACTCTACCTTTCCCCTATTTCATCTTGTTTATTCTTTTTGCCCTCAACTTGTTGAATTTACACCACAAGCCTAGAGATATCCATGTCATTATTCAGAAAGGCATCCTTGCACTCCAACACCAAGTCCCAGGACAAACCCAACATAAACTTCCTCTTCTGAGCCCTCATAGAAAACACCAAATCCATAGCATAGTGAGATAACTGATGAAACTTCAAGGCATACTCTTTCACAGCAATTATTCCTTACTTTAAATTCACAAACTCTTCATCGTTTGCTTCCTTCGACTATTAAGGAAAGAAGAAATTGAGAAAGGAACTTGAAAAGTAATCCCACGTAGCGAGCTTAGCAACCTCACCCGTCGACTCCTCCCACTCCTTATACCATTGGTATGCTAAATCCTTCAGCTGATATACAACAAACTCTGCATATCTGAGTTAAAAGTATGCATCACTCAAAAAATCTTTTCCATTTTGATCTATGAACCCTTGAGGGTTCCCCTCAATCTTAGAACCAGTAAAAGTCTGAGAAATTAACCTCATGAACTGGTCAACACTTGTGGCCTTAGAAGGAGTGACAAAAGTAACACGCTCAGACTAGCATGTCTGAAAGGTCACCATTGAGTAAGCAAATAAATCAACTAGAAAAACTCAGCATTAGACACATCACCCTGGGACATTGAGGCAGAAGTATTATTAGCCTAAGGAGGACTAGTAAGAACCGGTGGAACTCCATGAGGGAAATCGATAGCTAGGACCTAGACCAGGTCTGTACCCCATAAGTAGGATGTGTTTTGTCCATGTTGTCCTTAGGCGGGACAAAAGATTTTCCACGTGAATCAGATTTCCTAGGAGGCATGATTTGAAATGCAAACAAATAGGAATTAGAGAAGATTTTAATATCATAGACTCTGCAACTCGAAAGTGTAACACAAGGAAAGAACATTCCCAAATACCTCGTATCCTCTCTCTTATAAGTGTCATGCACTAACACCCATAAAAGAGACTCCTTGTGGACATCCAATAAACCATGAACCTAGGATTCTGATACTAACTTTTCATGACCCGAGCCAGGGCTTGGCCATGATGGGTATCTCAAGTTCATCGGGAATCATAGACCACCCCTTTTGCCTAGCCAAACTGAGCACAATACACCTAGCAGTGGATGAATTTCAAATATATAACAAGATAGATGAATATCTAACTAAATATAAATACTAAGATATGCAGCAACAATCCCAATCCACAGTATCCATAAAGACTCTACTAACCAAAAATAATCTAAGTCGGGATATTTCCCAGATGATAACCAAAAAAAATGGGAAATAGTCTATGACATGAAATAAACCAAGAAGTAACAGCCTTCCAGAAATAAGAAGCTTACCACTTCAAGCTGACTCACAAACGGTCCAAGATCACCTATCACTATGCAGAAAAAGTAAAAGTGCCTTTGATTCCTGCATCATGTGGGGATACATCATCCGGAGACAATTAGCATGGCGAGCACTAGCATGTAACTTGAGAAAGAGATAAAATAATGCCTAGTCAAAACCATCGTATAATCAATATGCACACTTTATACATACATATATATATATATATGTATATAACATATTGGGATAGGAAACAAGGTTTAGCATAAAAATAAAAAATTACACTAGACTATTTAGCTTACCCATCATAAAAAGAAATCCACAGGCTAAATGGGTTTAGTTCCCTCTACTGAAAGGGCCTCAGTGCATGTTAGTCATGCGAACTAAAGGTATAAGGAAAGACTAGGGAATTCCACAACCCCACATCAATCCAAGATACAAAAAAATATCAATAGTGTGAACCATGCACACAGACATCAAGACCAACCCATACGCCAGCAACATGAATTCCTAGTATTGGTCCTTCGGGACCTCTACCTTCATGACTTAGCTACATGACACCCTTTAAGCCCAATTAAAATAAGTTTCACATAAACCATCCATTGAACCAAGTAAATGACAACAAAGGCACACTATAGGTGTCCTCATACCCTTACACTTGAAAGCTTGTAATTTATGCCATTACAAATCTATTAACTCAGGGGAATTCCTCGACCCCCTTTGTTCATTAAATCAAATTTGGGGAATGCCTTGACCCCTTTTTCATTTATCAATTTAACCCAAAGAAATGCCTCGACCCTCGAGCTTCCAATTTTAAAAATCAAGCATGGCCAACAAGGCCTTTAAAATCGATGTTTATCAGTTTAACCATTTATCCATGCAATAGTATACGTAAGTATGTCAAATCATGTTATAAACCATCGCTCAAAATCAATTACACAAGTGGGATGAGGTAACACAATATCCATAACAAATTTTTAATCCAAAGTTATCAATTTGGGGGAATACCTCGACCCTACTATCAATTCCCAAACATATGAACCCAATTAGATTAGAACCCATTGATAAATCATAAATAATGAAAATAAAATAATGGGAGTTCAATTCAAGTAACATTCATTCCAAAACCGTCAAACCTATATGTATAAACTACAATTAAATCACATGGGTAATAATTTAAACACATGCTTTAAATAAAATAAGCTTTGGAGAAGAGTAACATGCCTGAGATATCAAGAATTTTAGAGAGAAATCAACTCTTGGAAGCTCTAATTTCTAATTTCTTGAGAAACTTAGGGATTCAAGGGAAAAAAATAGTATGTTTTGATTTGCTAAGTATTGAGAATAGGGTCCCAATATGTTCTTAAGTCGTGGGTCTTAAGTAGGGAAAGAGATAAATATCTAAAGTGTCCTTAATTAAAACACTAAAAATTATTTCCATTGCCAAGGGTCTCCTTACGACTCGTGAAGACATGCTATGACTCGTAGGGTCCTAATCGTACCCTGAGAAGAAGCTCGGACATCACACTAGTTTGGTCATGAGTAACACCCTATGACTCGTGACCACACCATACAACTTATTGAGTTTAGTCATGATCAATACAGAGAGTTTGGCACTAACATTAGTTTGCCTATGAGTCATACTTTATGACTTATAATAAATCCTTCCATTTCATAATGATCAAATTATAACCAAGTCAAAAACAAAGACAACCTTCACTTGTCCCCTTATGATTCAATCCTAAAGACCTGTAAAGAGACCTTACAACTCATTTGACGAGTTGTAGTTAGAGCAGCAAGCTCACAACTCAGGAATTCTCCAAGGACCAAAATTTGGGGTGTTATAGATTGTTACCTTAAATCTAATTATAGTCATGAAAATATAGGTTAATTAATCTCCCAAGTCACCCCTAAGACTCAATTTAAAGTTCTCACAATCTTTAGGGTTTTTTCTCTCAAGGGAATAGGTGGAAATAGGTGGAAATGGCCAATTTACAACCTAAAAGATATTTCTATACAGCTTCCAAGTAATCAGATATGGCAATCGCACAACCAGGCTGCAAAAATAGGTATGGCTATCACCATACTTCATAGTGAAATCTCACTAACTCCTACATATCATGTGCGATCATGGCCCACACCAGATGATAATTAAAACTTGGAATTTTTCCAAGTTTCTACTAAAGTCTCAAAATGCATTCAAAATCTAACATGATCAAATAAACTCTGTAACTATACTAAATTTGGTGCTTCTGGAGAAATAGAGAAGTCATATTTTCTATCTGAGGTCATTTCAAGAAAATGTGGGTACCACACCCATATTTTTAATTTTCCAACTTTTCGACCAATAGGTTCTCGGGTGAATCAGGACATAAAACAAAGGTTTACCCAGCAAAAATTCGATATTTTAAAGCTATTGGCACAGTTGGAATTTGCATCCAAGATTATTTTACTGAAGTTTTCACCCAGTGGCTATTTGGAAACAACAAAGACTTCAAAATAGAGTATTGCCTCTAAAATCCAAACAAACTGCCCGATAACTGAACTGCTAGTCCCAGTAAGTCATAAATAACTTAGGGCAGCTATGGAAAGTTTCTAATGGAAAAATTAAGCAAAAATAGGGAAAATAACCTGAAGGGTCATTACACTTCCTAACCATCAATCTTTTCTTTGACTACTTTTGGTTTTTCCATAATTGTCTTTTGACTTTTCTAACCACTGTATCTTGGATTAATTTTTCATTTTCTTCTCATTGGGTTAGTCATCAAGATCAACAACATCTTTACCAAGGGCTTGCCACTCCTAGTGACAATAGTCATAATATGAGCATTATATTTAGGATTGACAACTACATCACTAGGCAATCCACCTTTTGGCCTTACATTAAGTTGTGCAGATATTTTTCCTAATTGAATTTCAAGTTGATTGATAAAGGATGAATGAGATGTCACCATTTGATTGAGTAATGAGAAATCACTTTTCATCTCTCTTACCATCTTATTATCCCTTAAACCCTATTACGATACGAGCAAGGACATCTTCACTTTTGAACTTCTTTAGGTCTATGGAGCCTGAATCTTTATCGTTAGCCCTAACATGTAGAGGTATGTACCAATAATAGTCTATATTTTTATTGCTACAATATTAGTCTCTATCACAATCTCTATCATTCCTATCTCTATCTCGATCCCTTTTCTTCCAATCTTAGTTCCCACCTTGCCTTTGATAGGTAGGGCGAGCACCCTCTGATCTGTTTGACAAGAATTGAATGTCTTTATCAAGAGAATCCTCTTACTCATCATAATAATATTTAACACTTTTAGAAGAACTGGTATTTACCTCCTTATAAGAAACTCCTATTATATGCTTTGCAAAAAGATCAAGTTGAGTGATCACCTTAGCCATATTTGCATTTCTTTCCTTATATTTTTTCTTAGCTCTTGGCTAATACAAGATGTGGAGAGATCCCCCACGTACACCTCTATATCTCTTGTATGCCAACCTCTACTTTTCTTGGTCACTTGATCTAACAAAGTCCCCAAAATACCATAAGATAGTTTGATAATGGAACCACCAGCCACATTATCGACTACTGCCTTATTCAATTGATTGAAGTCCTTATAGAAAATTTAAAGAAATATTTTTATTTGAAACCTCATGATTTGGGCATTACATTATCTTGTTGTTGGATTGTTTCCAAGCCTCTATAATGGTTCGCCATTAAGTTAGCAAAAGTTGATGATTCTAACCATTAATTGAAATATACGAAAAAGAGGAAAGTACATATTCAAGAATGCCTCCGTGAGCTCAACCCATGAAGTGATGACTGACAAGCAAAGAACGCAACCATAGGACTGCTTCGCCCTTCAAAAAGAATGGGAAAAGACATAACTAGATTAATTCGTAAGATATGTAGGCTATGTCAAATAAAGAACACACATCAATAAAGTTCTTCAAGTGTAGATTAACATCCTCATGTGCTTTGCCTCTAAATAACCCTTTCATATAAAGAAAATGAATCAACATGCTAGTAACGTGAAACAATCCATTTCCTTCCACCAGTGAAATACGAAAAGCATTAGCTCGATCCGCATCTTTGAGGTGATCCTCATCCTTAAGAATCCGATCAATAGTGATGGCATTACTACTGTGTTGGATCATAGTATTGTGTATCCTATTATTCTCACTTGGGTAAGAATAAAAACAACAAAAATATATATATAAAACTCTATGGTTTACCCAAAATGACTAAAAACACTACAAGAGTAAAAATTATGTTTCACTCCGCGACAACAGTACCAATTTTGATAACTCTCAAATTACACTCTTGAAAGGGTTTAAGTAATCGTTGTCAATATAGTAATCCAAATTAGGTTGGGGTAGAATCCACAAGGATTAAAGACACAAAATTCCAAAATCAAGAGTATTGATAGTCAACTAGGAGTTGACCCGTAATGTGTATGAAACAAACATAAACAAAACTGCGGAAATTAGTTTCAATGTTTTTATGGTAATGATTACCTTGCTTTTAGAATTTTATCTTGGGATTGAAAATACTAAGAGTGTAATCAATTGGGAGTAGGCCTTAGGGTTATGCAATTCTTCCTAAGTTCAGGCATGGATAATTAATTATTTATCCAAATTTAGTTAGTAGTCATGGGTAGGCTAGATTTAATAATATTGATGCCAATATTTCAATAACATACCAAATTTCACAAATAGATTCTTTCGAACACCTTATAAGTGAAGCAATTGCACCAATCTATTGCCTCAATTAACATTCTTATGTCTAAGAAATTCTATTAAATGAAATGATTTAAGTTATTCATTCTATTTATTCCTCACCCTTATCCCCTCTTTCAAGGATGATATGGGTTCAAGGGTAATTAGGGTTGCAACCCCCAATGTTTAGTTAAATCATAAAATAAATGCAACGCCCATCACAAATAGCTACTTAGGATAATAAATAAATAATATCCATGCACTAATCACAACCTATTCAAGCATAACCCAAAGATTAAGAATTAGTTACTCATAGAGAAAAAAGGTAAAGATATACCAAAATTTTTATTAAATTGATCCATGAAAAATGTTGGGATGGTATTTCCAAGCTTTGAGTTTCAATAAATTTTTAATGGAAATCACTAATTCCTCACTTAAAAATCACTCTAAGAATGTTCTTCACTCAAGAGTAGTACAAAAATATATTCTAAAGCTTCAAACAAAAAAATTGGTTGTTGGAAATGCTAGGTTCCTCCTTTTATACATTGGGATCGAAAGACATGAAATTCCATCATTTCCCCTATAATTTTTCCCGATGACCACTTAAGGGACAGTTTTGTTTGCTTACGCGAATTCTTTGACTGTCGTGACAGTCACTTACTGACACATGTGGTTGCTTACGCGACAACCTTGATTGTTGTACTAGTCACTTATACGATCCTCAGACAACATAAGAGATATCTAAGGGTTTTTTTTTAGGTGACTAATTAACTAGTCGCGTATACAATCCTTAAATTGTGCAAGCGATATCTGAGGATCGTTTCTGAGATACATCTTCAGGCCTTTGCTTTTCTATTTAGCTCTTTTTTTCTTTTCTTCCTTTCTTCGACTTCGTTCCTTTTTCACTAGACATCCCTGAAAAGCTATAAATACCAGAAATTAGTGTATTTTATAAGGTAATTAGCATCATATCATCAATTTAGCTGAAATATTCATAAGAAAGGAGATATCAAGGAGTGGCAAAATTGCAACTCGTCAGCCACTTCAGCTCTTCTATATTCTCTTTTATTATTGTATATTAATGTAAATCTAAAAATAACTTACTCAATATATGTTCTATAATGTATATATTCTTTTCATTGTATACACTATACGTAAATGTGGATAATTAAAATGACATCGATTCTTCACAATTTGTATGTTATTCACGATTTTTATGTAAAAATCATAAAATTATGAATTCTTTTGATGGTAACTAAAATATATTTAAAACATTATGAAAGATTTTATGGGTATATGATAGAAAGAATCATGGTTTATGGAGAGACTCTAGGAAGAAAAAGGGGAAAGATCTTTAGAGAAATGCTTAAACCACTATGATTCTTTTTCAGGAAGGGAGAAAATATTTAAAACTTGAAATGTATTTTAAATGAAAAGAAAAAATATTTTAAATTTTAAATGTATTTTATACTAATATTTGGATAAAACAAATATAGCCAAGCCCAAAGTGATTACAACTTTCGATAATCCTAAAACAAGTTTACAGAAATAGCCATAGATTATTATGACATGTCAGATTTATAAACCTTTTTATAGTTGTGAAAAAATATTTTTATATGTGTAAAAATATTTTTATATAATTAAAATATTTTTTATTATTGTACATATATTTTTCAGTAAGAAAACATAATTATAAATTACTTATATAATCATTATATATTAATTATTTAACAATTATACATTAACTACTAATTAAAACGTTATATAATGAGAAACATAATTATACATTAATTATGTGTTAGTTATAAATAACAAGAAAATTATATATTAATTGTACAACAACAAAATAATCATACACTAATTATATAATAATTATACATGGAGTAAGACTATCCTTCCCTTTTAAAAACACCTGATGATATAAGCCAAACCTCCAACCTTTCGAGATATATACTTGATGGTCAACACCTAAGGATCCCAGATGTGGTTGGCTTAAGGGAGAAAGGACTTATTTGGATGATAGCTTAAAGCATTGGAGCTAATATTGCCCGAATGAGTCTTTTCCTTTTGGGTCACTTTTGGGCCCATTTTGTAATTAA
The DNA here is from genome assembly GCF_002878395.1 of Capsicum annuum. Lineage (NCBI taxonomy): Eukaryota > Viridiplantae > Streptophyta > Magnoliopsida > Solanales > Solanaceae > Capsicum > Capsicum annuum. Next base: position 180,281,019 of record NC_061113.1, read on the forward strand.
TAATCCTTGACTAAAAATAGCTGGGATTTTGCTTTTCTTCCTTAGATCATTTTTATGAAACTTACACTTGAGAGTATTTTGAGCTTGTTGGGAGCTTTTGTTCAACTTTGTAGTAAGCGTTGGTTATAAGAGGATTAATTTCACTTGAGGTCTTCGTAGAAGCTAGGTGCTTGTCGTAGGATCAATATTTGAGGGTAATCGGTTTTAATATACCTTTGATTTCCTTATTTTTTCCCTTCTTATGTCAATTTATTCATCATTTTCTTTATTATCTTTTGATTTTCATACTTTATTTTTATTTTAGTAATTTGTCTATTATCATCTTGATATTAGAGCCACGTTATAGATTTGTTTTCACGAATCTAGTCTTGATTTTCGTTATTACAAAAAAATGGTGCCAAAACATTTTGGGTAATTTTTAAATTTTTGATTTTTGATTTTTGAGTCTCCTTGAGTTTTGAGTGCTAGAATTGTGTTCTCTAGTACTATTTTAGTTTAGATTTGATATTCAGCTTCATTAGAGCTGATTTAAAGATTCTACCATTATTTTGTTGATGTTTGAAGAAAATAGAAATGGGTCTTCAAATCTAAATATTTTTGAGTAAAATTGAAGGTTGAAAGACATTGAGATTTTTTTCCTGTAGCAAAAAGGAGCTCGGATCTTGAATTTGAAGTGATTTTGAGGTAAAACGAGAGAGTTGGAAATGTAAAAGTTCATCATCTTTATGGTGATCTTCATATTTTTTAAGTGTATTTAATTTTGAGGAGAATTGGTTGGACATTAAGACCTAAAAATGTCTGGGTCTTAATCAAGAGGTCAAAAATAGCTCACAGTTAAAATTTTAGCAAATTTAAAGCTCGTTTGATCGAGGGTCAATTTTTAAATGATCATGTGTTCTTCATGATCTTCCTATCTTATTAAAGAAGAACATTCAAAAATATGTAGTTCGATCCTAAAGGAAGGTGAAAGGAAAGTGTTTGGGTGTTATTACAAAAAGAGAACATTCCAAAAAGGGGAAAACAAAAAAAGAAGTACAGAAATTTTCGGAGGCTTCGGGTGTATGTTGGAGGCCATGTGTGCCTGTACATGCTCTAGTATCTCATCATCTACACCAAAATATTAGAGGGAATGTGACCATCAGAACTTCTATCTATGATGTACGCCCTCACATGTGTGTGCATGTCATGACATGCGCCATCATGTCGGCAAAATGTACACCGACTTTCCTCAAACTCCATTTTCTCAAGTTTGAACATACTAGTTTTATTTCTTTCATTCTAATTCACTCTTCTTTGATTACTATACTAATTTCCAACTATTAATTATCCTACTTATTTATTGATTAGTTCTTGAGTCCATTTCTTTCTTAGTGTTAATTTCTTTTGTGCTTTTCTAGTTTTATTTTATAATTAATTTCTTATTTCAAGTCTAATAGTCTTAGTTGAGTCATCCATTCTTCTCTTAACAATAAATCCACTCTAGCTGAGATTAGGAAATTTTCACTCTGCTTACCAATGGGTAGAACCGAAGTTCACATTAGCCGAGACAATTATGAGACAATCAAAAGTTAGAAAGCATGAATGATTATGAGGATTTTATTTCACTAACTCTAATGTTGTTTTTGTTTTTGTTTGAGTGTATTGATTGATAGGTACCATGGAAATGAGAGATGAAATTTCATTTACTATGGGTGGGGAACCTTTGATACCATCTTGGAGGCACTCCTTGGGTTACGATAAGAGTGAAGAAAATGAGGGGTACAATGTCACGCATGGAAGAGACAATGGTATGTATGGATGGTAAGATAATGAACATAGGGTGCCATTCCTCAAGTTTTACTCCTCGATTTCATTACCAAACTTCTCCCACCCTACCATGGATTTTTAATGATAAGGATGACTTACTTAAGTCATGTGATGACATAAGTCCTAATCTCCTAAATATAGGGTGCTTCATGTGACATTGGAAATTCTTCTCTTAATAAGGGAGGTAATAGTCATTTAGAAATTTCCACTTCTTTTTTATATGCCCCAATTATTAAGGATTCTCATGGTGATGATTTTTAATCTAATATTTTGTATAAGCATGATGGCACCTTAGGCGAAGTCAATTTGCATGACACGTTTATTTACTCTTTATTTGTTTATGAATTTCCTATAGTTGTGTAGAGAGTATACCTTTTATGATCCACGGTTATGGATACTTCTTTCACTCAACCCTGGGAACTATTTTGGGTGTGATGGTTGTAAGACACCCAACTTGGTGCTTAGTTAAGACGATAAGAAAGAATTGGTTGAGGCTTGGTGTAGCGCAAATGATCTTAAAGATAAAACTCTTTCTTGATGACTTAATGTTTGATTAACTTATTTGTTAAGTATTTTCAAGGGAGGGGTTTTGAGGAGGAATATTGTCATGGCCTGACACTACCCCTAGTCGTAACATGAGATTTAGAGGCACAAGTAACCCCAAACTAACTCATGGCCTAACATAGCAGTAAGAATACTAAAATAACTGAAAATAATTTGTGCAAAAACTAACAATATGAATGATAAGTTTGGTATCAAGTCCAAGTGACATGTCACAACCTGATTACTCTAGTCATGATGGCACCTACCATAACTCACCAGTAGATAAGCCAACCCATAGTCCATAACGGCTAGTAACAGACTAATCAATAATATAAGGAAAATTATGTGGAATAATTGAAATAAAGATCAATATATAATAGAATCCAAAAACCTGTTGGTATCCATACAATAGCTTCTAATATCACAAGATTACAACAGTGAAATAACAACGAACTACACTGATACAACTTATCTCTAAACATAATATAGAGATCAGTCTAATACAAAAGAGAGAGATAAGTAATACTTAGAACGTCAAGAGCTCACTCTAAGTCTCTGAACCATAGCTTCTCTGCACGATGCACATATCAATATCGTAACCCATACTATGATCTACAGGCTACAGAAATGTAGTATAAGTACCAAATAAATGGTACTTAGTACGCAACTACCAACTGAGCTCCAAAGATAAAGTATATACATACAACACATAAACAAAATGGAATCTACACCCCAGAGTCTTAAAATTATTTAACAAGTCAATGAGAATAATAAGGGATAACTATCCTGTCAAGTCCCAGAGTATAACATAGTAAAACTAAGAAAGTATCAGGGTGAACTATCCTATTCTTGCCACAATCAATAGACATCAATACTATACCATATATCCCAGGTAAATATATGAATGAAGAGAGAAGAAGGGTATATTTATAGCAATATAGAAGGCCAAGAAACAATATACAATATGTACAAATAAATGAAGGGGTATACAGTAGTACCATACTTCATATAGCTGGATATATATACATATAAATATGAGGTCATCTTAAAGAAAATCCTAGATCATCATATCCTCATTCTAGTACCTCACCATAGTATTACCAGGATTTAATACTATCATAGTCAAGGCTTCTAATCCACATAGCTAGACATGAAATAATCATGCATAATAGTACTATCATAATATAGAAGAGGTCATAGACATACCTCAAATATAAACATTGGATCAATGACAAATCTATCATAAGATAGCCATAAAAATGATCATAATAATGATAAAAACAATATCAATAACAACGCAAATAATCGTCTATTCTAGACAACCAAATACCTAGTCGAGTCTATGTGCATCCCCACTTCCGCAGACCCAGAAGGTTCAATCAACATACAATAACACAAGGCATACTCTTCACCCATATCTATGCACCCATCCCATACTGGCTGATAGATATAGATGCATACTGGTGATAGGCAATGCACATGTAGGAATAAATAAAAAGTATGGAACTAATATCAAAATATTATCATTATAACCATCTCTATCATTACTATCATCATCATGACCATCATCAACATAATTAACCTCTGGCCTTGTCCGGTATTAATACATCATTACAGTTTCTTTCGGCCTTATCGAGTATCAATATCATCATCACAATATCCTTCGGCCTTGTCGGGTATCAATATATCATCACAATATCCTCCAGCCTTATTGGTTACCAATATATCATCATAATATCCTCTGGCCTTACGGAGTACCAATATATTATCACAATATCTATCGGCCTTGCCAGGTATCAATATATTATCATAATATCCTCCGGTCTTATTGGGTATAATACATTATCACAATAGTCTTCGGCCTTGTCAGGTATCAATATATCATCATAATATTCTCCGTCCTTGCAACGTATGCTTAGAAAATTTTCTAAGTTGAGCATTCTGGACACCATACGACTTGTGCATACTAGTCGTATGATATGGTACCGTTGAGGGTACCTCTACTAGTATGAAAATCAGTATGGTTTGGTGGCATTCTATCTAAGGTACGATTAGGCATCTTACTAATTTTATGTCAGGGTTCGAGTAGTATGATACCTAACTGTATGATGTCCTATGTTTAGTGTAGAGAATTTTGTTTTGGGTACGGATTAGGGGTTACTAATCATATGATTGGGTATAATTTGGTCTAGGGACTCATATGATAGAAAGTTTTGGATTCCCACTTGATGACTAGGGTACAAGCGGTGTGTACTACTCGTATGTTTGTGTATGAGTTAAGGGAAAGTCGTACCCTCTTATGTACGTTTTACAACTTTTAAGCTGAGGACATTTTATACATTTCCCACACCAAAACCCTTAAGTCTGCACATCTTATAACATATTGTGTCCTCTCATAACATACTTTGAAATATCAAAACACATCAAAATCCTCTCTAAACTCTCTCAAGAAAATTGGGTTCAGGGTTATTCAAAGGTGTTCATCTAGAGGCTCAAGAGTTAAGTTTCTTTTGTGAATCATTTTGAATAAGGCATATGATTCATCTCTCATTATTATTTCACAAATATCATGCGTTTTAAAGCTTGTTTAAGATTCACAAATGGTGGTTTTGAAAACCAATGTTGAGAGTTTTGTTGAATATGGTTGAGTATTGTTTATCTTGGTTTAACTTGTATTTATACATGTTTTTATGATGGTTTGCATGTGTGGGTGCTTCGTAATGTCATTTAACAAATGGGTCATGGGTTACCCTAAACTTGATAGTTTTTACCTTAATTTTGGTCTTGTTAATGGTATACCCTCAATATATTTATGAAAATATCTAAGAGAATAAACTAGTCACATGTCAAAATGATGTTTTGACCTAAGCATTGGTCTAATGAATATGAATGGTTGGTAAATGGTTTTGTGAAGGCCTTGTTAGCCATGTAATAATCTGTACGGTAACCTTGGTGGTTTAATTTAGAAAAAGGGTTTGAGTCCCTAAATATTAAATTGACTTATACCTTTATGAGATAATGGGTTTGATTCCCTAAACTTAGAATTGAATTAGTATGCTTGTTAGACAATGGGTTCTAGTCCCAAAGTCAAATGAATGATTGGATAATTGATAATGGTAATGGCATATAGTACACTTGCAGGTTGTGTTGGTATGTCGATACCAACGAAGTACCTTTGGTAAGTAATTGGCTTAGTGATTGAGAATCTGAAATGATGGTTTTAAATTAGACTTTAGAATAGGTATGTGTAGACAAGCCATGAAAGTGGAGTCTGAAGGACTACCAGTAGAAACCGTGCTAATCGGTGCGAGTGTCCTTCCGACCGGGTAGTTTGAGTCCCATTAATGAACATGTAAATAGGCGGTTTGAGTTCCCCATAATACATGTATTGGTTCTTCAGTCACCTTGATTATTCCATGATAAAATATCAAGTCCACAACGCAAGAATCTAGCAAGAACAACAAGATGAACAAACTAACACCAAAAACAAATAATTGAACAACAAGTTCTAGTGAATCGAAATAGGCCACACACGGCTTCACTAGGCTTTAAGAATCACGTTTTTAGAACAATTTGATGAAGTTTTCAACAATAACCAGCAAGTCAACACGGTGCTAGTGAATCGAAAGAGGCCCATACGGCTTCACTAGACTTCAAGATTACAAAACACAATCTTAACAAGATTACAAGAAGATAGTAACTTGACATATAATATTCAAGAGTCTAAGAACCCTAACAACAAGAGAGGACCCTAAGAATAAATAATATTAACACCAAGTTCTTATTTGGACCAAGAGGAACTCTATGACCTCAAGATCCTTGTTTCTAGCCAAGATACAACACAGGTATTACTCTACTTGTGAGTTTTCAGATTTGGGGCATCTCCAATGGAAGAGTGACAAGTTCCTCAATATTAAAAGTGTTTATGTCTCAAAATATTATGAAAGAACTAGCTTCCAAATAACCCTAATATTGTCTATTTATATACACCATTAATGAAGAAGAAAATGACTAGATTGCCCTTTCCATGGGGTGGCCTTGGAGTGTAAGTTTATTACACTTCAAGGGCCCTCTTCATGCTTAAAAACATTTAGACCATTAGGTGGATCAATCACAAACTCACAAACAGCCATTTGTATGAACAATGCTTGGAGTTTTTGTAACTCCCGAGCTTGGCTACGTGTGAATGGTCGTAAACTTGTTGGACAGATTGCTACACCCATATCATTCTCTAGATCTTGAGAGCAATTTGATCTCAAATTTGGCATTTGGTCATCTTCAATCATATCTATGAGAGAAAGATCACACACGTTGAAAGTGTTGTGCACTTGATATTCCGGTGGAAGGTCAATCTTGTAGGCATTGTCATTGATTTTCTCAAGTACTTGGAATGGACCATCACCCCTCGGCATCAATTTGTACTTTCTCTGAGATGGAAACAGATCCTTTCAAAGATGCACCCACACCCAATCTCCCGGTTCAAGAATGAGTTTCTTTCTCCCTTTGTTGGCCCTCCTTGCAATTTCTTAGTTTTTATTCTCAAGTCAAAGCCGTGCCTTATTATATAACTTCTTCATAGAATCTTCCCGCTTACTTCCATCTAAGCTAATCATGAGATCACTTGGCAAAGGCATTAAATCCAAAGGGGTAAGGGGGTTGAGGTCGTATACATACTCAAAGGGAGTCATTCCCGTACTTGAGTGTATGACACAGTTATAGGAAAACTCAATCAATGGTAAGTGCACCTCCTAAGAATTCATTTTTCCCTTAACCATGGAATGTAGCATAGAACCCAAAGTCCTATTTACTACTTCTATTTGGCCATCATTTTGTGGGTGGCAAGACATAGAGAACAATAACTTGGTACCAAGCCTACCCTATATGGACTTCCAAAAGTGACTTAGGAACTTAGAGTCCCTATCACTCATAATGGTCCTCGAAACGCCATGCAATTTGACAACACAAATAAAGAGGCCACGCTAGGTGCATCATCATATTTAGAGCAAGGAATAAAGTGCGCCATCTTAGAAAATCAATCGACTACAACAAAGATACTATCTCGGCATCGTCTAGTCCTTGGCAGCCCCAACACAAAATCCATAAATATATCAAGCCAAGGACGTAGAGGCGTGGGTAGTGGGGTGTACAACCCATGAGATAGGAGCCGAGATATAGATCATTTGCATTCTACACATTGGCTGCAAATCCTAACCATATCCTTGTGCATTCTTGGCCAATAGAATTGCTCCTCTAATATTCCGAGGCTCTTTTTGACCCTAAAATGACCCATTAGACCGCCATCATGTGCTTCCCTCACAAACAACTCTTTCTAAGAGCTAGAGGGTACACACAATTTTCTACCTTTAAATAAGTAACCATCAAACTTGGCATAGGTATTTGAACCCCTAGCCGAATCCCACTTGTCCTTACCCAATTCTTTGCATACCCTAAATATAGGAGCAAAGTGAGGGTCCTTAGGATACAATCCTCTTAAGCTCTCAAAACCCATCAATTTTGATGGCAAAGTGGACACAAAAACATGTTTTCTAGACAAAGCATCGACTACTACATTGTCCTTACCCTTTTTGTATTGGATAACATAAGTGAGGGTCTCAAGAAACACAATCCATTTGGCATGCTTTAAGGATTCATGGTCTGTTCGGATCACGAACTCCATAGTGGCCAAGGCTCTAATCAAGGCATACAACTCTAAATCATAAGTGGAGCAGTTTAGAGTTTCTCCTTTGAGCTTTTCACTAAAGTAAGCAATGGGTTTTAAATCTTACATCAAAACATCCCCTATGCCTAATTTACTCGCATCGCACTCGACTTAGAATGTCTTATCAAAGTTGGGCAATTGTAACAAAGGCGCGGAGATGAGCATAGCTTTCAAAGCTTCAAAATCCTTAGCTTGCTCATCACCCTACTTGAAGGGTTGATATTTTCGAATGACCTCAGTCAAGGGAGCAGCTATGGTGCTAAATCCTTTGACAAACTTTCTATAAAAACTAGCCAACCCATGGAAGCTTCTTACTTCTCCAACGGTTTGTGGGATTGCACAATTTTTGATAGCATTTATCTTGGATTCATCTACTTCGACCCCTCTTGAACTAATAACAAAACCCAAGAAAACAACTTCATTAACACTAAAGGATCATTTTTCCAGATTTGCATACAGTTTTTCCTTTCTAAGGACATCAAACACACATTGTAAATGCATCACATGCTCATCTAAAAACTTTCTATAAACCAAGACATCATCAAAATAGAAAACAACAAAATTTCCAATAAATGGCTTCATCACATGATTCATTAGCCTCATAAAAGTACTTGGAGCATTTGTTAGTCCGAATGGCATAACCATCCATTTATAGAGACCAAAATTGGTCTTGACGGTGGTTTTCCATTCATCACTGGGTTGCATTCTTATTTGGTGATAGCCAATCCTTAAATCAATCTTGTAAAATAAACACGAACCATTCAATTCATCAAGCATATCATCTAACCTAGGGATAGGGTGATGATATTTTACCATAATCTTGTTGATGGCTCGAAAGTCCACACACATATGCGACGTTCTGTCTTTCTTAGGTACTAGTAGCACCGGAACCATACACGAACTCATGCTCTCCTTGATATACCCTTTGTTGACGAGTTCCTCAACTTGACGTTGCAATTCCTTGGTGTCCATAGGGTTGTTTCTATAAGCCGGCTTATTTGGCAATTGTGAGCCCGGCATAAAATCAATTTGGTGCTCAATTCCCCAAAGTGGGGGCAATCCTTGAGGAATTTCTTTGGGAAATACATCTTCATAATCCTGAAACACACAAGAAATCAAAGGAGAAATGGAAGAATTAGTGAGGTTAGTGTTAAAACAATGAGCCAAAAGTAACATAAGTGTGTCCTTATCATGATCCACGAAGAGTTCCTTCTTTGCAACCAACATCACCATGGTTTCCTTCCCCTTTAATGTTGAGGCAGCCTCGGATACCCCTACTGCCCCACCTATGGGTTCCCCTTTTTTTTCTTTCTTTTCAGATTTTTTCCCTTTTTATTCAATTCTCTCATCTTTTGATGCCACACATTTACTTGGGAAGGTAAACGAGGATGAAGTGTGACCTTTTGGCCATCCTTCTCAAGTGTAGATCGATTGGACCTCCCATAGTGTTTGGTAGACCTATCATATTTCCAAGGTCTACCTAACAATAAGTGACACACTTATATTAGTATCATGTCACAAAGAACTTCATCGTGGTAGTTTTCCACCTTAAACCGTATCACACATTGCCTTGTGACCTTTAATTCACCACATTCATTCAACCATTGTAACTTGTAAGGACTAGTGTGCGGTGTAGTTAGAAACTTCAAAAAGTTTACCATAGCAACACTAACAACATTTGCAAAACTACCACTATCAATCACGAAAGTGCACACACTCCCCTTTACAAGACATTTAGTATGGAATAAACTTTCCCTTTGACTTGGGTCATCTATTGCCTTACTAGTCATGATGCGCCTAACTACAAAGTTTGGAACCATACACTTCCCTTATTACGGATAAACATTTTCACCAACATCATCATCATCATCATGTGTTCCATTTTAGGGTTCCTCTCCAGCTTGAGGCTCGGCCTCATCTTCCCCTTTTTTAAGACCCACCCTTCACCAAGGTAATATAATCTCCCTTCCCGTAGAATCAAGTTGCATCAGTTTGGACATTCATTTACTTTATGTCCCCAACCTTGGCACTTAAAACATTAGAATCCCTTTGGGTTAGGATACTAATGAACTTCTTGCTTTGGAGGAATTTTGTAGACTGTTTTAGGCTTGGGTAGCCTTGTAGTGGCGCTTTGGTCCTTGTTTTTGGGCCAACTCGAAGAGTATTGAGCCATCTCCTTGCTTCTAGGCCAACCCGAGGTTGATTTTCCCCTTTTCTTGAACGACGGCCTCTCTTTAAGTTCCTTTTCAATCTCAAGAGCCGCTTGAAAAATACCTTCAACGGTATCAAACTTGTGAAGTGTTAAATGAGTGGAGATCTCTTTGTTTAACCCATACTTGAACCGGATGATGTCATCACTTATTTGTCCCCACGATGATCAAGCTTCAACATGAGTTATTAAAACTCATCATAATACACCATCACACTTTTGTTACCTTGATGCAAGGTGTACAATCTAGCAAGCAACTCATGGCGATAACTCTCGTGAAGGTACCGTTGTCTCATCAAGTACCTCAACCGAAACCAAGTCGTTGCTGCCCATTAACTAATTCATTACCAAACCGCTTGATGTACTCCCACCAAGTGTTAGCATAACCCTCAAAATGAGCTATGGCATAACAACTTTTCTTTTCTTCTGAGATATCATTAACCTGAAAAACTTTGTCACAAGCCGATTCCCAAGCTAATAGACCTCGGGGTCACTTTCACCTTTAAATATTGGTAGGCTCAACTTGATGGTCTTCATGCCTACATCTCTCTCTTAGTGTTGGTTTCCCCTTTCTCCATACCCTTGATATCTCCTTTGATCTCCACAACCCCCTCTCATCTCTTTCTCCCTTATGTAAGCATCCTCAATGACTCCATATCCTTCATATCCCTCTCTACCATATTCCTCAAAGTGGGATGGATGGTTTTGGACATTTTGAACTTGATTTAGAGGAATTGGATTTTATGGAGGTGGTGGTCTTTGGTTTAATGGAGCTTGGAAGGGAGGGTTCGAATTTAGAAAAGGTACTTAACGTCCAAGTCCCTCTTGTGGAACTTGAGGAGTTTCGAAATGTATTGGTCTAGTGGGGTTATGTTTTAGAGGGAAAGGAGTGGTTTGGCTTGCAGCATTTAGAGGAGCTTGGGGTGGATTAAGCATTTGGTGCACTGTTTCGGGAGTCATGGTTGCGGATGAAGTTCTATCATGCCCACTTGAAGAAACATGTAGAGGAGTAGAAGGGTGAGAGTTCCTTTCACTCTTCACTTATTCTAATCTACAACTAATAGCCGACATATCTCTCTTTATTGTTGTCAAATCCTCTCTCACAGCTCCAACTTCCGTATTCAACCTTTCAAGTGTTAGGGTAACGGCCTCAAGAGTGGCCCTCATTGAGTCAACAGCATTAGTATCCATATTTTGGGACGTAGTACCCTCCATTGTCAAGGTATTACCTACAAAATCATCAAACAAGTTAGTGAAAAAAAAAATCCTCTCCTCACTTACACTCTTTGGATCACCTCACACTTTAGTTCCATAAGTGTTGTAGATTGGCTAGTAACCCGTGAATCCTTAAGGTATGAGTAAGCTCTTATCCAGAGTGGATTCATTTTTGAAGACTCAAAGAATTCTCATTAGGCTAGAACCAAGAATTAGCAACGTATTCAAAAGATAAAAACACCCAAGTAATCGCTGACACGAACAAACGGATTCAAAGGACTAATTGACAACCTAGTAGGAATGTACTAGTTTGTTAATTAGTTCTAGAACCAAGTAAGGAAACCAAGAATCAACAATTAGAAACTAGAAAATATCCAAATTTGAGCTTATTAGTGACGTGGCAGTAGCAATGGTGACGTGGTAGCATGTAATTGGTCTTGGTCCTACACAACAATTTTTTCATAACAAATCTGAAATTTCAATATTCACACAACTTGTAATGGATGACAATTGGTTTTAGAAGGAAATTAAAAGTCTTGTACTCTAACTTTTTAAAATCAAAAAGGTGAGATTTGACTATACTAATCCTACAAAACAAGGCCCCTTGATTAAAGGAAAAGTGGTTGTCAAGTCTAGGAAGTGATGTGTGCAAGTCTTCTCACCAACAACTTTATAACTTTTGTCTTACAACCTTTTGGATCTATTTTACACCTTTGTTTTCTTAAGTTGTAATAATAGATGAAGAAAAAGATGAACACTACAACAACCTTCAAGAACACAATATCAACTTCTTCAAGAACACAACACAAAACCACCAATTGTCATCAACAAGGTACAACCTACGGCCCACTTCAAGTTGCCACAACAATGGTCAATATTATAAGCTCAACTTTAGATCTAAACACTTTTAGTGTTGGTGAGAAAGAAACCAACACTAGAAACACACTAAAAAAGTAAAATAACACCTAGATCTAAACACACAAACACCAATCTTGGCCAAGACAACAAGATGGACAGATTTCTCTTTTTCTTTTTTCTGGAATTTTCAGATTTCAATAATTTTTTTTTTTGAATTTTTGTCCAAGAGAGCCCAAGATTGGTAGTTTAGGAACACAACCAGCCTTTATTTGATAACAAATGATACAATATCAAGTCCACAATGCAATAATACAGCAAGAACAACAAGATGAACAAACTAACACCAAAAACAAATAATTGAACAACAAGTGCTAGTGAATTGAAATAGGCCACACACGGCTTCACTAGGCTTTAAGAATCACATTTTTAGAACAAGATGATGATGTTTTCAATAATAACCAGAAAGTCAACAAGGTGCTAGTGAATCGAAAGAGCCCCACACGGCTTCACTAGACTTCAAGATTACAAAACACAATCTAAACAAGATTACAAGAAGATAGTAACTTGACATGTAATATTCAAGAGTCTAAGAACCCTAACAACAAGAGAGGACCCTAAGACTAAGGAATATTAACACCAAGTTCTTACTTCGACCAAGAGGAACTCTATGATCTCAAGATCCTTGTTTCTAGCCAAGGTACAACACAAGTATCACTCTACTTGTGAGTTTTTAGATTTGGGGCTTCTCCAATGGAAGAGTGAGAAGTTCCTCAATATTACACATGTTTATGTCTCAAAATATTATGAAAGAACTAGCTGCCAAATAACCCTAATATTGTCTATTTATATTACACCATAAATGAAGAAGAAAATGATCAGATTGCCCTTTCCATGGGGTGGCCTTGGAGTGTAATTTTATTACACTTCAAGGCCCCTCTTCACACTTAAAAACATTTAGATCATTAGGTAGATCAATCACCTACTCACAAACGGCCATTTGCATGAACAAGGCTTGGAGTTTTTCTAACTCCAAAGGTTGGCTTCGTCTGAATGGTCGTGAACTTGTTGGACAGCTTGCTACACTAGTATCATGCCAGCAGGTTTGAGTCCCCATCTAGGCATATACAATTTTGGATATTCTTGTTAAGCCTAAAATTCCGTTGGGGCAGACAGGCACCCATTTTGGGAGAACCAACTCGTAACCCTATACTTTTCATGCATGTAACTATGGCTTTCAAAGGTTCTTCTAGTATGGATATGATGCATGGATAAAACAAACCATGTAAGTCCAAACCTACATATACAAGACTTGGCCATAGAGCCACAACATTAAAAGAACACAATACTACAACACTTAACTTCACACTAGTCCGCAAGCGGCTAAAAGACACATGGACTTAGTTAAGGTCGGGGAAAACCTCCGCCTTGCTCATAACTACTATACAATACAAAAATACATATAAAAGACTCGAAAAGCTCCGAATCAACTTGGAGCTCACCAACAGCAGCTAGATGTCTGGTATTCCTATGTTGGTGGTCTACTAGCTGGAGTACCTATACTTGTGGCATGAAACATAGTGTCCCCCACAAGGGGTGTCAACACAAAGAGTGTACTGAGTATGTACGGCATGAAATGACTATAAAACTAAATCATTTATCAATATATAACTATAAAGATAAGGATAGAATACCAACTTTGATTATACTTATGGGATCATGTACATTACATCCTTTACTTTTCTTTATTCTTCTTTACTTTATAAGATTATAAGGCATAATACAAATTACCAGATGATTAGTGGTAAAAGAAGATAACCCATGCTTGGAATTTTAACCCCTGGGATACGTTCCTCATAAGTACACAAATCTGGATCAACCCATGTTAGATTTCCTTTCCCCCTTGGGATACCACCCGTAATATTGGGATCAAACCATACTAGGTGTTTCTTCCACCCCCAGGATACCACCCAAAAATATATATAGAATCATTTCAGATCATTCTTTTCATCTTTAAGGATGTTGCTTTGGGGGCCATGTATTAGATTTGGAACTTTGGACCAATAGAAAAAGGTATGAAAATATGCACTAGATGTAGTAGCAATAAGGTAGAGTATAACAATAATAGAAATATAAGACATAGGAGATTAACTAACACCATGGGTCATGTTGACTAAGAGAACAACTCATAAGGCTTATTTCTAAAAGCACCCATATCATACTAGTATTTAGAAGGAAAAATGGACAGATCTAGTAACAAACACATCTTTAGGTGCTTTAACAACCAAACAAGTTAGAATAAGGTTGTTAGCCACCTTGGACGTTGTACGCTACAGTTATTTATAACTTTAAAGGAAGAATGCTTAGGAAGCTTACTTTGTAACAAATGAGTTAGATTCATGCCAAAGAGTATAGGATCGATGAACCATACATGCCTTGCTACACAACTAATCACACTTTTATTTAATGTCTTCCCTTTTAGATTACTAATCTACAATAGCATAAGACTAGTATTAGTAGCTAATTAACATATTCACGCCATTTGAACTTACTAAAATAGTAACCGGGTAGTAACCCACAATCAACTAATCCAAGGGTATTCTCTCAACCTCATTCTTCTCCAATTACATTCACACGCAATGTAAATTTTTATAAGATCCCCTTAATAGTTTTGTCTTTATTGTACTCTCAAAACAGTATATCAAGTGATGTGGGCAGTAAACTTATGCGACATTCAATTTGGTGGTGTTCCATTATACCCTTCTTCTACCTTTAAATGGAAATTATTCACACCTTTCCCCCAACGTCAACCAAGCAGACCCCAACAAATATACATGCATAAATCAAATCCAAAACAGCCCCAAATATCCCTTAATATGGCAACCAAAAATTGAACTCACCATCCCTTGAGTTCTTAACAACAATATATACACAATCCTCAACCAACACACGTCTATAGGAAAAGGGAAAAAATGGATAGTAGCCATACCTTAATTTCGGTGGTAGTTTATTCCCTTAATGTATATCTCTTCAATAGCTTGATCCCTTTACTCACAAACCAAATGTGAAGAGAAAAATCTCTTAATAATCAAGGATAAAGGGACTGCCAAACTTAAAAATGGATATCTTATAGTTTAATCGTGGAGAACATAATTCTTATAGTATTCTTAAGATATGCTCATGATTTTCTCACTTTCCTTTAAATTGGAAGGAAAGTTTCCAAGTAACCCTAGTGGAATTTTAGGGCTTCTACATAGCTAAGAGAGAACAAGAGAGAAAATCTTGAAAGCTGTTTTTTTTTTTTTGCTAGTTAAAATGAGCTATAAGGGCTAGTTTTAATCCCCTTAAAAAGAGCTGCTCTTGGCGTACTTTCTTGGTCATTTTTGGGCCATAATTTATCAAGTAGGTGATGCACCTACTTGCCCATTATATTGGGCCTTTGTGGATTAAAAACTATTGGGCCTTGGCTGCCCATTCTCCTCCTTTTCTCTTCTTTAATTGGGCCAGAATTAACTTAAGTAGGTGGTAGTGTATTTGGCCCAATAAGCTGGTCAAGGGATCATTAATAGGTGATGAACCTACGTAGTTCTTAGGTTGGTCAAAAGGTAAAAGTAGGTGATTCACGTACTAGCTTACAAAATCAAGCAAGCACCTTAATATTTTATTCTATTTTCAGATCAAAATGCTTATAGTTAAACTTAAAACTTATGTACACTTGGTCACTTAATCCTTTAGATTAAAATACCTACTTAATGGCCTATGTTTAGATGCTCTCATTGATGGTAACTTAATCATACCATATTTCAATAAATGCGGGAATTCCTTCTAACCTATCTTACCACCACTTATCACATAGGATACCCGAGCCCATAACCTACCCCACAAGTCCATATCAAATACCACATGAGTAGAACTAGTACATGCAGAATATAGGGTGTTATATCCTACCCCCCTTAAAAATATTTGTCCTCGAATGCTAGCATAACTAGCTATCCTAAACAAATATAAGACTAAGTTTAAACTCGTTTATATCCACATAACACTTATGTAGTTATACATACTTGTTTATGCCCCAAATCAGCATCCTTGGACCAAGTCTTTATATTCAAATAAATGAGGGTACTTTGACTTCATTGCTTCTTTGGTTTCCCATGTGATTTCTTCTACTTACGGGATCCTCCAAAGAACTTTTAACGAAGCTACTTCTTTATTTCTTAACTTCTTAACTTGCCGATCTAGTATAGCAGTAGGCACTTCTTCATAGGTGAGTTCATCCATAACCTGCACATCTTTAGTAGGAGTAATATGAGATGGATCTCCTATGCACTTGAGGAGCATTGAGACATGAAACACCGAATGCACCACTGAAAATTCTTGGGGTAGATCTAAATCATATGACTTGTCCAAATCTTTGAATAATTTTATATGGCCCTATGTAGCGGGGACTTAGTTTTCCCTTTTTACTAAACCTCATTACCCCTTTCATTATAGACAACTTCAAGAACACCCAATCTCTTATAGCAAATTCATGGCTTTCAATAATTCTCTATAGCTTAGGAGGGTTTTAAATAACCAAATTGCAATAACAAACTTCATAATTTAAAATTCAAAAAAGCCTAAACTATCTCAACAACTGAACAACCTAATTTTAAAATTCAAAATTCAAATTTATCTTGAATCAAATAACTTACAACAACAATAAACCCAGTAAATTTCCACATCGTGGGGTCTGGAGAGGGTAGAGTGTACGCAGTCTATACCACTACCTCTAAAGAGGTAGAGAGGTTATTTCCGATAGACTCCTAGTTCAAGATCTAAATCAAATAACTTATTTTTCTAAAAACTACTGCAGTAACTAAATGCAAAACTCAACAGAATCAAGGAATGGCGCCATTTAGCTTCCTCTTTATTCGGTTACTGTTTGTCCGATTTCACCCCTATATTGTTATTAACAAGCTTTGCAGTGACATAATTCAAGGCCATACAATTGCTAGCTGCTCTATTCCTAGCAAACAAGCTTACCCAATAGGGGTGGGCATGGTATGGTATTTAAAACTTTGATGTGGTAATTTTGATATTCGATTTTTAAAAACACTATACCATTACCATACCATATTAATTTGTTATGGTTCGGTATTTTGATGTTCAGTTTTGATATTTTGCAGTATGGTAATTGATAACCATAGGTTGTTCAACTTCGATAATATATACTCGTATAATAGAATATTATTACTTCATATTTTCAAAAGCACATCTCAATTGTATCATAATTACACATTACACATGTAGAAATATTCAAAAAGGAGTACAAATAACTATTTTTGTTAGTCAGTTACACAAAAAAAATATTACAATCAAGATAAAGTAATCAAAGTTCTAATGTCTTAACATTTTTTCGCTAATACTAAATTGTATTTGTTAATATTATATATGTATATATATAGGCTATTTATATAACTATATACTTCGGTATAGTATTCAGTATTTCGGTATGTCAGTTATAAATATCAAATACCATACCATATACCAAAAAAATGTAAAATGCATACCATATATTATACCAAATACCATAACACCAAAACTACGGTATCAAAAATATCAATTTGGTATGATAATTTGATATATATCATATAATGCCCACCCCTATACCCAAGGGTTCTTCTCCTTCTTCTCACTGTCCCCTTGCACAGAGGTACTTGCTTGATCTACCTTACTACTCATTACCCGCAGATCTAATGGACTTATTTCAAAGGAACAATAGTTACTGTTCCTGCTCTCAATGGAATAGTATTCAATGGAACAATGTTCTACGCAGAAGTTAGATATGCTCTTATTGCATTCGAAATTGATTCTGGATTCCAATTGATGCCTCTCTGAACCAAATTTGATGTGGCTTCACGATTCACCTGTATCAATTTTCTCCGACTACTGTAGTAGTGTAGTTTCATAAGCTTGCTCACGAAGCTCATGCAGCTGAGAACCTACCGCCTTGTTGCTCATCGAATTCCTCGTAACCAGAAATCAATTCCTTGTGTGGCCTCCGTCGCCGTCCCTTCCCTGCCATACTAACCTCAACGCATGTTAGCAACACCTACATCGAGAGCATTTCAGAGAGGACAAAGAATTTCTTTATATTGTATTTAGGTACATGATAAAGTATTTTTTAAAAAGAATTTGTGAAAAAAACTTATAAATATTGTCAAACGTCTATTAGGTAGTTAAATTAATTACAATAAATATGTCATTGTTTTTAGTTGAGCATGACAAGCCTAAAGTTTTACGACATATCAAAGCTAGTTAATTTGTGTTATTAAAGAAAGTGACATATTTTAAGTAGTTAATTAATTTACGTAATGTGAACTTGAGAAATACATAAAAAAAAAAATTAAAAATTAATCTAATAAGAATTATTTATCGCATCTTCAAATGTTTAATTGAAATAATCATAACTTAAATGAAATTTACTGACAAATTTTAAAAATTAATTATGTATTAAACCTAAAATAAATTTATAAGGCAGGAGCATGATCACTCATTATTTGCTACTAAATAAGATTTAGATGTAATTTTCAAATTACTGAAATAATAAATAATACCCTCTTAACATTGTGGATCGTTTGAACATAAACAAAAAGCGAGAGGCTTATGGGGGATTTCAACGCCGTCATGAAATTAGATTTCCAAGTGCCGCTACCATATTTTTCTTTGTATTTCTGGACGCTTCCATAATTAACTCACGAAACAACTGCATCCAACTGATTAGAATATGCTCTGCCGAATTGACAAATATAGCTCGGACATCTCTTGCTCACACAATTTTCCTTTCCTCGCAACAATACAATAGCTCGAAACAATTGTTTTTTTCTCTACAAGCCACGAACATCACCTCTCTTTTTTGTCCTACCGCCATTACATAATTTGCTCCTCTTCTCAACATTTCCTACTTCTCCTTTTTCGCAAAATCTGATCCAAAACTGAATTTTGGAGATGTTGGTTAGTAGAATTTCATCACGATTCCCAAGAAGAGGCATCCTAACTAAATGCCGAAGCTCGCTGCTTCACTATTCCCGACAACAGCAGCAACAACAACAACACGTTCCAATTATTGCATCTCAGTTCCATTCCCTTCGTGAATTCAAAGAAAAGGTTTGACTTTATGATTAATACTTCTGAAGTTATTCGCTTTTCGTGGATTTTTAATTTTTCTTAAGTGTAGGATTTTGATAGGGTTTAAGGGGTACTTGTAATTTAGCTGTATCACAGGGTTTATTTGTATCGTAATTGAGGATATGATATTCGTGTTACTTTTGTTTGATAGTAGTACTCCATCCATTTCAATTTGTTTGGCTGTTTTGAATCATCACGAAGTTTAAAAATAAGAGAAGTTGTGAATTATGTGGTCTTAAATTAAATATATGTCAAGTGTGGAAAGTTAAATTAAAAGGTATTTTTTTTTAAATGGACTAGGTGAAACAAGTTGAAAAGGAGGGAGTAATTGTTTTATTTGCAAGTTCACGATTCCATTTTCTGTTCCCGTCTCATAAATTCTCACCTAAATTTTTTACCGAAGCATTTAGATAAACTTTTAGCAGCCCCGCTCTCCCATTTTGTTTTTTAGTCTCTTCCAAAAAGAAACATTAACTTTCAAATTTCCCCTACTGCACACAAATATCTTAGGTTTGTTTTAGACCCTAAGTTTTAAAAAAAGTTTTCATTCTTTTCTTAAATATCGTGCCACGTCCATTGTGCCACATAAAATGGGACGGAGGGAGCAGTTCTCAATTAAGTTCAGACACAATTGGCATGGTTATTGTGAACCTACATTTGTATCCTTCATTGGCTTCAAAGATGTAGATACTGCTAATTGCTGGCTAATTACTTCTCTGCTTTAAGCTGTACAATGATTTCTTTCTTTCTTCACTAACTGTTTGTATCATGTTGTTCGAGTATGTGAGATGAGTCTGGTTCGATATTTATGTTGGCAATTTTTGGAGCTTGTTCCTGGGACGTTTGGTATCGAGTGAGTTATGTTGACGACCAATCGCAGGATGTTAATCAGTTGGATTGGATTGGTCCATGTTTTTAAGGGACATCCAGACCAACATAATTTTAAAAACAGTTGCCTAGCTAACTTGTTCTTTTTACTGAAATCAAATCCTGTACAGTGCCTAGATAACTTTATAGATCTTTTAACTTGCTCAAGTTGTAAATTTAACGTACCACTAAGTTGATGCCTTGAGAAATTATGTATGAGTTACTCTGTATGTGTCAAAAGAAGAAATGTTCAATTTCCATATGCACCTAAACATTGCTGGTTCTGCGAATGGTGAATCAGATTACCCTACTCCATGAATCTCCCCTGCAACAATTTGGAATTTCATCCTCTGCATCTCCCCAACATAATGAAAAAGAGACATCTGAGTCCCAAAGTAAACCAGGAAGCACAAAAGAGAATGGAAATTGTGAAGCTTCAGTATCTGTTGATTCCCAGGTTCAAGATGAGAATGATGAATCAGGTTCTGATTTGGCATCCAATCATAACAAAAATGAAAATGTCAAACGAAGGAGAAGTCGTACTAAACAAACTGTATTTGCTGATTCTGACTCTGATTTAGATGCTGATGACCTTTCTAGGGATGACTTGATGAAACTAGTGGCTGAGAAGGAAGAACTCCTAAAGACTAAAGATGACGAGTTTCAGAAAATGAAAGATAAAGTACTCAGATCTTATGCAGAGATGGAGAATGTCATGAACAGAGCCAAACGAGAAGCAGAAAATTCCAAAAAGTTCGCTATTCAAGTTAGTTTTTCTAGCCACATGCTTTGTCAGGGAGTCCTGCATTTACTTGTTGATATGTTATGTTATCTTGTGATTTTCTTCATCTTTTGCATAAACGTTGTTGCAGAATTTTGTTAAAGCGCTTCTAGGTGTTGCTGATAATATGGGTCGGACTTCTTCTGTCGTAAAAGAGAGCTTCTCCAAAATTGATGAATCTAAGGATACTGTTGGAGCTGTGCCACTTCTGAAGACACTTCTCGAAGGTGTTGAAATGACTGATAAACAGCTTGCTGAGGTACACTTGTCACCTAAATATAGTCCATGGTTTATGTCCCTCTTTGACTGCTTGGTAGACTGAATTCATTTATGAAGCACTTAAACCTTCTTTTTACAAATACTACCGTATAAGCAACTTTAGGTCTTTTAGGGTGAATTCTGGATAACACTAATTATACATTTCAACAAGCTAGTTCCAAAAATTACCTTCAAGGCCGTGTAAAATCCTATAGATTTTGGCAAAAGAACCTATTGGTAAATGCCCCTACCAACTTCTGAAATGAAGCAACAGCGAAGAGGGTTTGTTATATATAATATATATATATATATAATATATGTATGTATATACACACGCACACATGGAGCTGGAAGAGAAGGTTCGGACATTTTTTTTTATATTGGAAAATCTCTGTAGAATGTAGGATGTTTACTGCATATTCAATTGGAATGTAAGGTTCAATAATTTCAGGAGTACTTCTGTTTCGCACTGAATAAAGTCGGGGTTAAATTGGAAATCATTCCTATTTCTTTCTGGTCTATGTTATTGTTGCTTCTTCAAAATCTTGAAAGACCTTTGCGGGAGGTCTCCGTTATATGTTTCTCAGTTGCTGTTTTTGGCTTACTGCTCGTTACTTTTCAGGTATTCAAAAAATTTGGTGTTGGAAAATATGATCCTACAAATGAAGAATTTGATCCAAACAAGCATAATGCAGTGTTTCAGGTGCCAGATCCTAAAAAGGCTCCTGGCATGGTTGCTGTATGCCTCAAGGTATCTGTCGGGAATTTCTTCTCTGGTATTCTTGTATTTTATTTGCTATTTCAATCTTTATGCACTTGGTCCTTATGGAATACTGCAAATCCAGAATGTACTTCAGACGTCACTTTTCATCGAAGTTGAATGACTTTAACAGACATGATTACCCTTCTTGTTGCAGTCAGGGTACACGTTGCATGACCGAATCATTCGGCCAGCCGAAGTTGGTGTGACGGTTGCTATGGAGAATACACAAGACAGATAAAAAACCTGAAGTTTAAACAGATAGGTCATGAATCGAGATTTTGTCTATTAATTAAGTGAAACCTGAAGAGAAGTATTTGCACACGTTCGGAAAGAAATTTAGTTCAAGATCCTCCAATGCAGCTGTCCGTCAGAGTTGTAGCTTTTTCTAGTATTTAAGTATTTTTTATTTATACATTGTTAAATATTACATTAATAATGATATCCTTATTGCGGGTGGGAAGATCGTCTTTGCCATCCTTTTGTCCCCTTATCCAAAGTAGGATGGTGTTATGCTATGCTGTAGGAACTCCACATGAATTGTTATCTTACCTTTCGTCCTGGTTTGGCTCTGTACTTTTCATCTTCCATTTGTTTGATATATTATGCGAAATTGAATTTAGCATTATCCCAACGTGCACTGGTGTACCAAATATCGTTTAACTCAACTCATAGGTCACCGTAGGACGCTGGACTGCTAATTGATGCAAACTGGCAAGTCGTCGGAAGAATCCAGAGGATTATATTTACGATCATTTATACTTAAAGACTGCCACTAGAATCTAAGTTACGCACAGAAACTAAAGGGTTATAGTTACAATCATTTGGACCTAAATAACACTAGAATCAACGTTGGTCCTCAAAAGAAACAGCCACTCTCTTCCATACCTCCTGCCACTCAATCACAGCCTTTCAAGTACAAATCATAATTTACATCGCTTTCAGCATGAGTGGGCTGATTTGTCCTCAATTCCTGCAGTACACGGGAAAAAAAACTTCATTTAGCTCACGCCAGTATCAATTTCAAGTAGGCAGAACTGAAATTGCTTTTATTTGAAGGATGTGGTCTCTTCATTGAACAAGATTAGAAATGACCAAATTCAACTTGGAAGTGCAAGTAACACATAAAGAAGGTAACATGAGAGTATGTCATCTAACATGATTCAGCCATCCTTGCATAGATCCTTCAGTACGTCCATGTGATGTATGATAATGGAAGTGATAAAAGTTGACTGCTAGAACTAAAAACTACATGGAAGGAGGTTATTTCAGCAAAACTAAAATCCCTCAGTGTCTCACCAGAATAACACTTTTTTTCCATACTCAAATAGGAACTTAAAATCGTCTGGAATAATTAAGCTAGAACAAAACAAAATGTCAACAAATGAATCATATAGGCGACGGTCGATATTGGACTAATTAGCTGCGTATGAATAAGTGGGAGATTTAGACGACAACTACTGTCTTGAGGCAAATTATATACTACTGGAACTAAATGAACCTGATTAGCGCGAACGGATATGGAGAATTCATATAATAAATCCTAGTTAATTTAGGATTTGGATATCAATTAAGTTGATTGCTGAGGACTTGAGGAGTCCTAGTTTTGACACACAATACGAGCTGGAAAAACCATGAGTTGGGAAGACGGTTGGAATTTCACATCTCAAGTAGGGTATTTCTTGTTCAAGTGAATCAAAACTTATTAAAGACAGCCCAACATTCCACCACATTAATGCCCCCATTTGGGTTATAAGCCCACATTACTGAGCTCGGTAAAACTTATAAAAATGTTTGATACTGGATAAGGAGATAATTGAGCAAAGGAGAGCAAACAGAAACTTATAGAGAAGAAACTACAAAATAAAAATAATGACAACAGAAATGCAACTGTTTTCTAGAAGGTAAACAAAGCTCAAAATATTACCTCGAAATCTTCATCAAAGATATCACTGATGCTTTGTCTTGTCAAGATATTATCATTTGATGTTGAACTTGTGATAGCATGATTCAGCTTCCTTGATTTAGCTTCGTCGTCAGGAGTTTCCTTTTTCTTTTCTTTCAAGTCAACAATCTGCATACTCGAGAGGTCATAGGAGGAAAAACCTTGTTTTTTTGAAATGGTAACAGATTTTATACATTGCACAAAAATATGCAGTAACCATTCTTAAAAGAGATTAAAAAACTGTCAAACAAGCTAAAACTGTACTTATGAAGATTCCAAAATCGCCAAATAGATAGTGTCTAAAGAATATTTCCAAAATCGCCAAATAGAGTGTCTATACAGTATTCTTTTTACAAAAAAAAATTAAAAGGGCAACCCGGCGCACTAAAGCTCCCGCTATGCGAAGGGTCCGGGGAAGGGCCGAGTCTATTGTATGCAGCCTTACTGTCACACCCCTAAACCGCAGAGGCGCGACTGTCACCCGGTGCCATACTTGACTAAATGAATCAATGGAAACCAAACAACATCAGTGGACTGTCGAGGCCAAATTGAATTTGAAAACAATACAACCGAAATAAATGCAAATATAACAAAAGTATAATATAAGGACAATTGGACTGACTGACCACTGGACCCACAGCAACAATTATCTACAAGCTTATAAGATGAGAAATCACTGATCATTAGTCGGGACAGGCCCCATAGTATTCATTAATTATACAAGCTAAAACAAACTCTAGACTCGGCATCTCCGGAAAGAACGAAGCATACCAACCATCCGCTGAACTCAATCATACGCGGCAAGGACCTTTTTCCTCATAACCTGCAGGCATGAATGCAGTGCCCCCAGGCAATGGGGAGACATCAGTACGAAAGAATGTACTGAGTATATAAGGCATAAAGTGACCATATTATGTAAAATAAGAGCTCAAATGATATCAAGTATCAATGAATTTATTAGATAAGGATAGACCACCTTTTCTTATAATTGAGGAATCATGTACATTACAGTTTTTACTTTACGTTTCTTTATTTTATAAGCTATGTAGCATATGATACAATGAACAACTGATCAGTGGTAGAAGAAGAGGATGACCCTCATAAATACATCAACTGAGATCGGCTCATGCTAGGTATCATAACCCCTGAGCTGTCACCCATAAATAGATCAACTGGGATCGACCCATGCTAGGTATCAAAACCCCTGAGCTGCCACCCATAAATAGATCAATTAGGATCGACCCATGCTAGGTATCAAAACCCCTGAGCTGCCACCCTAAGTTGCTTGGACTCGGGTGCGGGTATCCGAGACGGGTGCGAATCCGAGAGCCGGATTCGTCGAAATATAAATTTTAAGATTCGGGGGTGCGAATCCGAGTGTGGATACGGGTGTAGGGATTCGGCTAAAAAAATTAAACATTATAAATATAGAGTTATAAAGATATTCTAAAAAGTTCTAGTTAATTTGCTATTTTTAATTATTTTTGTCTTCTGATTTTACTTTTCAATTAGGAATAGTATTTGTATTAAAAACTTTTTCCAAAATTATAACTCACGTTTATTTACTAAAAATAAAAAATAAATATAATTAAGAAGTTAAATTTAATATTGTCAAAGTAAAATACACTCACTGATAGACAGTGCTGGCAATAGATTATTATTAATTAATTATTAATAGTAAAGGAACTAATTATTAATTAAAAATAGTAAAAAGAAAAGACAAGTTTCAAAACACACTTTGACTTGGAAAAAAATAACCCGTCACTGTGTAAACACGACTGCGCCGATGATAGAATACGACGATGATTTCCGGTACCCTGAGGTGATACGACGTCTGCGCCGATGATTTCCGGCGACGTCGATGATGATTGTCGGCGACGTTGATGATGATTTCCAGCAACGTCGATGATGATTTCCGGCAACGGCACATCGACAACGCCATCTCTATTCCGGTGATCGTTGGTCGGGACTTTTTCAGGTAAGTTGCCGATTAATTATTCAATGTTTCCAATTAATTTCTTCTTTATTTCGGTCAACGTCTCCGAAATTGGTTGACCGAATCGGAGACGACGGAAGCACCCGTGCCCGCCTCAGTCTCGTGTCGAGACGGGTTCAGCGGCAAAACAGCCGAGTCCGAGCAACATAGCTGCCACCCATAAATAGATCAATTGGGATCGGCCCATGTTAGGTATCATAATCCCTGAGCTGCCACTCATGTAACTAGATTTGCATTACTTTGATGGTCAGAATTCTTTTGAGCTTTTGGAACTATAGACGTGATGTAGACACGTGAATAAAATACTCGAGGCAGCAACAAAGGTATAAGAAGTAAAAAAAGACTTCAATGTGATACTTAGGAACTTGTAGGACTCAATGAACTTTACTGGACACGATGAATATACACAAATGGGCCATGAAGACGCGTGAGAAGTAAGGATTTTCGGGCATGTATAAATGATCCATTAAGGTGTATAAAAAGGGAGCAAGTAGTTAGTTCTATTAGGCACATAGTTCGTTTAAAACACATTCAGACATTTCAAATGCAAGCATATGTGTGTTTTGAATGGAGACAAGTAACTCCTCAAATGAAGAGGTTCGAACTATATAATAAACATTTACAATGTGATAACAAATAAAAAGGTACATGAGCATGGGAACTATTGAGGCACGTGGGTAGATACCAATTAGGAACAAATGCACATTTCAAGTAAGGACATAAAATTGTATGATTAAACCAACAAGGACTCTACTATGTCACATTATCCTAACATGATAGAAGTGACACCGAATCAAAGCAACATATGATCTTGTGAATCAAATGACGTATACGATCAAGTAAACAATTGGAGCGTGTAATACAATGAATATTTCACTTACACCAGCAAGTAATTAAAGTAAAAGTTCAAATTTCTATGCAAACCAAGTCTTTTACACATAAGCAACCCAACCATAGCTTGAAGAGTTCAAATTGTAACCCAAATAATTAATTCAGATTTCCCAGATTATAAACAAGTATATACAACCTTGACACACAATTAAATACCTTCTTAATTCCCAGTAATCCCAACACATTGATATGAATCAAGATTAGAATCTAAAGTAACCCTAGTTTGTGCAGATTATTCTAATCCTCAAACAAGTAAACCTGGACAGCCCCACTATCTAGTGTTGCAACTTAATTTTGAATAGGTAAACGATAGATCCAAGCTTTATATCCTTCATGAAAATTGTAGGTATATATCCTGGGGCTGCAAGGAATCTAGAATCACCAAAATATACATTTTGTGCAAACCATAATCATCAAAATACTATCAGCATCACATAGGGGGTTTCTAAATTGGAAAACTGGACAGGACTTGTCTTCTTTTGCGTCCCCTATTTTTAGGTCTATAACAGCAAAGCCAGTTTTTATCCATAAAAATAGAAGTTGTAGAGCTATGCGTTAGCTTTTTAACACACATTTTTGAACCTAAAATATAGCTCTATAGAAAGAGATACGTTATATTTACTAAACCCTGTGTAACTGCAAAACATGTCTAAGTTGCTTACATAGGCCGCCCTTTCTATGCTTTAATCTACAAAGAAATAAGTGGTAAGACTAGTATTAATATCCAATCAACAAAAGATCTACTTGGGCCCCCCATAAGCTCAGCAGATACCAACCCCAAACACATGATAAAATGCTATGCAATGCAAATAATGAGAACTGAACAACTATAGCCTCATCAATCTTATCTGCCTCTTATTCAGCTCACACAACCGTCACAACTATCACATGACAACCTACTACTGATAACTCGCAGCCAATTCTATCTGTGTCTGATTCTTAAATCACCCTAATAACAGTAACTTACTAAGCCCCCATAGGCCCGACACACCACTAACAACAACAAACAACAGTCATGTTCCCGATCCTTAGCCTCAAGAGCATATAGTGCATATAGTGTAGACAGCACCACCGTCATAGCCCCTAGGGCATGAAATGCAATGCACATACGCAATAGTCCATAATAGAAATAAATAATCACTATATGGGTCGACAAAACCATCGTGATATTTATAAGCACATAAATCTCTCTATGGACAGACAAGACCACCATGATATCTAAAACAAGTAAAGCATGGGTATGGAAACATAAGTACCATGAACAATATACGTATGAAAATATTTTTGATATAGTATATACTTATATTAATACACCCTCGTATAGCACTTTAATCTTTTTAGACAAATTAAATCCTATAAGTGCATTCTCTGCATTCTCTAGTCTATTATTTAAACCAAGTTGCAGAGAGATGTGACAGGTTCAAAACATATGCGCAATTATCAAGGAAATGATTCAGTAAAGACTACACCTTCCGGACATCCTCAATCAATAATTTTCTTTCCACTCTTCCTTTTTCCTTGGCCTATCTACTATGTAGGACAACAGAATATATCACCGATCAGGGGGGAAGTCTTACAATATCACAGAGTCGAGTTCTAAAGCAGAAATATGGTATGACTGGGTGGAAAATACTAAAAATCTCATGAGAAGAATGGCGCTGAACAAGGGAGCATTGATGTGGGTTTGCAAGAGATTCTCCAAAGCATCAAGGATCAAAGGAAGGACATTTAAGTCATGGAGAGTCGGAGATTTCTCTACAAGCATTTTCCTGTCCTTAAAATACAATCAATATGGGAGGTTTTTATCATCAGTTTCAGTTAAAGGCAGCGACAGAACAGTTATTATCATTCCAGAGAACACATTTAATGAAGGTTGGGAGAGACTAGCAAAGAAAATAGACACATTCATTAATAGGAATACAACCACCTCTATGGAAATTAAATGCAAAAGGAGGCAGATCTAGCTGCAAACACAGGAAAAGGGAATTATCTACAAATATTGCACAAAAATAAGTGGACACAAAGAGAGACAGAGGCCGCTGAAGAAACAGGAAACAATGGAGTTCTGAAAGCAAAAACTCATTTGGAGGAGAAACACCTCTTGGGGAGATGTCTGGTTGGGAACTTTTTTGGCAAAGAAGATGCTCCCACCAGAAAGTTGGGCTCACCAGACCTGGAAAGGAACGCAAGGAATCCAAGTGTAAGACATGAACGGATCTCTATTCTTGTTTGAATTCCAGTCAAGGAAAGCAGTTGAACAAGTCCTGATGGGAGAATGGTGGAGACAAGGAAGCAAACTAAATTTGCAGTGGTGGACACCAAAAGAAGGAGCTTTTCCAAAGTCCCATAATTTTCAATGGTTATGGATTCGAATTCTAGGGTTACCACTCCATCTTTGGTCTCAATTTGTATTGAAGAAGATAGGAGAGAGGTGTGAGGGTTGAATTGAGACTAAAGAAGAGACGAAATTGAGGAATCATCTCCAATGGGCCAAAATCCGAGTAAGAGGACCGGCGAACAAAATTCCAGCATCTATTGAGGTTGTCGATGAGAAAACTATATTTTCTTTACCCATCTAGGTGGAAACTCCGGTGAAATATCAGCGGAGGTTAGAGATGGAGGAGAGTACAAGGGAGGGAGGAAAGAGAAAGGGGTGGTCTTCGAGAAGCAGACTTGTCAAAGGTTTTGAGCTTCAGAGATAGGAAAGGAACTGAAGTGCAACTAGAGAATTTATGCAGAGAAGTCGGGGGTCAAAAGGGTGAAAGTAGTCACATGGGGAGCACATGTTCAGGGACCCCACATTTGCAGAGATTCATATTCCACTTATTTCAAAAGATGGGCCTTTTATTTTGGGCCAACAACTGGCCCAAATACTTTAACCTTTTTTAAATGAACAAAACTCTTGGGATGAGGCCGAAGAGCAATTATTCTCCTTAACATCTGTACTCTAATGGAGGAAGCTGAGAGAATGAATACAGAGCCACATCTAATTATTGAGGAAGATGATAATTCGATGCATGCAGAGGTCGCGACCCTTATCCCAGTTATGGAAGAAAAAATTGAATTGGGGGAGCAGCAAGTTTCAAAACAAATTACTCTTCTGGGAGACCCAACTCCTATTCAGTCCGTTGCACAAATTACTCTTCTGGGAGACCCAACTCCTATTCAGTCCGTTGCTTCAGATTGTTCCGAAGAAGCTGAAAGAAAGCCAATGCATGGGTGCGGGACAATATTTTAAGTCTCAGCAAAGAGTTTGGAGCAACATTTGTGGGGTGCACAAAGAAGGCTCAAACCCTACTGCTAAAAATTGACCAGAAAAGAGAAAGAGAGGTGAACTTAACAGAAGTTACTGTTGAAAAATCTGATAAACAAATTGTCCCCGAAGAAATTAGAAACCTGATCTTTGATGTCAATTTTAAAGAAAAGGAACCAAGGAGTGAATCAAGAAGTAGAGGGAGGAATTCATCCGTTCAGTCACCATGAAGATGAAAATTCTCTTTCATGGAATGTAAGGAGGCTTAACAGGGAGAATAAAAGAGATCTAGTGAGAAGTAGAATACAACAAGAGGGGGTTGACATCATTGTGTTAATAGAGATGAAGTTGAGAGGGTCGCAGGAGACTATGTACGACAATGGGGGTGTGGTGGTGGTGGTGGGGAGGGAATAGGTGGTGTATGGCTTGAGTCCATTGGAAGGAAAGGAGGCATAATGGTGATGTGGGATAAGAGATTTTGGAATGGAGAGGTCGTGGAATATGGAAACCAATGTATCACCTGCAAATTGACTAGCATAAATCAAGATTTTACTTGGTTTCTTACCACAGCTTATGCATCCTGTGATAGGAAAGAAAGAAGGGGGCTATGGGAAGAATTGGGTGTCATGAGAAGTTTCTATGAAAGAGCATGGGTTGTCTGTAGGGACTTCAATACCACTAGATTCCCTACAGAGAAGACAAATTGCAGCAGAATATTAGGAGCTGTGACAGTCAGATTTTTCCAAATGCATAAATGAGTTGAAAGTTATAGACCCCCATTTATTTTGGGGGTCCTACACATGGAGAGAAGGAGTAAATCAGAGGAATGCTTCAAGATTAGGTAGGTTCCTTTATTCTTTTCCTTGGGATGAATTGTTCACTCAAGTTAGACAAAGCATATTACTAAACTTGGGGTCTGATCACAGCCCTGTAGTGCTGACTTGTAGGGATGTTGCATTCAAAAAATCATATTTCGGACACGTGAAGAGGAGGGGCATGGATGCCCCGGTCCGTAGGTGTGAGAGGCTAGCGTTGGATGGTTTTAGGCGGGGTAGGGGTAGGCCGAAGAAGTACTGGGGTGAGGTGATTAGGCGGGACATGGAACAGTTACAGCTCACCGAGGACATGACCCTAGATAGGAAGGTCTGGAGGGCGCGAATTTCGGCAGAGGATTAGGGCCAGTTTGGGTCGCTAGTGTAGGGAATTACTTGGTGGGGGTTTTATTCCTGTTATGATTCCGTGTTCCGTGTTCCATGTTTTATTACGAATCTGTGTGCTTTCCTCTGCTTTCCTCTGTTTTATATTACTTATGGGTGCCGTATTTATGTTATGTAATCTGCTTCTGTGCTTTACTATGTGTTTGTGTGGTATCTCGTGCCTTGAGCCGGGGGTCTATCGGAAACAGCCTTTCTACTTCATCAGAGGTAGAGGTATGGACTGCGTACATCTTACCCCCCAGACCCCACTAGGTGGGAAAACACTGGGTTTGTTGTTGGTGGTGGTGGTGGTGGTGGCTGAATGTTGAATGGTTCAGAGGCAAAGTTCAGGAGTGGTGAGATTCTTCTAATGTGGTTGGCAAACCTGACTTCAAGCTTGATACTAAGCTCAATCTTCTGAAAAATCTCAAAGAATGAAGCAAAAATAATAAAGGTAACTGGAGAGTCAGAAAAAGTCAAATTATGGAGCAGATCGACAGTTTAGAGGCTATTCAGGAGCTCAGACCGTTAACTGATGATGAACAACTGTTGAGAGCAAATCTAGTAATGGAACATGAAGAGGTTGCAAAGAATGAGGAGATTCACTAGAGACAAAGGTCTAGGATCCAGTGGATTAAGAGTAAGGATAAGAACACCAAGTTCTTTCATAGAATGGATACGGCTCATAAAAGGATCAATATCATTGACACCCTGAAGACCAATGATGCAGTGATCTCTGATCCTGTGGCAATCAAAAGTTCAATTGTGGAGTTCTATCAAAACTTGTATAGAGAAACTGAAATATGGAGAAGCTCAATCTATTTCAAGAGAGGAACAAGACTGGATATCAAGGGGTTTTGAAGAGGAGGAAATAAGGGAAGGAATCAGGCTATGTGCAGTTGACAAGGCAACCGGTACGGATAGTTATACTATGGCATTTTTTCAAGCTTTTTGGGAACTGATAAAAGAGGATTTGATGCAAACATTCCAGCTCTTTCACTCCCAGCAGGTATTTGGCAAGAGTTTCAATGCTACCTTTGTAGCATTAATTCCTAAGAAAGCAGGGGCTGATGAACTGAGGGATTTCAGACATATAAGTTTAATTACTGGAGTATACAAAATAATTGCAAAAGTTTTGGCAAAGAGATTAAAGAAGGTAATCAATAAATTAGTGAACAAGCATGAAATGGCTTTCATCAAAAGGTGGCAGATCATGGATGCTGCTCTAATAGCAAGCGAATGTGTTAATACCAGAATGAGAGGAACAACACCTGGGGTAATGTGCAAATTAGACATTGAGAAGGCTTATGACCACCTAAACTGGGACTTTCTAATCAACACCCTCAGGTAGATGAGATTTGGATGGAAATGGCTCAAATGGATATCTTTTTGCATCAAAACCACTAGGTTCTCCATTCTTGTAAATGGAGAGCCAGATGTTTTTTTTCCGACGGAAAGAGAGCTAAGGCAACGGGATCCTTTGTCCCTTTCCTATTCATAATAGCCATGGAAGGTTTGAACAGCTTAATGAGAGTTGCTTCCCTAAATAACTGGATAAAGAGGTTTGGCATAATCATGTATGTGACTCATCTACTGTATGTTGATGATACAATAGTCTTTTGTGAAGCAGAACAGGATCAGATTTGTTATTAAAGAAGTGGAAAAAGTAGGTGCATTAATGGTTTGTTTAGTGCTCACATTATTAAACTTATGTATTTCTGAATTAGTTTAATGAAATTTTCAGGACGGCAAAGATGCCCGAGGCGTGGAGGTGGAGTACCATGATCCCTCTCTATAAGAATAAGGGGGACATTCAGAGTTGCAATAACTATAGGGGGATTAAGTTATTGAGTCACTCTATGAAGATCTGGGAGAGAGTGGTCGAGGTGAGGCTGAGACGGATAGTGTCCATCTCGGAAAACCAGTTCGGATTTATGCCCGGCCGCTCGACGACGGAGGCAATCCACCTAGTACGGAGGTTGGTGGAGCAGTATAGGGAAAGGAAGAAGGATCTGCACATGGTGTTTATCGACCTGGAAAAGGCTTACGACAAAGT
>NC_061113.1:180317535-180326076 GCF_002878395.1 Capsicum annuum
CCAGACCCCACTAAGTGGGAATACACTGGGTTTGTTGTTGTTGTTGTGTATATTATGTACTATTTCAGTCTACGTAATTTGCACATGTGTCTTACATCATCTAATAGAATTGTTATAAGAAGAATTAAATCAATTTTTTGCATATATTATTCTCCATTTTCTTTGGTCTTCCATCAATAATTTGAAGATATGCTTGATACGGTCCATTTGATCATGAAAATCATAATTTTTTAGAGTTGAAGTTGGAATTGAAGTTGAGGTTGAAGTTGGAGTTGTATTTAGCCATAAATATATATTGGGGTTGTTTTTGAAATTTTGTGAGAGAAGTAGAAGTAAAAACTTGTTTTCACTTTTCTAAATACAATTTTAAATTGTATTTGGAATTCTCATAGTCAAACACATACTATTTTCACTTTTTCACTAAGATAAAATAATTTTTCAGAAAAAAGTAAATAATTCTCAAACAAACTTTCTAATTTTTCACAATGAAAAATCACCAATCCATCATCGGAATTCCCACGAACACCAAAACATATAAACATCAATACTTAAATTGAAACTCTAGAGAGCCACAAATCATCCTTAAATTCTAGTTCTTCATTCATCTTTCAGTGAACAATAGAATGTAGTATTGATATTATTTCTGCAGTAATTAAATATGTGACTATACTCGTTACTAGAAAAATAAATACATGAAAGATTTGAGATCAATATCCCTCATCAGCAACCTTCTTAGTCAAAGCTCATCGAACAAAAGATTGTTCGCCACATACAAGGTCCACGAACAAGTATCTATCAAAATTTGTCAAAACCTACAAGGAAATATGTTCAACATTCATTTGATTAATAGAGAAAATAACCTCACAATTACAGTGACATTACTAAAATGAAGAACACCAGAGCTTACTTGATTACTAAGATAGTTGCAAAAATTAGCTTTAAGCAAATTGCATAGAGACGAAATATAAATAGGTTTAAAACTTGTAATCAATTTCCGACAGAAAAACTCATCACTTCTTGAAAAAATATTGCTTATATGATTAATAGGTATTTACATTTTATCAATAATAGTATCACTTCATAGAAATATTTTTGTAATCTAACTTTCAACTTGATTTCTCACTTATAATATAGTATAATGACATATATCCCCTTTCATGGATAAGCTAAAGCAGGCTTACCTTGCAAAAATCACGAGATTGTGTTGAATCAAATAGTGACCCAACATTATTGAAATCCTGAAAGATCTTTGCATTGAGAAAATAGAACCAAAAGATGTAGGGATTTTAGTATCAAATATACTCCTTCCGTTTCAAAATACTTGTCACGTATAATTTTCTTTATGAGAGTCAATCGATATTTTTTTGAATCAACATTTGAAGATGTATATCATCATATTGACATATAGATGTGAGATAAATTCTAATTTATAGCTTTCCATATAGTTTTTGAATATCTAAATTTTAATTTAATATATGAAATTAATCTAATCTAATTTAGCTTGAAAAAAATAGTCAATCAACTTAGTGAAATATGACAATCTATTTTGTAATAGAAGGGGTAAATCCATAATGGGGTGAATTGAGTCTGGTCTCTAAGGGAAGAAAGCAGGGTATAAAGAAGTTGTGTTCTCCCAATTTGTTCACTACAATTACGATTAGCAATGAATCCCTACCCAGTAACAAATAATTAGTGTACATTGTACTTTCTAACTTAATCGTCCACTCATTCACTTTATGCACCATCATTCCACACCTTCACCGTTCCTCGTTGTATACAACAAAATAATATAATAATCAAAGTAAAAAATCATGTACATTATTTATGGTATAGATTGATCACGAGAATATATAAAACATTACATAATTTAAAAGACAGAAAAAGAATTGAGAAAAATAACAAAAAATTATGAGAAACAACCACCTTTTATGTGGAAAATTAATGTGATCAATAATAAAATATAATCACCAAATTGAGAATAAGTGTAATACCTGAAGTGTGAAATCTTATTTTTTATGTAATTTGATCATTTTTCACTTTTTCATAGTTTCTACATGTTGATTTTGGGGTGTAGGGATGATTGGCACAGTCCCCAATGCCCTTAGGAGGGTTTTGAGAGAGTTTGAGGTCTTTTAGAGTTTTTAAAAGTTTCATAGTTGACTTCGATCAATATTCGATGTTTTGAGTGTGCAATGATGATTTGGATAGTTTCATTAGATCCAGAATATTAAATTTGAATTAGTATCGGGGTTGGTTCAGATTCGGAGTCTTTAGTTTGCATTTTGATCCTCCGTTTGAAAAACTAGTAAAATATGCCTTAAAATGGTTCTGAGGGTTAATTTATTGCAGACAATATTTAAAAAAAAAATGATATCACCACTGAATCTAAAACATCAAAAATAGCCTAGTAGCATAGTTTGTTTGTATTCTCACGAGATTCCAAACGAATTCCACGAATTTGATCGAAAACTTAGCCTTCTTGCTAAGTCGTTGGTGCTAGGCATCAGCTGGTGCAAACTCTTAAATGGCCAATTTGTCGTTAAAGCGCCAAAGGTTCGTTAGCGGTGATTGCTTAAGCGATGCCCAGTTGCTTTAGCAGTCATTTAGCTGCTAAAGCGGCCAACCTGTATTTAAACCCTATGTCATAATTTTTCATCATTTTTGGACCTTCAACCTTCAGATTTGAGCAATTTTTGAAGATTTCTTCACCATTTGAGATTGGGTAAGCTCCAAAATCATAGTTTCATTATTTTACCTTGATTATTTCATCAATAACATGATTTCAAAATGAATTTTCGAGGATTTTACCGGTAAAACTTAAAAATAATTTTTCTTTGATTTGGACATCGTTTGTAACTTATTTTGCATGGATTTTCAATTGTAGATTCTTTTAACCTTGGGGATGTATTTTTAAAATAAGTCGATTTTACCCTTTTCATTTTCAAACTTACTTTAACCCGTTTTGAACTTGGCTTAAATATGGTCAATATGGATATCATTAGGTTTCTTTTAACTCATAGATATTTGATTATTGTAGTTAATTTTAAGGTTGTTCGAAAGGAAAAAGTTCAGTGTTGAAGAGCTTTAGGCTTGGATTTTATAGTTTTGAGGTAGGTTATGGCTTAACTTTCTTCAGACCATTAGATTCAAAATTGATAGGGCATCATATGGAAGTTTATAGTTTGCAAACCACGGCGGCGATAATTTAGGCGAAAAGATAAAACATATTTTAAAAAATATTATTAATATGGTTTGGTCAAATGACCTATATATGAAAAACTAATATTGAAAAGTATAAACTCTATTGAGAGAAATCTCTCTCTAAACAAGACTCTTTGACGTCTATATTGTTGATGCTATTGTGTCATGGTTTGAGAAAAGAGATCTTCTATTTATGAAGGTACAAAATCCTTCTTCTAAGACAGAAAGATAATTTTAACTATGATTGAAAATCACGCAAAGTAGAAAATTTAGGGAAAATCTTAACAAATCTCTCTTTGGCCTAAATTGGCAAATCAATCTTGATCCTCTTCTTCACATAATCTCCATATATTACTGTTTCTTGCCGTGATTGAAAGTTGTTGAACCCCTGGGGGTTGCACCACACAATGAGGGACTAGGTCCCTCGGGATCAATTATAAGCGATAGAATTATAGTGCAACTATGAGGTATTGAAAATAAAGGCAGTGCAGAAATATAAGAACACAAGATTTTTTATGTGACAACCCAATATGGGAAAAACCACGGCTTTTCCTTACAAGCACCTCCAAATCCACTATAATCTTTCTCCTGATTACAGTAAGATTTTAGCCTACCTCTAGGCTTCTTTCGCTAGTAGTAACTTTACTACAAGCGCATCTTGGTAACTCTACCAAGGACTCTCACTGCACTAATTAACTCTAATCAATAATAAGCTTAGGTAACTCTACCTAAGCAGCTCTCTCAAAAAGAAAACACTACTATTGTAACATGAGTAATTCTATTACAATTTAGCACTCACTCAAGAACAAGTTCAATCTAAGCATAAATAGCCAGCTAAGAACTTGAGTAGAGTAGAAATGGAGTTTTGCTGC
This sequence comes from Capsicum annuum, assembly GCF_002878395.1. Classification (NCBI taxonomy): domain Eukaryota; kingdom Viridiplantae; phylum Streptophyta; class Magnoliopsida; order Solanales; family Solanaceae; genus Capsicum; species Capsicum annuum. The sequence continues at coordinate 180,321,609 of NC_061113.1, forward strand.
CTCTCTTTTCACTCTTTAGAATGTGTAAAAACCAATTATTAAAGAGGTGTCTCTTTCCTTTTATAGCTGGGTGATGATTAAGGCTTGAAAGATCTTTGGACCAGCTGTCCAAGTCAGTACAAAATAGCACAAAATAGCACCTGCAATTTTGTTACATAAGATGACAAAACTATGTAGAAGAAGCGTGCCAGCTGTGCTGTACCTTGCACAGCCAGGGACCTGGTCCCTCATAGTATAGCTGCTTATCATCAAAGCTACATGTAGCAATTTCATTATTTTTGATGATGACAAACCAAACTATATAATTTAAGCATTATTGCACATTTATCACATTTAATTAGAGTGATTACTACCTGAGAATGAATGTTTCCCCTATTATCATGCTTCATCTTTCATCATGCAATATAGGGAACTGATCCCTTGTTGTTATCTTGTAGCAAAAACTTCCTTTGTCACTATGCACCTTCATCATTTGTTGCATTAGCATGCTTTCTCCTATCAACATGATTCCATATTCTACAATTTAGCTTTATTATTTGGTACATTAACATACTTCCCCCTATCAATATGATTCCATCCTTTTGTAATTTAGCACACATACATCTGGTCCTTACATACAAAGTCAGTATTCCCCTTTTTGTTATCATTGAAAAGAATTGACAGTAAACTATAAGTAAAGATAAGTACAAATTAGTTAACTCATGGCCACTGGGGCAATACTACCATAAAGAACAACTTTAAAGAAGGAACAATACAAGTACACAAATCAGAATTCATTCATTGTTAAGCAGTTGCGTACCAATATAGAATGCCAAATATAAATCATAAAACTATTGCTTGCAAAGGCCACAATAGATCCAAGGACTAGAAACTGATACACTATGACTTAGGTGGAAGGGGTCTTGGGAGAGAATGGCTTTAGCACCAAGTCCAGTCTTTCAGCTGTAGTAGCATGACCATCCAGTAATTATCTGGTGAGAGTTTTTACTTCATCATTCAGTCTTTGTACTTAACCTGTTAATTCTGCAATCTTTTCTTTAAGTCTTGTATTCTATGCAATAAGTTCTTATGTGGCACCTGGTCCTTTTGAGGATATCTTTTGATTTTGCAGTTTTAGATGAACTATTTTAGTGTTTTTTGCAGCTAGTTTCATCCTCAACTCTTCTATTTCTTTGTTCAAATTTTCTTATGCAGCTAAGAGTTCTGAAACTAGGGACACAATTCCAACCTTTTCTTCAATGCATTTATTTTCCACCAAGGTTGTCAAACTAATCTTCTGTTTGATTGTTCCAGGGGTTCCCTTTGTCCCAGTTACTCTATAATGATCAAAAAACTTTGTTTAAGAAGTACCCATAAGGCATTCTATGTTTTCCTTTTTTTCTCATAGATTACTTTCTTCATGTGCTCTATTATAAGATCAGGAAAGTTTATCAACTCAATCTTACTCAGACATTGTATCAGGAACAAGTCCACTTTAGAGGCAATGGTTCTTTTCTCTGATCTTGGTAGCAGAACTTCATTGATAAACTCAAATACTGGTTGATACTCACCATTTAAAAACTTCTTCTTCATAATAGTTATTGAAGTTCCACCTACTTTTAAGGCTTCAATCATCAATTCAGTGGTAGGCTGCTCCTTTTCTACTAATTTTACTCCCATAATAGGTACATCAAGAATCCTTTCCAGTGCTTCTTTAGTTAGATGGATAGACTTTTCTTTCACCTGGGCAGTTAAACTTAGCCCATCTATTGAGAATTCCATTGTGTAGTAAAGTTCTCTGACCTCATTCTCAAAGACTATGGAAGCTGATTCTTCAAGTAGATGAAGCTAACCATGATGCATCACATACTCCACTAATTCTACCATCCCTGTTTTTTCATAGATTTTTGGATAAAACACTCCCCAATCAGTACTTTCTGAGTATCTAAGACAACATTTGTTGATTCTCTATGGACAACTTTATTTTCATCCTTTTTTTTTTCTTATTTTCGGTTCACTACTTAATTCTTTCTCTTTATCATTTTTTCTCTTTGAGGGACCAGGTCCCTTAGAGACTTTCTTCCTTTTCATAGCTATATATTTCTTTTTGCTTACACTATGACTCCCAGACTTTGGATCATAGTACTTGGTCCTTTCATAATCATGAGTTTCTAGTTTCTTTTTTTGTATGTGATAACAATATTAGTATTAACATCCTCATCTTCTCCAACCTCCACTACTTTAATATTGTCTCCTCTACTATGATAGCTTTCTTAAGTCTTCTTCTTTTGATGGTAGAAGATTTATTTTTTTTCATGGCATCTGTGAGTAATTTTTGTTCAGATCCTCTAGTGGAATAGGATCTTATAACCTGTACATCAGAGTCAGTCATTTTTCCTTTTCCTTTAGTTTCCTCATTTTCCAAATCAGAGGTTGTTCATCCTTTTCCTCTGCATCTTTCTTATTTGGAGGTAATAAGATTCTCTAACCTTTTCAAGTTATTCTCTTCCCTTGATAATTGATCTTCTACACAAGTAAAACTTTCCATAGTCTCATAAACAAGTAAGAGTAGATTCTCAGCCATTCAATTTATACTACTAAGAGAATCAGATTTCTTTACAGGAATTTCTACATCATCTAGAGTAGTAAATATAGAGTTTGACTCAGAGAGAGTAGGAGAACCAGGTTTTTAAATTTTTTTGGAAATTTCAATGCCTTCCACTTTATCAGAGGAAACCCAAATTTGAGGAGTATTGGAGGACTCTATTTTTTGTGAAGAAAGAGGTCCTTCAATCTGAGGAGTCTCTTACGCAATTAGTGATCCAAAACTTATATTTAGGTTATCTACTGGGATAGAGCACTCACTTAGGTTTAGATTTTTGACTGAACCTGTTTCAATTAGGGTTTCAGGGGTCTCATGAGAGAACTGACAAATAGTGTTGTTTGTGGTTCTTGAGACTGATCCGAAGGAGAATTTTTTATGAGATTTGTAAAAGAGATTTAAGACATTTCGGATTTTTTGAAAAGGAAAGAAGAAGGACCAGTTTTTACTTGGCGAAAATAATATTTTGAGTTGCCTGAGGAAGGATAATTTGAATTTATAAATAAAAAGATGATCATTTGGCATTTAAAAGACACCCCTTTTTGAATAAACACATCTGATGAAACGGTTGAGACTCTTCATATTTGGACTCAATTTTAGACAACTTTTGTTCATAAGGGGTTGTATAAATGGCCTTGTCAAAATTTGTTTTTATAAAAAATCGAAGTCACATTATTTTGGTACTGTAATACCCCGCAAAGTTCTCTTCTAGTCTGAGCTTTAGAGCGTATCCAGCAAAGCAGAAAATTTGAGTCTAAAAGTTTTAAAAGTATTTTCCTAAGTATGAAACACTTTGAATCGTGTGTAATTTCCCTAATTTCTACTTTTAGTCAAGTAGAGCATTGAACAAGCTTTCCATCGATACCAATTTCATCAAAATCCAACATCGAACGAAGATATTATGGCCGTTGTACTGAGCGTTGTTGGAATCGCAGGTTTGACGGTCGATTTGATAGACCGCCAAGTCCTTGGTGGACCGTCAAGTGTCCCATCAGACCAAGGTAGTGCCTTCCTCTTTCGGTCATCATGTGACGGCCAAAGTGGTGGATCGTTAGAAAGTTGACGGACCATCAAGGGGGCTATCAGATCGAGGCAGAATATTCCATTCCTGGACCCCGAGTGATGGATTATCTGGTGGACCGTCAGATTTTTGATGGACCGTCATTTCGACCGTCACTCCTAGGTAGAACATCCCAGTTTTGGCACTTGAGTGAAAGACGACTTGGTGGACCATCAGTCTCTCTGACGGACCATCAGGTCGACCATCACAGACCCCGATTGGAATTTTCAAGACAAAATTTAAAGAGGCATTTTGGTATTTTCCACATCCTCCCACAGTTCTATAAATACCGGGACAAGGGCCTTCAACTTTATTTTTTTTCTCTTTCACCCAAAAATTAGGGTTTCAAAAAATCAAATTACTCTCTTCTTCTTTCATAAAAATTCAAGAGGGATCAAGAAGGATCTAGAGAAATCAAGAACTCCTTTTAAGAGCCTTCAAGAAAAAAAATTCCCAGGTATGTAGATGTTGATTCTTGGGTCCCTTTCATCCAAGAAGCTCAATTACCCCTTTTTAAACTTAAGGATTTTATGTTTTATGATATTCCATGATTTGTATGAGTTGAAGTTGATGTTACTTGTGTTGTTGAGTTTGGATTCATGATTGTTTGCAAGATTTATGGTCTTTGACCCTAGTATGTGGAATTTATGTGATATTGTGATGAGCTCTTTTGAAGTTGGTGTCTATGTGAGGTGTTCATGACATTAGGGTGTAGAGATGGTTGAATAAGCGGAGTATGCACCCCATAGGTTAGATGAAAGGCTGAGGTGAAGCATAGAGGGGCATTGTAGTATGTTAAAGGGGAAACCCAAAGTTGTGGGATAGTC